>NC_071405.1:54587426-54899370 GCF_017976375.1 Cuculus canorus | reverse complement strand
ATGTATGGGGCATGGCTGCATTGCATGGGACACAGCTGCAATACACGAGACACACACTGGAAAAATCTCAGTCAATCCAGTGAAGGAAGCCAATGATCAAGGACTTAGCTTCCCAGGGCTCTGATCACCACCAAATAAATTTCCTCCACAGGCAGAAGTCTTTTTCTGGTCTGAAGCTTCATTGGGTTTCCTTACGTGTCCTGTCATGACTGAGCAACTAACAGCAAGGTCTAGGAGGAAAAGGTGTCCAAGAACATTTTGTCATTTTTAACTGCAATCTCTCCTTCACCTAACTGCCTGTTTTGGAACAAGCTACATCTTCCAGTAGGTTGGACAAAGTATTGCCCTTAACCTCAGCAGGAGAAAGAAGTTCAGTCAAGGAAGAAATGATTCATCATCAAGAGGAAATACATAAATTTTTAAATTCCACTGCTCAGTTTATTTGAAAACCATCCTTTGAAGAAATACAGTTTAGCAGGCAGTCATTTAACTTGGGTGTTGACGATTCTCAACAAGTCTCTGATGAGAAAAATCACTTACTCCTCTTCTGATCCCCACCATAGCTCACTCAGTCTCTCATTTCTCCTGAGTCTGTTTAACTCATTCCATAGTCACTCATGACTGAGCAATGATATGGAAAAATATAGTATATAAGGAAATGATGACCTGTCAACTCACTTGGGCTGGTGTCAAGGAGGCTGCTGATTATAGACCAACATGTAAATACTCCTGGAAGATGATTGTACTTATTTGGACTAGTGCGATATTAACTAAATAGTTTGATTATTTCTGAGACAGTCTTTGGGAAGAAGTTGTCAAGGGAGTCATTCACTGCTGAAAATAAGGTTGTCTTCCTTGCAGTAGAAGGTGGATTCTGAGTCCTGTCTGTTTTCTTTCTCCCTCTGTCTTTAACCTTCTCCCATGACACCTCCCATGATCACCTGCTGCCATCGTTTGCCCCGGCTCTGTGTTCATGCCAGTTCCTCAAGATCACAACTCACTTGCCTCCTCAAGGAAACAGAAACCCAAAGAGGAGGGATGAGGAAGAGCTTCTGGCAAGGAAACAACATGGTTCTTGTCTGAGGCCAGAGTTTCCAGCTGCCCAACCTTCTGCACTCACAAAATTCCCAGTGGTGCCTGTTTCTGGAAATCCCAGGAACAACCATCTTCCAGCTCCTACACTGAGTTTCCCATCAGCTTCCAAGTACCAAAAAAAAATTATCCCCCCTGGCTCAGGTTACCCTAAATCTGTGTCACGGTACCTGCCTTAATGCTACAGTCTCTTCCAGCTGCACAGTCCCATTTATGAAACTGCAAGCCTCAGGCCCAGTTTATGCAGCAGCCAGAGTGCACAGAGCATCACTCAGCCATCGTGTGGGAGGACACCTGGGCAAATGCACCTGTGGCAGCTGGAAGAGGTGGCAGAGGGAAGGAGAAGCTGATGCACAAAACTGCAAACCAGAGGAGATTGTAACACCTCTGTAAAAAAGGCTGAAATCTTCAGTGGGTTGAGAAAAGGCAGGACATGATGCAGCTGACTGTCTGACTCATCCCTAGGAGAAAATGAACATCAATGGCATCGCATATGAGAGGCAAAGACTAAGAACAGGAGGTGCAGTGAAACCAAGGAAAATTTCGCTTTTCATTTTGTGCAAGACACAAAGCTAAGCTTGGACTCAGCTGCAGGCAGTCTAGGACTGACGAATGTTTCACAGGGGTCCTGGGTTTGCAGGGAGCCTGGGGCTGCTGTACAAGCAAGTCAGCCCAGGCAGTGGCCGGCTACAGTCAGCACTGGGCCAAGTTGTTGGTGGGCAAAGCAGATTTCTCAGCCTGGAGCTATCTTCCAAGCAAGCCTCAGGCCACATTTCTAATAAGCTTGTTGTTACCTTTTGAAAAACCCTACAGGAGGTGTGGAGTTGTTGAGTCCAGCAATCTCTTCGAGTGACTTCAGGGACAGTGTTTTCCAGCAAGTCCCTCATTTCAGCTGAGCCAAAACTTTGTCTTGAACAAATTCTGTATTACAGTGTATGGACTTGGGACAGTCACATGTTGTCATGATTTCAGCACAAAATAAACCTGCAGTTCTTTCACCATGTCATGAGGTACACCACAGAGTGCCTCAGCTTCTCTTTCCACTGAGTCCCTGGGCACCATACCCTGCTTTGCTCACATGTAGCACTGTAAATCCCGGCAGCATGGAGAAGCCAAGCATTGCACCTCCCAGGGATTTTGTGCCCTGTGGGGATCCTGTTCATTTATACATGGTCCAAACAGGCAACAGGCATTGTTTGACAGTACCAAAACCAAATGTCCTAATTGTCATTAACATACCCTAGTGGGGCCACTGAGGGGGAGCTAAATCAGTGCCTCTGCAAAGAGCATGACAGCTCTGCTTTACCCAGGTAATGACCCTGGTCTCCCATTCATCTTTTCATTATGGTCTGTAGGACCGGGGAATTCAATCTCTTGTCTTGAGCAGATAAGTAAGAGATAGTTGTGGGTCAGAGCTACCTCTAATGCACTCTCAAGGACTCTCTGCAGCTACACAGTGTTGTCTTGAACACGCAGGGGAAGGACGAGTGCTATTTCTGCCCTGGGAAGGCAGAAGACGTTAAATCAACATAATGAGAGCTGATGAGAAACAAAAGAGGCAAAAGGACAGCACAGAGAAAGGGAGAGTTATGAGACCCGGATGCCATGGGCCCAAGGGGCACAGGGATATGCATGCTAATTTCTCCTTTCTTCTGCAGCCATACAGACCACGAAGTGCTGCTGGGCTACTGACTCCCTAAAAGCACTGCTGCTGGGAAAGGGTGGTGCTGTGCTACTGCCAACTGCCCCTTTGCAAGGGGTGAGGTGCCAGGACCAGCTGCTGTGGCAGGATTTCCATCTGGGGAGTGCTGGGGGACCCCCTGGCTGAGAGACGGCTGCAGACTTCTGCTCCTTTACCCCCACAGGAGAGACAAACCCTGAGTGTAGACCCTGGTGTAGGAGGACATTCCCTGCCTGATGGAAGGAACTCTGCCTCCAGCTTGCAGCTTTGCAAATGCCTAAGGCAATGTGTACAAAAACACTCCCTCACACTGTTTTGAAGAGCTCTGGTCTTGCTCCAGCTGATTTCCGCAGTGCATATTCCCTGGCCAGCAGTGCATTCATCAGCATCCTCCTCCCCTGCCACCCCCTGCCCCAAAACACTGAAGATGAGCAGGTTCTTCGTGGTCTGCCTGTGAGTGAAAACAGGAGAAAGCACAGGAAAGCAATGCAAGCCAAAGAAAAGATCCCAGGCTCAAGAGGAGGTGAAGAAACACCAGGCATAAGCCCAGAGGTGCTGTGCTAATCCTAAATGCCTGAAACCAAGAGGTGGAGGGGAAGAGAGTTTTCTCCACATATTCCTTTTTCAAGGAAGAGCAGTCTCAGTTCAATAGCTGGACTTGAAACTAAAGGGTTACAGCCTCTCTCAGAGGCAAATGAAAACACAAAGTGATCAAAGCTGCCATTTTTTACTGGTAACTTGTTTGTTCAGAGGCACTAGCCACTCATTATGCTGATTGTCTCTCTGCATAATCACCATTGGCACCTTCCTTTGCCTTTTCCTAAAGATCCTCTGCATGGATATTTTCTTTCCAATTGCATTCCGTGGCATTTCCAACAAGAAAGTTGCAGCATAAATTAAACAAGACGCCTGGAGACTCCGATTCAAAAATAGTGTAGCTGAATTCCTGAGTGAGAGGGGAAGAAAGTGTGAAGCTAAATGTAGAGCGTGCCTGACAGCTTTTCCCTTGCCATGCTCACAACAATTAAGCATAGACGCACCGATAGGGTGGCCAGGAAAGCACCTTTGTGCACACATGCTAATTTGTTCACAAGCTGCGGCACACAATTAATAAAAATGCCGCTCCACACATTCCCAAAAACAAAGAAGGAACGCTGCAAACATTCAGAGCCAGAGAGACTGAAAAAGGTACACACAGCAGCTGGCTCAAAGACAAGGAGGATTTGGGGAAGAATGTACTGTTCACCTGGCTCTTGCCATCAGGATTGCTGGGTGCTAACAATTTAAGTCCCTGTTCTGTTATTGAAAATGTTATGCTGCCAGTACGAAATGAACAGAGGGGAGAAGATGCTTTTCGAGGCAGGAGAAAGAAGTGCAGGGGCATTGAATTTAAGCCTAGGAGAAATGGGCCTCATGAACCTTACACAGAGTCCTAATGTCAAATAGAGTGTCGAAAGAGGGTAAGGAGCAATCCGTCATCGTAATAAAATGTTGGCTTTAGCTGTGATGGGTGGACAGAGAGTCAGGTTACTGTTTCTCTACTCCATCCCAGCTCTTTTCCCTTTATCAGCTTAAATGTTGGGGTTTCTTTAAAGGACAGGAGCAAGGAGAAATTAAATGCTTACTCTCCAAATGAAGCTGACATGAGCCTCTGGCTTTGAGGCTGGATTAGTTTTGAAGGCATACTATGCACAAAACGAGGCCAGTAAGGGCTGGCAGTGGAATTCCCAGTAGGGACAGGTTCCTTTAAAACACAGATTAAACAGGGAGGAAATGCACTGCATATGAATATGAATTGATATGGGGCCTTGCCTGGTCTTACTTCATTTGATAAAGCACATTTTCTTATTGCATATCAATTATTTACTTTATTTAAATATGTATCATCAGATGAATATGTCAGCCCTGAAAGAGATACAGATGCACATGGAAACACACACGTGCACTGGAGCATCAGGAAAGGATGCACACACAAGTCCATCAGGCAGATAATGAGTGGACACTCCTGTGCTCAGTGAGATGTGAGTAACAAGCACCCCTCTGCCTGGTCCCTGACTCATCCATTGTGCCGCCCCTGCAGAAGAGCTGGCTCTCCTCAGAATAATTTAAATGCAGGCTCTGCTCAGTGCTGCAGGAATGTCAGCACCCGGCAGGAGCCCTGAGCCTTGCCAGTGCCTCTGCTAATCTCCGGTACGTTGAACTGCTTGTCTGCGAGATAGTTATTATTCTTCCCTTCATCTGTGCAAGTTCAGAGCAAAGGAAACGCAGGAGAGCTACTTTCAAATTTGATCAAATCCCTGCACCCGGTGATTCTCCAAAGTTAGTGTTATTAGTAAAGATGCCAGCAGTTGATATCGCACTGTTCTGGCCTCTGCTATTGTATGAAAACCTGCTCTGAATTCTCCTGACTCAAAATTGGTTTTCTTACATGACTCCCATTCTTACGTGAAGTTTGTGTCCATAGCTTCTGCAAGTGTATGAAGGGCTGGGTATGGCACAGGCTTTGCAGCAAGCTCTGGTGAAATGTTCCTAAAAGAGCAGGCAGAGCCTCTTATAACAGGTACTTTTCCTGATGTATTACACTTCTATTAGTGAAAAATGAACTAAAAACTTCCCTCAGCACAAAATTTGATGGATCGGATTTTCAGCAGATGCACAACAGAATAGATGACTCAGTGAAGGTACTCCAGTATGAACCAGATGAGGTGTTTACCAGAAGGGCTGACCAAGATGATCACACGTACCCTCCTGTTCTCTTCTCTTTGTGCTGTCCACTGTAAAATTTCCAAAAGACATTTTTATCTTTCAACTTCAGCAAGAAACATGATGCTCCATGAGCAGAAGAAAAAATGATGTGTTATTTTCTATGGTTTTGTATTGGTTTAGTATGGATTCTCCAATACCTTTAAGATGCAGGCCTCAATTGCAGATTTCCATTCAACGAGGGCATTCATAATATATCTCATTCCCTGTTTAATATGGTGTAATGTCAAGCTGTGTCCTTTACTTCAGAAGGGACTAACAAGATGTTTTGCAGTCCTTCTCCCTCCTCTGCTCATCCATATGTTTTCATAAAATTTATAAGACCCTAACAACTACATAGTTTTATCATACTTGGCTGCAATGACAAAGATTTTTAGAAAGCATTAGCTGGAAGCAGATGATTTAATGATGCCACTAGTCATCTTTCCTTCAGAAGCTGGGCTAAAACGAGGCAGGAAATGCAACAGAAGTTATTAAATAACACTCATAAGACAGACAGATGGCCATTAACACCCTCATCACCACATTTGCTTCCAGAAAGATGAGGATCTTTGCTTTTTCTCAGTCCTGCCACGGCAACCTGAAAATGATGTGTTAGAGGGCAAGTCTCTCGACCATCTATGCTGTTGGGCAAAGATTTTGAACTACAAGTTTTCACCAGACAAAGCCCAGTTTCAATTTCCCCCCTAAGGTTTTTATGTGTATGTGAGCGTATGCAATCAAGACAGCTCTGCTCATTTGCATTTGAGTTTGGGTGCTGACAATCAATGGTGTCAGCAGAGCTGGGGGAAGGACATAGTTTCCTTTGGTAGTGGCTGCAGCAGCAGTGTAGGGAGCAGCTAGCTTTCTTCTACCAAAACAGCAAACCTGAGAAAACATTGCACAACGCATATAGGTGATTTGCATAATTGACTCAAAGCAGCATCCTACTGTACCTTCTCTTCCATTTTACAGCCTCTTTGGCTTCCTCCTACCTGCCTGTCACCATCCCTTTTTTTGCATCCAGGCTCTCAGCTTCTCTTCACACCAGGAACCCAATACCTCCTTTGTGTTTCTCCATCTTCCTGCTTTTCCAGCCATCTATCTACCACTCCCACTTGCAGCAAGAAGATCTATGGAAAGCGAGGACATTTAACTTGCTAAAATCAAAAGGGAGGGAGAGCCATTACCCAACCAAGCAGCCTGCCAAAACCCCTAAGGGAAATAGCAACAAAATTTGTTGCTGGAGAAACTTACCTAGAAGCTCAAGCCATTGGTTTCACGTGGTGGCAAGATGACAGTCACATGTGGTGTCTCAATACACAACGCTTTGCCCTGGACAGAGCAATCAAGCTAGCCACAAAGCTGGCTGTTCCCCCCAGGCAAAAGCAGAGTTCTCTGTGTTCCCCTGAAGGCATCCAGGTAAAGGATAGTGGGGGCAAAATTGGTGAAACTTCAAAAACAAATTTTAAAACACCCTAAAAAAATAACAACAGCACCAGCATCTATGCTTTAAATTCTGTGCAGTTGCTGGTAGGCCAGGTCTGGAGCCATCACAGATCTCTACATCTCTGTCTCTGTTAATGGACATCTCTGCCTGATTGTGCTCAGAGCCCACAAACAGCTGGTGCAAGCCCATGTGTTGTACTGACATATGTCCACAGCTACCACCTTCAGCTCAAGAAGCTCAGCTCTTTCTCATAAATAATTGCCCAACAAGTTGCTGGCAGGCCTGGGGAAAAGGGCTCAGGAAAGTCACAGAGCAAATGCAGAACCTTCGGCACAGCACAAATGTGTTGTGCCCAGCACCTGATGTACGTGGACTCCTCCAGGCCTCTTACTGGGGTGTAACTCTTCCGCCCAAGGAGGTGACATGCTCGAGCTGCCCACTGCTTGTATGAAATACAGAGGCAGGATAGGATGAGCAGCACTGCTCCTGGTGGTGCCACAGGAAGGTGGCAATGGGTCCCCTCCCCACGGAGCAGGGGTTGGTGCTGCCCCAGGAAGATACTGAAGGACAGCATGGCCCTTACCACAAGGATAGCTGGTATGGAAACCTGTGTTGAGGGAGGTTAGTCTTTGGTGGAAAGAACTGCCACCTTCTCCTGTCTCCCCATCAGAGCATTCCTGGTAGCAAGAACAGAGAACAAAAAGCAACCTCTACTTCTCTTACCATCTGATCATCCCTCGTTTCAGATCAGCTTGATCTCCTCTGTGTCCTTTTGTCTTTCTCCTTTCTTTTAAAAGTACTCAATCTCCTGCTGCTCAGGTCAGCTACCAGGGCTGGGGTGGAGGCTGACCAAGCAGCAGGTAAGACCTGATGGGGCTTTCTAATGGGATGAGACAGTACATACCAGGGGAGACCAATCTCTTGGCTTCTCCCTGCTGTTTGTGTTTTGAGGAGGAGCCTATGGGCCCGAGACTTTCCTAGGCAGAAGACGGAGACCCTTGCTGCTGAGTTCCTCCCTTTGGCCAGGTATCCTCCTGGAAGTGATGCTGCCAGGGGCTGGCCATCTGAGCCACACCAGATGCTGCCTGGCAGCTCGGTCTACCTCTCAGGCTGTCAGAAGCACTGGCAATTAAATACACTGTCATGTGTAAATCCTCTGTTTAAACAAATAATTCTCTCACAATAACAGGCATGCTTTTCCACATGAAGCAATGCTGACACCTGACTCTTCGCCTGGCTTCTCCCAGGAGAACATTTTAATGAGGCCCACAGCTGTAATATCACACAGAGAACATTAACAATGCTAATTACCTAAACTTTAGCCCATGAATACTCAACCGACCATACCTTGGAGATGAATTGTTGCTTTGGCCTGAACGAAACACGGATGGCTTGCAAAGCAAATCAAGGCTTATGAGAGCATCAGAAACAAGGCATTAGGCACAGAGACCTGGCAAGGCAGCCTCCACAGCAGAGCTGGTGAATAAAAGTGGTGCCTGGACAGAAGGCACACCAGAGATCACACAGAGAAATTGCCTCGAGGTGGCCAAATCTCTCCTGAGAAAATACAAAAGGTGTTGATAGGTCTCTCCGTATCATCTCATACAGAATCTGCACAGAGAAAGGAGGGGTATTGGAGGAATTCTTCTGCCAGGCAGCCGCAGCTGGCATAGACTAAGCCTTGCACTGCGCTAGGAGAAGCCAGAAGTCCACACAGACATGTAATGCACGAGCGAGCTCTTGCCTGGAAGAGATCCAAGGCCTTTGCTTCACACCATATGCACAGTCATTCTGCAGCGCAAGGTCACTGTGGAGGTGCCTGGGTGTGCTAGAATGACTGCTCTGAACTGACCGGCTTTACTTGCTCGGAGTGCCAGTGCAAGAGCTTGGTTTGCAGCACAGTAAATATAGTGATGTGTACTCTGCCGCATGAAGCTTAGCTGCTGCCTCTGCCTTCAGCTTCTTATCACAAACGCTGCAGGGCGATGAACAACAAGGGCCATCGTGCATCAGAAGAGGAGGCCTGGTCCACCCAGGTGTCTCTCAAAGGAAGATGTGAATTTTTAGCAGTCTGTGTTGCTCAGCTCTAACTGAGCACAAAAACATCACATGGCAGGCAATAGCCCATTAGCAACACTGCGTGCTGAGGGGCCTTTTAATTATTTTTGCATTCCCAGAGGGCTACAGAATGTTCTTCATAAGCATGGTGCGGGAATGCCAATTAGGTGGCCTCCAGCCCTGCTAGACAAGGTCTGGTCACATCACCTTGCGTCACAGGCTGAACCCTGCCCTCCATTTTCTCCCCAAGTCTGCTGTTCTCTTCCGTGAAATATTTATTACAGGGAGCTGCCGCATGTTGCGAATGTTGAGTCCCTAGTCTCCTTGCCAAGGTCAGGCTGCCAGGAAGGTACTTCTGCTCTCCATAGCTTCTCCTCGAGACTGACAGGTCTTTCAGCACAAGCAATCAGCCTTGGGGAGGAAGCTCTTTCAATTCCTATGGATTCTTATTTCCCGAGAATATGATGGACACGCAAAAAAAATCACTAAAAGATAGGCTGCACAGCAGTGAACTGTTGTGGTACCAGAACAGCCAGTTGCACTAGGGCCTTTTGGCAGCACATTATAAAAAGCCATTAAATCAATTTCTACTGTTGTGGAAGTCCACCTTCGGTCTTTGTGGCCACTGTTGTAACTTCTTAGGTAGCTCCTACTCCTAGAGATCAAACCCTCATCCAGAAGTGGATGAGAGGTTTACCCTCTGCTTACGTGGTGTTAGGTTTGTGCCCCCCGTGCTTAGCTGTAGTTTGCTGAGTTTGAACTTGACTGTTTCGTACAGTTCTTAGCTCAGAAAAATGCTGAAAGCTTCAACCATAAGCTGTTTAATAAACTTTTATAAATGGTACTGAATGAAACAAGCAGGCACAACATAACTTGCTCAAGAAGGACTACGGTTAAACTGTCAAATAGATTTTCCTCCCTAAGTAGAGGCATATTCTAAAGTGGTAGGAAAATAGAGTGGTTTGATTTTTTTTTTCTAAAGTGGTAGGAACAGAAATAAACTCTGCTGTATAAGATGAGAGAACCAACATACCAGGATGATTGGGGAAATATTCTTTCCTAACAATGCAAGTTTCCTAAGGCGATCTTCCTGAAAGAAGCTCGGAGGTCAAAAATACAAATAGGGTGTGTATCGAACTTGAACCCCACAATTGGGCTGTATCCACTCAGCTGCAGGAAGGCAGATGCTTCGTGATGTCTGCTGCTGGAGGTGCAGCTTATTTGCAGTGGTGGCTGGTTGCTGGCAAACCTGCAAACCTGTCCCTTGTTTGCCATTTCTCTTGACACCCAATGAATCCCAGAGCATTTGTTCTCTCCTCATGGAATCTGTCCCATAGCACCAATGCTTTCTAGCTATCCTCTGTACCTCTTCTGGGTCTTGTAAAGATTTTTTGGATGTGTGCTGGGCTGCAGGAAGGGGGAGGTGGATGCATAGAGAAACTGCAAATACAGCACAGGACCACACCACAGATTTACGCAAAGACACGACATAACGATGTTCTCTGGTTTTTCTTTCTTTTCTCCTCTCCTAGTAATTCCTTACATTTTACTTGCTTTTTTTGACATATGCTCAGCCTTGACCTGTCATTTTCTCAGAATTAGCAATGATGCCGAGATCATTTTCCTGTGCAGTGATGGCTGATTTACAGCTCCTCATTATGCATGTATAATTAGGGTGGGTTTTTTTTTCACCAGAAGCATTACTGTGCATTTATCTACAGTAGATTTCAGCTGTCATTTTACAACCCAGTCCCTCATTATCATGAAAAACTTCTACAACTCTTCACAGCCAACTCTTGTTTTGATGGCCCAGAACAGTTTTTCATTCTCAGTAAGCTTCTTACCACACTTTGCATCTTCTTTTCCAAATCACTTATAAATAGATTAAAAATACATGTTCAGCTTAGATCTGGGTAGTTTTCCTTCTCTGTGAAACCATATCATTTATTTACACCCCTATGCCACTGCAACTCCTATACTCTACCACTACTACTCTGTGTCTTTCATTGGAAACACCGCATGGGCAATCACTCTATGATTCAATAGACTTGCACTGGAAGAAGTGTTGACAGACATTACAGAACTAAAACTAGCAGCAGTCTCATTTTTAGGACTTAACAGACAAGCTATATTTGTTTTCACCTGTGCTTCTAAATTATATTGTAAATTCCCGCCACTAAAATTCATCTGTCACTATATGTAGTGTGCAATGTACCTATTTTTTCAAATACATCACCACTTCAAAGTTCATTAAGACATTCCAGAGACTAGTGGTGATAAAATCCTCATCTGGATTCAAGATATTAGCAGAAAGACTGACTCCTGAAGTCTCTGGCACCAAGGCAACATATTGCCATAAATCCATAGAAAACCAGATTTCAATAGTTCCCTTGGTCATAGAACTAATTGTTTGCACCTACACCTGGGCACCTGATCGTGGCTGTGGACGGCAGGAAAGCCAGTGGCAGTTTAATGTTGTTCCACTGCTGTGCTTTACTTGATTTTTGTCTCAGGATTATGAGATCCTAGGGATGTAAAACAGCTACTAGGATGATAACAGCTGCCAGAAACACAGCCTTCTGTTTTGTACTTTGAGCTGTGTGTACCACGTAGTGTTTAAAAAAAAAAAATAGTGCTTAGAATAATTTAAAGCAGAAATCTGTTACGTTCCTTCAAAATTACCCGTGCTTGGTTTAATAGATGCTGGATTAATTGCGTGCTGTCTGAGAGCTTTTGTTCCTCCCTGGAGTGGCTGTGGTCTGTGCCACAGAGGTGAATGCTGCTCTACTGTATGGCAAATTTGACATTGAAGGGCTCTTTGTAGAAACAAGACTGCTATTCTCTCCCATTGTCCCTTTGATTAAACAGCGCCAGCAAAAGAGACAGTTTTGATGGTTGTTTTCATATTATGGGCATCTGGCTACTAAAAGCTGAGCTGAGATTACCAAATCACAAACTGCTTTAGAGATGACTGTTTACGCATGCCGATCCCACAGTGATGTGGGATCCAGAAAAGTATTTGGATATGCATATTTGAGGGGGGAAGTTGGGAATGAGAAGAAAAACAATTTCTGGGATGTGTGTTGAAGACCATTTGTAGCCTGAATGTGCTGCTGTTTTCTAATACCCTTCCTCTGATACCCAAACCCACAACTTTCCAGTACTTCTGAAATAATCCTGGACTGTGGATGCTTTTCTTTCACTTTCACATCAACACAATCACTGTGACATCTGAGGTCTTTTGTGATAAAAATAAAGGAAATTTAACATATTACACAGTGAACTCATTCATTAACTCCTCCCCAGCTACCACCCTTTTTATAGATACTCACGCCTGTGTGAATCACTACTTAGTAATGGCTCAACGATCCCTCAGAGGCTTGGGCTTCAGTCACAGGGACTCCTTTTAGTTTTATAGTATATACTGGACTAGATTGCTGACATCTTCTGTTTGAGGAATAAACTTTAACATTCAGAGTCCTTCCCCAGAGTCTGACCATCTCTTTTTCATTAGTACTAAAGCAAACAGAGAAGTTGTCAGAAAGAGAGCACTCCCCTCTCTTTCCACACTTCTATTCGGACATAAAACAAAGTCTAAAAGAGCAGGTTTTTCCTTGTACTTTTAATTGAAGTGCTTTAATATTAAAAAAAAATGAAAGTACATACAAGTTCTAAACTCCTGTTTTCTGCAATCATTTACACGTTTTATAAGTTGCAACAGAATATTAGCTACGTAGGTAGTCAACACTGCTAACAAACTACAGTACAAGTTACTAATAACAGTACAAGATGCTTGGAATACATTCTTGCAAATGTGTGTGAATATTAAAGATATCCTGCAAAGTTAAGAGGCTTCCAACACACATTGCCCTCTTCTCTCAAACCACTGTAGGATTTCACTCATGGATTTCCTAACCACCAAAACACAGAAGGGCTGATCCTTAGCTGGTGCAAGCTGTGGTAGTTCCATTAGCGTCCACGGAACAATGTCAGTTGTCATGAGGGAAGAGTATGATTCACTCTGCGCTCAGATAGACACCTTCAGACAGAGGAGAAACATCACGCAAGTTCCTGTGCATGAAAAACTGATGGGCCTTCTTGGTTAGTGCTGGCTTATAGGATTAAACAACATATTTTTCTGAGGGTTTCAAGACCAATCTCTTTCTCCTGGAAGAAACCAGATCAGGTTGACTGAAGAACAGTCAGGAGCACCCAGGATTCTTATAGTGCTCTAGATAAAGCTGAGAAAATTTCCCTCAAAAAATGTCACGTTTTGAGGTGTAAGAACCCATCCCATCACCTCTCCTCCCCCACAAAAGGCTGGAAAAGCTACCAAGCACTTAATAATATCGTACGTGATAAGAGGAGCAAAGGTCATCCACACAAGCCATGTCAAAACAAATGTCTACATACACACATTATAACAATACAGTCACTTCAGAGATCAAAAGAAAGGTTCACACTTTACAAAAGAGGAAAAGAGTTAAAAAATAACACAAGAAACTGTCCTTACAATTATGTACTGGTTCCCAAACCTGTAACCTTTAGTCCATGGCCACCAAAAGTAAATGATACCAAGCAGCATAGCGTAAACTCCAATAAGACCTCACAGAGGGTAGCAACAGGCAACCTGGAGGTAGTGTACATAGCTGAAAAGGAATTTGAAAGATGTGACAGGCATTTTTCTCCTATTCTGGTATGTTTACATAATAAAAGACACAGTGACAAACACACTACAGTGATGTGTCTTTCTAGCCTTGTGAGTCCACCTACTTGCCACCCCAGTATCAGTCACAGAAGGGTTTTCCCTCTGAAGTAAGAGTGATATCTGGGGTATTATGCAGGCAGGAGCCCTTATGTTTTCCCTCATTCCATTGTTCGCCTCTATGCTTACTCTGTCCTGTTTTCCAGGATATTCAGTTTCATCTGATACTGCTGGGTTTTTCTCACAAGCATGGATTCAAAACCTCCTTATCCCTCTTGCCCTGAAGACCAACATTTCAATGGCACACTTCAGTCAGCAGCACCCAAAAATCCTCGAGATTATTCGTTGACTGACATTAGATTAATTTGGTGGGAAGCTGCAGAAGTTGGCAAACCCATGACAAGACAAAGTTAGCTTTTCAATTCGTTAGCACATTAGGAAAAGACTGAACACCAATGGCTCCGGCTTACACTAAAGACACAAAAGTCAAGTTCCTTTCTGCTGCGAAGAGGATACAAGTATATTTAGGGGATACAGAAGTTGGCATATCGTAGAAAACACAGTGTTGGCTCAGAGTGAGAGAACTTCTTCAGCTGTATTGCCTTTTCAGTGACTTTGATTTTCAATTCATTTAAAGTTTTAAGTATTCCTAGTTTTTTTCCAACCACATTATCCTCACATCACTTGTACTGCATTACAAAAGCCATTATGATGCAGTTACTCAACAAACACATATGTCGTGTGTAGGTAGGGGTATGTACAGCCAGGAAGCAGGGCAGGTTCCAACCCACGTTTTGTTGTTTCCATAAGGGCAGGCAGACCCCTGTTAGGTGAGACAGATAACCTAAAGTATCCCCAATGTTGAAAAGACGATTGTGAGTATATTACCTCAAAAACTAAAGAATAATCAACGTTGGTAGAACGTCCCCTGATTCGTAGCTAACTCAGTTGCTGTAAAATCTCTCTCAGCTCAAATAATTTTATTGTGCAGAATGTGCAGAGCATGAGAAGAAAGAGGTTCTCTTCCCCTGTGAATGAAGAGAGTGGATGTGCTTTCTCATTATTGTTACCCAGTCGGAATGCTCTTCCTTAGCCCGCTCTCTTTATAACAGTTCTTTTGCTTCAATGGCTAACTGGTAAGACAAGACTATTTAATTACAAACAAACTTCAAGGTCAATGTATTAGAAGACTGGAAACAGATACCTTGCTACTTTTAAAACAAATGATGCATTGTACACTTCGTGCTTCTCTGAATCCTCTTTCCACAGAGCAAAGCATCACAAGGGCAAGATTTCCATCAGTCCTGAGCTGGCACAGCCAGTTCTAAGAATTAAAATGTAGATTAGACCTTCACAGTCTTTTGGCTTCCATACCAAAAAATGCTCCCTGCCTCCGAGAGAAGCCAGTTCACTCTGAATATTTCTGATGTAGACACTTCTGAGCTTGGATCCACAGCAGGTCATCACTTGCTCTTAGGCTGCCCACACACCAGTGATCAGGAACATTTTTTGATCACTGTCTGTATTAAAGTAAGCGCAATAAAAATGCAACTTTGTGCAATAAAATTGAAAGACTCCTTAGCCCATACCCAAATTTATCTATTAAACTAGGAAGGATTATAGGAATGTGCTCACTCAGAAAGTCCTCAGAAATCTAGTCAAATGCTTGTCATGTTGCGGGATGTTTTTTCCATCTTTAAGCTTAGTAAAGATTTATCCCACAACTGTTCTGTGTGTTACTGACGTTGCACTGAAAGGGCTTTGCACAAGAAATAAACCTTGCTGATTTCATCCCTGCACCGTTGAGCTTTATCCTGGGTCAGAGACTCTCTGAAGACCAAAATTGCCTCTAAGATCACTCTGGACCTTCTATGACTGTTATAAAACCCTTTCATTTTTTGCAGAGGACTTCCAGGACACAATCTGACAACAAGAGGCAAGCCACAGAAACAGTCATGCCATCGCTGAACGTGGACTATGGCTCTACTCTCTTTGATGACAAGAAGTAGGATGGGAAGAGCCCAGCTGGAACCCAGACCTCAAAGCTAGATATTGTTTAAAATATCTTTTCACTTCCAAACTGAGGAGATTTGAGAGCAAAATCAGTAAAGTATCTCAAATAAAAGCCCTCAAGTTACTTTTTGAAGCTGTTTTTAAGGATAAACCAATGCCAGATAAAGGAGCAAGCTTCTGAAGTGAGAACACAGCTCTTGGATGCTTTGCTCCCAAATTGAATTATTCTTAAAAGAGAAAGGGAAGTAACCTAAAAGCCTTTATGATCTTTTTTTTAAATAAGAGGATGTTTTTCATTTAACTCTCTGTAATGAGATAATTTGAAAATAACTGAGGAAACCATGTAATCCCAGGTGGACTGTATTCTGTGTGCTCTTGTGAAGCTGCTGTGACTCCAGTGCATTAAAGGAAGACGTTCATTATTCTGTAGCAATTGTCCATGACACTAAGGCTTACAACATAAATATTGCAATACCTCATCCAGTTTCTGTATGACACACCGTGGTTTATTGCAGTAATGTCTCATAATAAATGAAGGTGCTTCAGGGTCCTGTTTGACCAATTGCTATAGGACCCTGGAGTGCACTTTCATAAGGAGAGAGCATCTCCCCCAGGAAAGGCATTAAGATGAGGACTAGATGCCAGGAGAACCAGCTAAAGGCCTCACACACAATCCTGGGCAAATATTTTGTGTGCCTTATCCCCCCCACCATGTCCCCAGCCCCTCCATTAAGTGAGAGGATCATTTCCTCACTTGCAGATAGCTCTGGACGCAAGGTAATGGAGCACAGCTCAGCTATGCACAGCAGAATGCCTCTAAATCAAGAAGCTAGTGTTTTTTGCCAGCGTGACAGATTGAAAAATGCTTCTGGTACTTCCATGAGTGGGTTACTAAGCAACACTTTGGCTTCCAGGGAGTAGCCGTGCTGGATGTGATCTCACGTGCCAGCAGCCTGACCACGTCCCCAGCTGGAGCAATGGGGAAAGGAGGGTGAGTGTGTGCCGGCAGCAAGCCTGCGTGGCTTCACTGGCTGTAAAACAGGTTTCTTTGAGATAAGCTGTAACCACAAAGGAAAAATATTCCAGAGCTGATAACGGGTCTACTCATGGAGTGGCTAAAAAGCAAAGACACTGTCAAGACATACTGTTGGGAAAGCAGTAAAGCTTAGGATGTTTAAGCACCACTCAGTAAACCTATGGCATATCCTGGTCATGCAGGCTTTCACTTCAGGCTGCCTCAGAGCAAATGATGCTGAATAGGACTGACTCCAGGGACAGATGCTAAAAATGATAGGGGCTGGAAAAGGCTTTCACATGAGGAGACAGAGATCAAAAAGACTGGAACATATTAGAAATGGGGAGGTCAGAGCTGCATGAAGTGAGGTCTGATATGGAAAAGGAAAATCATACACTGCTGTTTATTGTTTCCTGATACAGCAGTAAGGGGCTGTTTACAGAAAATCAAAGGCATTACACTGAAAAGTGATGAATCAAGTCAGAACTTCATGGAGTTAGAGAGAAATTCACTCTGGTTATTGCCTGCTCCATCATTATCTTTTGCTGAGATTTCTCATTTTCCTTTGGAGCCTGTGACATGGCATCACCAGAGCCCGGCTGAACCAGAACTGACTGTAAACAGACCAGACTCATCTGGGATAGAAATACCTGTTTTCTCACACATGTTGAGTGTGCTCAACTGTTAAGGAGTATGCATATTTCAATAAAGACTAAAGTCTAAGACTATTTAGACTGGGCTTACTCTAAGACACCAACCCAATCTTTTGGCTTAAAGACAATGGAGCAGCTGAGAACCTGTCCTATATTTTAGAGTACTGGTATTCTTTCATGTGTTGATAAGTCATGTTTCAAATAGGACTAAGATTAAGTTGTAAGGGACAATGCTTTGCCTTATTTTGTCAGAATGCTGGTACACCTTTGCAAAACAAGATTTTCTCCCTCCTCCTTCTTCTCCTTCAAGGTTAATAACACTTAGAGGACTTCAGATCTATTCCTGATAGGGGAGCAATATCTACAGTAAGTAACATTAATATGATACACAAATACATGTGTATTTGTATATATAACTTAAAGTCTTCCTCTAATTAAAATTCAGTACTACAGCATCACACATTAAGGCCCTACTGATGTTTTAATGGAAATTTCAATATTTTGGGATCATTACTTGAGCATTTTTAAAGTGCACTTAAAAGTTCATGACATCACGGTTTTCATCTGAGAGATTCACTATGATGTCACAGATTTAGCCTCCTTTTATTCCCTTTTTGAATAATGGGGACAATATTGACCCAAAGTAAAAAAAAAAAAGGATCAATAGAAAAGATCCTAACTCAGTCTTCCTCATTCTCAGTTTTAGTTGCGTGCCTTCACGATTACTTCTAGTGAAAGAAAAAAAAAAAAAAACCCACATACCAAGCATACTCAGTCTGAATGATAAAGAAAAGGTGAAACAATAACTTAACATGATTCCAAACTTCTGGTTCTTAGGAGGTCTGACTGTTTAGAACTGATGTCAATTTACTTGAATGCTCTTGATCCTCTCTTTAAATCTGCAATTCAATGAAATAAATTATTCGCAGGCCTGTCCCCACCACTGCTGACCCAGGCTGAGGTGTTGAAAGAAAGCCAGAGTAAACAGGAGGTCTGTTGATCTCTACTACAACACAAAAAAATGGAAAGCATTTCTCCTTGTGTTAGGGTAGAATGTTTTATCACTACAAAAGAACCTATATGAACCAATGTGTGACCTTAATGCTGATCTGGGACTAAGTCAGCAAGTGAGTTTGATTCCCTGCAATGATGAAGGGTTTGTTGTATTGTTTGTATTTCCTAATTGCTCTTGACCATTAAAATCAGCTTTGATACACAGTCTCTGAAATCCAGGAATATATTTTAAAAGAAAAAAAATTATAGAATCATAAAACATTTGAGTTCGGAAGGGACTTTTGAAGGTCTTCTAGTCCAACCCTGTTGCAGTGAGCAGAGATGTCATCCACTAGACTGTGTTGCTCAGAGCCCACCCCAACCTCCCCTGAATGTTTCCAGGGGAGGAGCACTGACCACCTCTCTGGTAACCTCTTCCAGTGTTTCACCACCAACACTGTAAAAAAATTCTTCATTAAATCTAGTCTATATCTACCCTCTTTCAGATTAAAACCATTTCCCTTGGTCCTTAGCAACAGACCCTGCTAAAAAATATTCCCCTTCTTTCTTATAAGCCCCCTTCAAGTACTGAAAGGATGCAATAAGGTCTCCCCAGAGCTTTTTCTCCAGGCTGAACACCCCCGACTCTTTCAGATTTTCCTCACAGGAGAGGTGTTTCATTCTGCTGATCATTTTTGTACCCTTTCTCTGTACTTGCTCCTACAGGCCTATGTCTTTCTTGTGCCCAGGACTCCAGAGCTGGTTGCAGTAACTCCAGGTGGGGTCTCACCAAAGCGGGGTAAAGGGAGAGAATCACCTCCTTCCACCTGCTGGCACACTTCTTTTGATGCAGCTCAGGATACAATTGGAGTTCTAGGCTGTGAGTGCAAATTTTTTGCTCACATTCAGCTTTTCATCCACCAGTATCCCCAAGTCCTTCTCTGCAGGGCTGCTCTCAATCCTTTCATCCCCCAGCCTGTATTGATACTGCGGCTTGCTCTGACCCAGGTGCAACACCTTGCATTTGGCCTTGTTGAACCTCATGAGGTTTACATGGGCCCAATTCTCAAGTTAGTTCAGGTTCCTCTGGATGCATCCTGTCCCTCAGCCACATCAACTGCACCACTCAGCTTGGTGTTGTCTGCAAACTTGCTCAGGATGAACTCAATCCCACTATCTATGTCACTGATTAAGATATTAAAGAGTAGTAGTCCCATTATGGACCCCAAGGTACACCACTCGTCACTGATTTCCATCTGGACAACAAGCCATTGACCATTACCCTCTGGATGCAACCACCCTACCGATTCCTTAACCATCAAAGAGTCCACTTATCAAATCCATATCTCTCCAATTTAGAGAGATGGATGCTGTAGGGAACTGCGTCAAAGTCTTACAGAAATCCAGATAGATGACATCCGAAGCTCTTCTCTTTTCCACTGACCTATTTACTCCATCATAGGAAGCCATTTGGTCAGTCAGGGAGGACTTACCCTTGGTGAAGCCATGCTGGCTGTCTCAAGTCAGCTCCCTGTGCTCCATGTGCCTTAGCATAGCTTTTAGAAGGATCTGTTCCATGACCTTCCCAGGCACAGAGGTGATGTTGGCAGATCAGTAGTTCCCAGTGTCCTCCTTTCTACCCTTTTTAAAATATGAGTGTTGTGTTTCCCTTTTTCCAGTCTCCGGGGGCTTCACCTGACTGCTGTGACATTTAAAATGTCATGGAGAGTGGCTTGGAAACTACATTGGCCAATTCCCTCAGGACTCTGGGATGCATCTGGGATGCATCTTGTCAGGTCCCATAGACTTACATAAGTTCAGCTTCCTCTGGTGGTCAAGAACCTGAACTTCTCTTACAGTAGGAGGGCCTTTGTTCCCCCAGTCCCCATCTTGTGGTCCATCCACTCCAGAGGTGTGAGAAGAGACATTGCCAGTGAAGACTGAGTCAAGAAAGTTGTTGAATATCTGAGCATTCTGCATGTCTGTTTTCGTCAGTTTGCCGGTCTTGCTTATCAAGCGGGGTGCGCTTTCTATGACCTTCCTTTTCTGGCTGCTCTAATGGTAGAAGACCTTCTTATTATTCTTTGCATCCCTTGCCAAGTTGAGTGCCAGCTGCCCCTTGGCCTTCCTGACCCCGTCCCTACCCAATCAGGCAGCGTCCCTGTACTCTTCCCAGGAGACTTGTCCCTGCTTTCACTGCCTGTGCATTTCCTTTTTACCCTTTAGTTTGACCAGCAGGTGTTGACTCGATCATGTCAGCCTCTTGCCTTGCTTTCCTGATTTCTTATACCTGGGTATGGTGAGTTCTTGCACTCTATGGAAAGCATCCTTAAAGATCTGCGAGCTCATTTCTTCGGCTTCACCTCACCCATGTCCCTCAAGACTGCAAAATCCACCAGTTAAAGATCACTGCAGCCCAGGCTACCTCCAATCTTGATGTCATTGATTAGCTCGCTTGTGTTTGTGACCACCACATCCAGTATCTTATCTGCTCTCCAGATGATGAGAAAAATGAGAACAGAAAATGAAAGATATTCTGTGAATCTCAAAGGAGATGACACTTGGAAATTCCTTGTGCACTTGCAATAGCCCTTCCAAAAGTATGCAGGGTCACATCTCTCTTGCTTTAGTCCTAGAAGGACTATGAAAGAAGAGTACATGAGCCATAATATTCATGTCCCGTCCTTTGATGAATATCAGCAGATACTTTTCTTTTAAAGTTGCTGGCAAAGTTTTGCACTGCAGTGCATCGTGGAAATCAAAATACAGTCCTGAGTCCAACAGCAGCAGATGTCTGGGCAGGAAGCAAATCTGTTCTCCAGCACAGTTCATCAGCAGGGGGATTTCTGCCTTCCTGGCAGAAAATCTTGAAGAATCTAAGGTAAATCCTTATCTTGGTTTTCAGAACTGTAGGCACATGGTTCTTTGATAAGAATTAGCAGTTTCAAAGTCTTATGTGGCAACAGCAGGAAGAGTTCTATCTGAGAGGCAAAACTCCAGACTGATATCTCATGCACAGATGAGACAGATGCTAGCAAAGACCTTTCAGACTGCTACAGAAAGGAGCTCTCCCCCAGCCAACCAATTCATTCATTCAAGACATAGAAAGGAGATGAACATGAAACAGACTTGTCATTCTTCACCACTCTTTCAGAATGCGAAGAGTAAGACCTGCCCTTCTCTCTCCTTGGCTCCTGAAAAGTGGGAAGAGAGGGAACGTTTCCTGAGTCACTGTGGAGCTGAAACCTATGGTTTGTTACACTGAACTGAATCAGATGGATGACTAGACTGACAAGAGTCTGAAAGAAAGTATCAATATCTGAAAAATCAGTAAATTTAGGGTATGAAGTGTTTTATTGGCAACTTCATGAATGCAGAGGGAGGTAAGCTGAACTGGAAATAGTTTTCTTATGTCAAAATAGCAGTAACAATGTGTATTCTCAATGCATGGGTGAATACTTCAATAATAATTTGCATTTTCATCCAATGTGGCAGAAACATGCACCAAACATTATTAAACTATTGGCTTGATTTCCCAACTGCAAAATATCTGGCACTCTTACTGACATTTATGCAATAAGAGGGTAAACCCTAAAAACCCTTCTTATCTCCCAGAAGTAATCGCTATTGCTTACCTTTCCTCTCACCCTCATTTAAGTGCCTCAATATACAATGGTGGGGGCACAGCTTGCCAAACAACCCAGTTGTGCAGCTGGAGAGACAGGATGATAATGTATCTCTCCTCTGCCCCACACTAAGAGTTGACCATCAGGACAGCCAAATTGTGGTCCCACATCTTGCGACCCGGTTACTTCAAGAGAGGCACATTCCCCCAGGGACACTGCCCGGCGACATCGGTCGCTCTTGCCCTTTTCTGCAGTGCAGAGACCCTACGCTCCGATCGGCACCACAGGGGATGGAGCTGGGACAGCACCAGCAGTCTGCCTGCAGAACTGCCCCCCAGGAGCAGGGACTTGACACTCGCCCCAGTCGATGGCATCAGCACTGGTAGAACGGAGGTGGACTGAGCCTGCACTGCCGTGGGAACGTGACAGGGAGCGGGCTGGGCAGCTGTGCTTCTAAATCAGTCCCTGTCAGAACTGAAAACCCCCTCCTCTCCCTTCCCCTCCAGCAAAATCGAGTTTATCTTGTGTAAACCAGATCAGGGTTTGGTGCCTGTCCTGAAAAGCCATTTAAATACTGCTGGGGCTGGAGGTCATTGTTAGCAATTATATCACCATTGGAGATGGATTTGGCTGCCTGCCAGTCCCAGCTCCTGCCCTCTTTGACCAGAGGACAAGCACAGCCACAGTAACTAAAATTTTTTGTTTCCTCTGCAGGGTCTTGGACTTTCAGCATCCAACTCCTGGTTTGTCATCTGCTCCCATCGCCCCAGGCAGTGTCACAGGCCCACAGCTGGCAGAAAGAAACAGCATTGGGAACAGCACAGGAGACTTGGCTCTGCTTGCTCTGCCATAGCCTGGGTCTGCAGCACTGTAAGTAAATGGCAGCACTCAGTGCTTGCATACGGTTGACAGACTCCAAATGCTTTAAAAAACCAGCTAAGAATTGCCATCCTACTTTTTCTCCAGAAGTGAGTCACAGAGAGTTTGGGTACCTGCCTGCAGCGGTGCTACCATCGCTTTTGTAAGTGGAAACAAACCTTGCACTTTATAACTCCTCTTAGATGTGGTGAAATGTCGTGCTTCCAGATAACCACAGAGCCGTTCTGACTCCCCTCACCAGTGGGCAGCCTGTGACAACCAGCAGCTCTGCAGAACAGGCTGTCTCCCGTTCAAGTGAGCTGTTGTTAACCAAGGCCTAAATATGGCTATGAGTGTACGAGCATTTCTGTCTCTTTAGCTGTGCATTGTTTCCACAGACACGTCTTGTTGTGGGGGGCAGGGAAAGAGGGGGGCAGCACTCGTCCACTCCTGCCCCAGCAGTGGCGATCACCCTGCCTAGCTGACTAAGAAAACAAATGCATACTTCCATTGTCCTGCCATGTAGTAAGTATAGAATCATAGAATCACCAGGTTGGAAATGACCCACTGGATCACTGAGTCCAACCATTGCTAACACTCCCTTAAACCATGTCCCTAAGCACTTCATCCACCCGTTCCTTAAACACCTCCAGGGAAGGTGACTTGACCACCTCCCTGGGCAGCCTGTTCCAGCAGCTGATGACTCTATCCATGAAAAATTTTTTTCTGATATCCAGCCTGAACCTCCCCTGGTGGAGCTTCAAGCCATTCCCCCTTGTCCTGTCCTCTGACACTTGGGAGAAGAGGCCAGCTCCCTCCTCTCCACAATCTCCTTTCAGGTATTTGTAGAGAGCAATAAGGTCTCCCCTCAGCCTCCTCTTCTCCAGGCTAAAGAACCCGAGCTCTCTCAGACGCTCCTCATAAGACTTGTTCTCTTGTTCATGCACAAATATGAAATGCTAAGACCATAACAAACCCAGAATGGCTAGAGAAGTGGACTTTCCTGTCTTGTCTTCCTACTCCTCTCCATTGAACTTATTTTCATAAAAATAAGTTAACTACCAACATTTTGGGTGAGGACCTCCTCTTGTCCAGCCCACAGCTTCCTATAACAAAATTGACAAGACAGTCCGTCTTTTAACCATCTACTCTGTAAGATTTGTATTTTCTGCCCTCTCAGACTGGTGTCAAACTTTTCTCAATATAGTCTCTGTTGCTTTGTTCAGTTATTTAGTACATTGGGGAAACACAAAGCATTTCCCCCTTCTGCTCTGAAGGACAGCTTTATACAGTAACAGTTGGCATTGCCAACTGACTAGATAGACAGACAGACAAGTAATATCAATCAAGACATCTCAATCTAAGAAAGCACTCCCAGCATTCCAGATCACATATCTCCATTTTATTTATCTTATTTTACTTTTAGATGAATCAGTTCCATCATGTTAAAGATTCCTATTTGTCCATAGTTCCTAACTTTCTTTTCAGTAGGTACTATAAAGTGTCCTCTAACATAATCTCTTGACATGCTGGAACTGAATTAACCAGATATACAGCGGTAGATACAACACTATAAATAGGCAAAATTCAGTTCAGCTAGACTTGAAATACTTTTAAGCCCCACATGTCAGATAAAGGCTATTTAATTACTTTATGTTGAAATTAACTTTGAAATTCTAATATTGAAGTGATTCATTCTAAAAGGATTGAATGAAACAAGCATTTTCAATTCTTCCAATATTCTCTCCACACTTTTTGTATAAAATAAGTTGCCAGAACTTGGAGATGTGAATATATGTGGTTCCTCCAAAAGCATATTTTTTTAAAAATAAATTTATTCCCCTAAAAAAAAAAAATCATGTCCAGCTCTACCTGGAAGATCTTTGAACACAATGCACAATATACCTCCGGCAGTGACAAGCTAAATTAATATGCCTTTCTACCCCCATCCACTCCTCACCTCCCAAATGACCCCTGTCAAAACACATGCTGTAGGCGTAAAGAACATGCAACAGTCCCATAACACTGCAAGGTGTGGGAGAGTCTTACTTAGGGGCAGAATTTACTAAGCTCCTTTTAAAGAAAGCTGAGAAACAATGATTTCAAAGTTACTTAGCTTCAAAAGAACAGACTTAATGGTGGCTTCCCTATCTCAAGAACTAGTCTAAGGTACATGTAAAGAAATGCTGTAACTCAGTCCAAAGACGTGTAAGGAAGCACAGTTTGGAGGCAGAATGGAACCCACCTCATGTTTCTTGAATGTGTTGCCTTTTCTGAGCTACAGAGCTTTTCTGAGCTACAGAGCTTTTCTGACTCTGTGACAGTTACACAAGCTCACCTCCTCAAGGGTACAACTTGGATGCACTCCTTTCTTATGACCATGTCTCCACCCTTCAGGTTTTCAAGGTTGCCACTGCAGCAGCTCCCCTTCCCAGCCCACCTTCGTACCATGGGGCAGAAAACGGGACAACACAGCACACAAACGTGATGGAAGGAAAGCCAGAACCAAGCCGTGGTTTCATGCAATACTGTCTGAATTGTTCAGTCTCTGAAACAGCCTGAGGCAGCTAACATCAATGTAGCTGCAATCATAGGCATGAAGGAAGTAATGTGCAGTTTACTGCATAAGTAAAGCCAATTTTCTATAACTGATCTTTTTTAGGTTGTCCAAAATGGGTTAAAAATGAGAAAGATTACATGAATATGTTTAACGAACATACTTTAAGGCCATTATGTAGTCACAGCTTGTATTTAAATACATCCTCTCCCCCAGTAAACATCTGTTATTATAATAAGGAAAGGAAGAACAATTACATCATCCAGTTTGACTTCCTCTATAACACAAGCCTTTTTCAGTCAGACATTCCTGTAATTAACTAAGATTGCATTTAATTAAAATACATCTTCTGGGAAGCTGCCCATTCTTGATTTGGAGACTTCAAGGGATGCAGGATCTACCATCCCCCGTGTTAGTCTGTCCTTAGTGTTAAAATATTGCTTGTCTTGCCTATACAGAAGAGTTTTGAAATATGTGAGAGTTTGATCACTTCAGGGATTGCCAACAGACTTGCATTCCTGCTGTTGAAAGAGAGAGAACACAGAGCCAGAATCCTCATGTCGTTTGCTGTGCAGACCAGACCACTGCTACAAGCGGTTTCAAGATTTCCCTTACAGCAGCTGGATTTGCCCAAGAAGTTCACACCAACTGCCATGCAAGAGGGATGTCCCCAAGGGGATACCAGGTGACAAGGAACTAGTTATCAGAGTTTCTAAACTCTTCCTCATCCTGATGGCTGTGCCACAACCTCTCTGTATCTCGGTAAAGCGGGTACAGTGTTGTCTGCTTGGTGGATTGATTATTTCTAAAGCATGCTAAGACACATGGCTCTGAATGCATGTTAAAAATGTCACTGAGAGGTCTGTCCCAGACCCTTATTGGAGACCAAGCTAGTGGAGAAGGGAGACTGTAGCTAGAGGAAGTTCTCAGCATGGGAAACTGGCATTTCATCAGCTACTAAAGCTACCTGGAGCTTCCCGGATACACAATGACAAAGCGCAGAACTGGAGAGATGAAACACAGCCAAACAACTGAAAGTACCCCGTTACGCTGATTTCAAACAGCAGACAACATTTTGCCACTGAAGATCTAGCAATCTCTCCTTCCTTCATACCTCATTAGTGATTAATTTCAGCAAGGCCACTGAGGAACGTTTCCAAGCTTGACAGACACTGTTCACTGCAGAATGGTTGTGGGAGGAGAAAACAGTCAGCGCTATGGATCAAAACCTCAAAACAGGAAAGCAGGTGTGCATGGAGAGCATGGATCATTTAACACCATCTGTGTCACAGGAATGGAGAGCACTGGCTTTCTGCACCAGCTGGTCCCACCAGCAGGGATACCTGAGACTTAGGTGATGGGCCATCATTGTCTCCCTAACACACTGGCTAAAACAATGACCATTTTCCTTCCCTTTGTTATCCTACTCCTCTCCCAACGTCAATTCAAATGCCAGGAAACTGGAGGATGACAGGTCTTTTTATGATGGAACTCCTTAAGCCCAACAGGCCTGGTAGCTGAGCACCAGCCCGAACACTAACCTACCATCACCATGAAACCTTCCTCCAGGGCACGCACTTCTCAGCCTCTGTCCCTCTTGCCTAAACACTCACTTTCCATGAGAAAGCCCAGCAGTGTCATGGTGAACACACTCTTGCACTCCTGGCCTCAGCAAGGACAGGACTTCCTATGAGCTTGAACTGTGCAATAATCCCAAAGTGCCAGGTCAGCAGGATTCGATCACACCAACAGACAGGTGCAAATGCTTGTGTGGATGAGCTGTGGTCCACAAGTGCTCCCACGGGCCAGGGCAGCTCAAGACTGAAAGGAAGACACTTAATTTTACATTTTTTCTAGAGTTTTGTCCAAACAGGTACCAGGCACCTAACGCAGGTCCATGGGCTCCCACTTTACCCTCCCTGCACCTGACGCTCAATTTTTTTGTAGTCTCTGCTTGTCTGAGGGGCCGCTATACGGAAACCCTAAGATATTGAATGAATATTACAGGCAGCCACTGTGACTGCTCCGGGAGAGATTTGGTCCAATACGACTTGGATAAATACTTTCTAAACCTTAGTTTACTAGGTTTTAAGCCTTTTTCTAACAGATCAAAATAATCCAGCTGCAATCTGGAAGATGTTGTGACAGTATGTGGGAGAATCCAGCATCTGACATGGCTACTTTCAGTGTGCAAGCTGAACAAAATGCAGAAGGTGAAGAAACTATCTAAATAATGAGGAAAAATACAGTAGGTTAGTACAGCTCATTCTAACTAAGTGTAATTAGCAGGAGAAGAAAGAAAAATTAGTTCACTGATATTCTTTCATAATGTCCTTTCAAGTGTTCAGGGACATTTAATTTTTGCAGAAAAGTTTCAGCCAATATAAATATGACAAAGAAAATATTCAGTGTCCTTACCTATTTGTACAAGCAACCTTAGTCACAGGCTACTTGGGACTCTCCTAGATTTGTATTATAAACCCACTTAAATCTATGCATAGAAAGTAATATAAGTCATACCCAAGAAAATGGCCATTCTGGGCTACTTGATATTTTGGGGAGCTGCAGGTTTTTAACCTTAGAGATATATCTGGTAAAAATTCTTTCATGTACTCACTTGTCCTCCTAGTGATGTCTTAAATTATTCAAAAAAGATTCAACTGTAATAATATTTTTTCAATTGATGCTCTTGCTTAATGTTTCTCCATTTCACATGTAGAACTTTGCTTAAAGTACAACTGCTTCTCTTTAAATTTTAAAATTATTATTAAAATCTTTCTTTTCATATTAGGCTTGGTAAATTATTCCCTTCTTTAGAGATGGGGAAGGTTATTTGCCAAATTATCATCTTTTTCAAAAAAAAATGTGGTTGTAGATAATTTGGAAGCAAAACTATTTGAAAATTCAGCTAGAACTTGATAATTACTTTGTTAAAAAACAGTAATGCTTTGGAAATGCTGGAATTCCTGATTAGGCAATTCCCCAAATAAAATGCAACTTTCAATTGCAGAACATTTTAGTTTAGAAACTTAAAAAAATGAATCAAAAGTTCTTCGTTTGACCCTAAACCAAAGGTGTTACTTTTTGCAGCTTACTTTAGATTGCTCAGAAAACTGACAATTTTATTTTCTACAATCAACTTATGATGACATTTTCTTTTGTTCAGTTTTCTGAGATAAACAGCAAGTCAGTTACATACATAAGCATTCACGATTTTCTGAACAAAAATACAATGATGAGTCTGGACCGTATGCTGGCACTGCAGTGGGAGTGTGTATCTGAATACCTTGAAATATGTAAAATAATAGACTTTTCTAAGTATCTCTGTGTGTACATACCGGTACTATTCTTCCATCAGAGATACGAAAACTAGATTTCTAAAGACCTGCGAAATCAAAGTATCTGGTCCAAAGGATAAAGTGTCACCCTAAAAATCTGTGATCATTGCTTCTCTCAGTGACAACACGCTGTTCGTGACTCAGGAAGTCTTGAACTGATGCAACTTTCAAAGCCCCTTGTGAATACTGAGTGGCTGCAGTAAAGAGATTTCCAGTCAAACCTGTAAAGAGAAACAACTGACGCTGCTCCTAGCCAAAGTACTCACCAATAACTGCTTGGGACATATCTTATTTCTTCTTTAAAAAGAAGACTAAACAGAAAGCACAAGGCCACACAAAAATTACTTCTCCCTGTAGATATAACAACCCACCCCCCCTTGTATAATGCATGTGAGCCTGTAACGGTAAGCAGCAACCATGCATAGCAGTGAAGAGATTTCATCTGGAGCTTTGAGGAAGTACATGATCCTTCTAGTAGAGCCCAGGAGGCACGACATTAGTGACAGTGAATACCACAGATACCTCTTCCTGTATTTGAGTGTTCATTCTTTTTGATGTGGGTTCTGTCTTTGTGTTCTGGATAGGAACAGTGTGCTGGTACGGCAACACCAGGAGGAAAGTGTTTCTTGACTGCTGGAGCTCCTCAGGCCTGGTAACCAAAAGCTGACGCTCTCTCTCTGAGCAGCTCTCGGCACAAATGACAACTCCAGCTCCCTGCAAATGAAGAAATCCTTCTTGTAGGAATGACATCAAATCCAGGCACTCAAAGTTTATGTCAAGATCAGCTTGAACAGGACACCACGTATTCCTAACATGGAATTGCTTGTATTTTTCTGTATTTCTCTGCTGCCCTTGGTGTTGCGTATGCAGGCTCTCTACACAAGTTACAACACAGTTTGGGTGAGCATTGTCACTACATATTTGATGTTTTTATACATTCAATACACCACTTTCCAGTCAAACAGAAACCTTTAGCTAATTATTAGCTGAATTTCGAAATTTTTTCCTCCTGATTTAGTTTCCTCTTTATCAAACTTACTAACATTTAACTCCTGAATGCATGACTGATTTGTAATTATTCTTGTCTCACCCCTCATGTAAGCTGCAGTCATTTGCACTTACACATCTCCTTCTCCAATTCCACTGCTCTGCAGATTTTAGTCAGAGAATCAATAATGATAAGGGACTAGTTCCTAATCTACCCACCCAAGTGAAAAAATACAACTAGTTGCAGGATATTCAGTTTGAATTCCCTGCAGAGTTCAGAATTACATATCAAATGTAATACAGACCATAAAGCTCTCACCCTTCTGAGGCACAGACAAACCAGAGAACAAGGAAGGTCATTCCTTTTAATCTACTCTCCTGACTTCAGACTTCCAGCTATTCCAGAGAGGACCTCCCTGTCTGGGGCTTTGTCTCTAGGATTTTGACTTCTTAGGAAGTCTAAAGTCACAGTTCACAGGAGTTCAATTCAGTGGACTAAACTGAAGAGTCCAATGTCATCTGGGACATCTAAAGGTACTCATGACCCACAGAAGAGCCATGTCCTGGAAGAGTGGGTATACACCAGGCAAGATTGCACAGGATATCTCAGATCACACTGGACCTCCATCTATGTTGAAGTTCTTTCTTTCCAGTGCTACGTGTTTGTGCTTTGCTACTGCTTCCTTGACTTTACACGGCCCAGGTCACCTTTCTGAAATTTTTGTCTTCTCCACAAGGACTTTCAAAGCAGATTTCTAACATATGTTACCTTCTGGGGGCTCAAAGACTGGTGGATTCAAGCAATACATGTGATAGCCACGGTCACAGTCATCACAGAAGAGCAGCTGGTCCTGAGGCAGAGTTGTTTGGGAGAGAGTAGGGAAACAGAGAGAGAAAGAGAGAAGAGAGAGAGAAAATTATGTAAATTAGTCTCTTGCTAAGATGAAAACATAAACATGGTAAGCAGCAGTGCTCAGCTAGAAATGCAGAGCTGCAACATAAAGACGAAGAGACTATTTGGAATGTAAAAGGCCCCACGATTTTCTGTCTGAGATCAACCACCACCCCTCATTTCATACAGGCAGTTCAGTTTCTAACTGGAAAATTTCTCTGAGAGATGCAAGACTCTCTTTCCAAGGTGGCCTCATGATGCAGAAGCAAAAGCTGTTGGGCCAAGGATGTACTATACTGAGATAAGAGGATAGGCATTCCCACTTTGCTGGGTTCCAATGTGACCACGTGCTGAATTTCATCCCTTCAGCTTTCTCATCAAAAGCCTGGGTGTATCAAGTTCTTCAAAACTTAGCTGAGTAGCAAATGGACTGTGAAACGGATAGAAATGATGTGATTCTGCCATGTAGTCTGCACCTCTTGCATACTTCTGGGGGAAAAAAAACCCAGTCTGAAATATTGCATGACTCCTAACACTGAACACCTTCCTATCTTCAGATTTCCTTATTTACTGCTAAAGCAAAACAAAATCTCAGGCTTCAACTTTATTCTATAGGGAATGTACTCTTATCCCATCATCTCCAAAGTTCTCCAACCACTGTCCATTCTCCAAGTTTCTTAGAGCCTGTCATGGACTAGCATTAGATTTGAACTGAAAACCCCACAGAGAGGACACTGTACAATTGCAGGCTCTGGATCATTGTTTAGAAATCATTGGGATAAGCGATAACATGACTAGAGTGAGGCTTAGCCATCCTAGTTCAAATGCTTTCATGTTTCCCAAGTCTTATAATTAAGATTAAAATATCATGCCAAGAAGGTAAGGAAAATCAGGGACAGAAAAAACCCACATCTACTATCTCTCAGGTTATCACCCCTTTACATCTAGTCTTGATTGCGATATTGAATATAAATGACACTCTTTTGCAGCCCCTGTGACATGAGTTTATGGCTTCTAGCATGAGCAGCTTAAGTGGCCCTATATGATACCTGTAGTGATTTCAGTAGAGACCGACAGCAGAACAGGGGCGTTGGGGATAAGCCGCCTCTGCTGTCCGGGTGGCTTTTCCTCGGAGATGTATGGAAGCAGCAGTAAAACCATGGCCCCCACCATTGCCACTGTGTTCCTCCAGGGCAGGCACGACAGTAGCTTGCAGTGACACTTATTTGCATGAAAAGGTAAATGAACTCACATCGTTCTCAGAGGTCCCACAAAGGCTGCAGGATTTGCACTCAATGCACTGCCACTGATAGGTTTTAACCGCCTCAGTCATGTTTGTGGTGAACTGCAGGCAGGTCGGGTGTCCTGAGGAAGATCGAAAACAACTGTCATTGTTAAAGCTCACTTATTGCTTGTTAATTAACCGGTATTAAATTTGGGAACAGAACGCACATGGACATGGACTGATCACAACATGGGCTGCAACTAACAGATATCAAAGAGGAAAGCAGGCATTAACCCTTTCGCTGCCGGGCACTAGAGAAAATCAGAGTCATCCCCACCCCGTTCCCCATTGGCAAAGCAGTTTTATTCAGAGCTCTTAAAAAGGATTTGGCATTGGGTTTGGGGTTTGTGGGGCTTTTTTTGGAAAGAAAATAAGAGAAAGGATGAAATCAGAAACAAACCCAATTTCAGAGAGAGGGCCATGCGTCTTAATAGAAATTGGACTACAAGTTTCAATTAGCGTTGTTTCGACTGGACTGAAGGACCTGGTGGAAATAAGGTTATTCACCATTTCAGATCTTCCTTTCCTGGTGTCTAAACGGGTGTAGCAATTAGGTAAACTTTGCTTAAATGGAAGTAGTACTGTACAAAGAAGAAGCAAGACAGGATGGACGGATACAGTTTTTAATTTTTTTAAGAGCTCTGCCACTAAAGTTGGTTGGCACAGAAGAAACCAAACTGCACAGCTAACCTTCCAGAATCAAAACAAGAAACTGAAAGGAAAAAAAACCCAAGCCAACTCCCACAATGAACTAAATGAAAGGAATAAAGAAGGGAAAGCTAGCAGAACAGTCACATCTAATCGGGAAGGACAAATTGCCAGAGTTACAACCCCCGCCCCTACATGCGTGTCGACTCCAGCTTTGCAAAACAGCGGTATCACAGTGGCAGGGTCAGCAATGGGTTTTCTGGAGGGGAAAATACAAACAAACAAACAAACCAAAGGTAGGGTCAGCATTCCTTCTGCAAAACAAAGCAAGAAAAATACACCACTGAAATAGAGTGCTGTACTCACAAACCACCCCTAACACACTGAGTCACCTGCAATAATCCATTGCTTGCCTTCTTGAGCCCCACACTGAGCATCCCTCTCGGACACACACAGGCATTGGCACTAGGCATAGTCAGGGGCAGGAGGCATGGGACGGGGAGCGCCAATTGCTCATCCGTAGAAAATTTAAAAATATAGGAGCACACATCGTGCACTACCATGCGTTGTTTCTAGACTCTTACATTATCAGGTGCATGGTGCAGGTTCACCTCTAGCTGATCTGCTGCTCTGAGACTACAGATAGTAGTAGGAAAAAAATCTTTTCCACCTCCACTAGCCTAAATGTCTTTTCAAGAGTGGAAAAAACAAAAGGCTGCTTCTCCAATAAGAAAAAAAAAAAGGGCATAGCTATGGTAGATGTGGATATAGATGTGCTATCTTCACTAACAGGTCTATCAGTGGCATTTTGCTGTGTGATCACAGCGCCCGTCACCCTACAAGAAGCTTCTATATTCTCTAGCTAGTGAAGCAAACAGTTGCTGAGAATTACTGGGTAAAGGAATATATTTCCTCTATGTGCCCACGATACCATCAAAAGTTGAAATAAGGATTTTGGTTTTCCAGTTATATTTGCACGGATAGGAACACTAAGCAAAGAAATGTGTGTACATAACTTATTAAGGAAATTGAATGGAAAATAAAGGAGATATTTAAGGAAGGAGAGATCAATGACATTGTTCATATCACTCTTAAGCCCTTGAACAAAGAAATGCTTTGACAGTACTGATGAGTTCAGAGTGGCTAAGAAGATCACTGGGTTTCGGAGCCCTTGAAATGTCAGTACAAAACAAGAGTCAGATTTTACTGAGATTTACTGTGGACCAAGTCTAAACTAAAGTTCTGGGGACCTTGAAACCACAGTGGTGCAGAAGGAGATTTTGTGACACCATATCTTCTCATGCTGAGAGGACCTAATATAGTTTCTGATAATACCAAACTAGCAGAACCTGACATGACACTGAAATCTTCCTCCAGATTTGATTTACAGCAAATGTGGAACCTCATTCCAACACCAGCAAATAGAACAAATATGCCACACTACACATCGGGTAGGAATTCATCCCAATGGCAGCAAGTCAGGTTTCAGAAAGGTTGTACAGTGCTGGAATACATCACATGAAACAACTCATACAAGGAGGTCAGTTAATCAGAATTAAATAGTTTCAGTCACATCTGAAAAGAAATAGAAAGAATGGAATCAAACTTGCAGAAATAAATCACAGCTAAATGCATATACACGTTCACGTGCTCACTTTCCAGCGTACACACATTACTCATTGCAGAGACCTCAGCTAGAAACACTCCCTTTCTCAAACAAAATGAAGATCAGCTTCTCTTCATTACTTTATCTTTGTCCCTTCACAGCCATTCCTGTTCTCTTCCAGTTATCAGTCTTGACTGTCTCATTTCTCATTTGCCTCAAAAACACTTCTGCATGTTTTCTGTACTGCATCTCATATCGATGATGTCTCATCTTTGAAGTGATTCATCCTATTTTGCCCTTCTTAAGAACTGCACTCACCACAAGCCTAAGAGAAATTGGCTTTTGTGGGCTGAGGATCGCTTAGGAAGTATTAATAATGGAGTGAGGCCCATGGTGGCTTCTTTTTAGTAGCACTGCAAGATGCATTTTTGCAAAAAAATACCAATTTATTCATTCCATTGGGCTGTCTCTCTCCAAATGCTGTGACTATGAAAGAATCCAACAAATGCCCACAGCCATGTTTGCATAGCCACAGGTCGCTCTCTGTTAGCCCAGGGCTTACAGCACGTCTCGGGAAAAAGAATTTAGTTTGGACTAGTCTTTCTTCAGCCTCCAAGTCAGATCCTCTTTGATGTTAAACAATACCTTGTGGTATACTACCCCAACCTAATGTCATTGGAAAGACTATTTTCACTTACGCCAGCAGCAGGATAGGGCACTGTAGCATATGGCAAGCGTGTCAGTAGATACTCAAAACATCAAAATACTTTTTCCTCTTCTTCCTTGTCTTGTTTGTCACAATCTGTCTATTTATTTTCCTGCTATTTTGGTTCAAAAGCCAGCATTTTTCATGACCTATGAGAAAATTCACATGTACAAGGCTACCTGGAGCTGTTAGTGAACGCTATCACCGCTCCATCTCCCAGCACTCCTTGGCATTCCCCCTGTAGCAGAATACTTCAAGACAAAGTCCTGTAGCTGCATATGGCAGGCTACTGTAGGTAGATTCAAATGCCCTTTAAAAAGCCAAAAAAAGGGCTAGTTCAGCCAACAATTTTGATTTACACAAATGGCAGTCCAAAATGTGTGTCAAGCTGCAGACATTGTGGTAGCATATGAGCCAGAGAGCTGAAAGGCTTTCTTGCTTAATTTCATCATTTGTGAAGTCAAGATGAGGAAATCGCTCTTATTTCACTAATCTGGAGATAAACAACATTTGCTACAGCAAAGGTGTGCAGCAAAGACTCTGCAGCTGGAACTCAGTTAATAATTGAGGTGGTGGCTCAGCTCTGGCAAACCCTGGTTCACTCTCACATATCTGTATCAGCTCTACAGATCTAACTGGGGGAAGAAATAACACATATTTATGGTGTCACCACAGTCAATAGACAGGCCTCTAAAACACATCCCAGGAGCAGTTCTGTTGAAGGAGAAGGTGATATGTTAACATCAACAGTTTCTAATCTACCATAACTATCCTCTACCTAAACTTTTGCTATGCCGCAATAGCTATAAACAACATAGATAATAAAACTTGCAGTGAGAAGGTTTCTAACAGCTCATCCCTTTGTCCTAAAGCAATATTTCAAAGTATTGATCAGGCCTGAAAGCTTCCTCATATTTGTCGGAACTCTCCTCTGGATCTGAACCCTGTGACTGAGATCGTATTTTATAGTGACACTCATGTTTCACATGCCACTGCCTTTAATTGTACACTTTGCCCACCAGACATCTGGTCGGAGAAGTGGGAGCGGAGCACATTCAGGGACCATTTCTTGTCTCCTATACCCGGTGTAATTGCAGGCTAGCAGTAAGGAGAATTTTAACATAAATACCCTAAAAAAAAAAAGCCCTCTAAAAATCTCTTCTGCCTATTCTAGCAGTATAATACTAAAGACCAAAACTAACATTAAAGGGCAGGAGCAATCTGCTGCTCCCAGGCACTCTGTGACCAGTGAAGGCCTTAGAACGGCTCATTAGTGCTTCTTCAATAATGGATTCTGCATCACAAGATTAATTGCAGCCATGTGCTCTGTCACACCCGCCACAGACTATTTAAGTTAACAATCCAATCAATAACCTTTTTCAAACAAAGGCAGAGATTATCTTGAGGAAAAAAAAAATAAGCAAAGACTCCTTTCTTAAAACAGATGTGAAATTATTTATATAGAGTAAAAGGAATTTTCACCTTGTTTCCTATTCTTTCACTTATCTTCACTGAATAGTGGTGGGTTTTTTAGTCAATAGCATAATGAAAACTCACAGGGCTCCTAGCTATATCGCATCAGAATTTATTCCATAAACTGTTCAGGTATTTAAACAACTATAAATACATATTACAGATATAATTACTTATGTCACAGGAACCCCATCCAAATAATGGAAGCTTTACATGCAAAGAAATGGCAAAATTTCTTCCTGCTAAGACTGACTAAGTATTGTTGTGACTACTGCCATAATTAGACAGTGTTATTACTGTTATTCATACAAAAGAAGGGAAAAGTAACTTGTAATTCTAATAAGGGATATGATTTTATGGTTATGATACAAAAATGCTGCTCTTGTTTTTCTGTCTAAGGCAGTATCCTTACAGACATGTAGCGTCAACAACAGACGGATTAGAAAGGGCCCTTAAAAACCCAAACCATCCAAGGACACCAAAAGGCTTGGTTCTGCCAGAATCCCAGATCATCAGGAGCTTCTACTCCCAGAAAAAGACAAAACATTTTGAAGAGATGAGGATATGGAGCTCTTGGCATTTCCCTTGCCCTTGCAAAGCCAAGGTGTTGGGATGCAGGAACAGAAGCCTGCCTGCTCCAGTGGGGGTAATCACAAACAGAAGACTTCAGAAATGTTTGTGGAGTGCGGATCCAAGGCACCACCTGCCACAGTACTTCTGTGATACAGGCAAGCCGAAGTATTTCATTACAGAAAAATACACCACCTTTCTCAGTGGCCAGGGGTGAGTGTGAGAGTCTGCAGGTGAAGAGCAGACTCACCCCATCCTGCACAGAACCCTGATTAATTCAGCTTCTCAAGAAAAACAAAGAAATAAACACAAAAATGAAGTCTCACTCATAGGCACCATTGGATTTTATTACTATTAAACCAAAGAGGAGGAAAGGAAATAATAGCACTATGAATTTCCGTGTCCTGGTGGAAATGAGGAAACATGGCTCTTTCTCCCAGTGTCCAAGGCACTGTGTTGAGCACCACCAGCTCTGCTGCAGAAGTGAGTCCAAAAGGACTCAGGGGCCTCAGTGAATAGGCTGGTCAGTCTGATTTGGTCAGAGACCAACTTTCCTCTACTCTAATATGCTGCAATATGCTAGTAATTGTGGAAGAATTAATGCCTTTAATAATTAATGGAGCTCTGAAACCATTCAGCTGTAGCAGAGCTTATAGTTCCTATTATTTCATTTCCTGGCCCTATAGTTATTCTGGCCAGCATGGACAGAGCTTAAACCGAGCCCACAGAAAGAGAAGGGGCATTCTGCCACTTTAGCTCCTGGGACTGACAGACAGCTGCACTCTGGAGGTGGTAGTTTCCTTCTTGGTACTGCCAGTTCCAGTGGAAAAACAGGCATAAATTACAAGCAATTGCTTGAATATTCGGCACTGGTAGAAGAGAGCCCACTTTAATTGCCCACCCAAGGGACAAATAAAACAAAAGACAAAATATTCAAAAGACAGTGCAATAGTCCCAGTCGCAGTTAGGCAGGTGTAATTAGAGTCAATGGGAACTGAAAGCAGGACAAACCTGTATTTGAAAGCAATTAACAGCAGAGATCTCAAGGAAGTTGTAAAAATGATGGTGTATGGAAGGTGGTACTCGCAGCTCAGTCTCCTACACTATCTTGTTGTTGTTTTAGCAGTGCAAATACCAAAGGGCACTGACAAGAGTGAGCTCCCACAGAAACACCCCTTACCTCAAGGCACTCTTTGGAGATATTTTGCCTGAGGATAGTCTGTCCACCAGCTCAACTTGCTCCCATCTTTGATTCTATAAAACCACATAATTTCTTCTGAAACATTTTTAAGCACCAAGAGTATCAGCTAAGACAAAGACCCTGGGTTACAAGAGGGTACACCAAGAGAAAAGCTTGGCTCAAAGGCTGCTCACATACTTTAAAAGGAATGAAGGAGCTGTGCTTGCACAGACTCACATGCACCCACAGAGATTAGGAACAGACAAGGCAGAGCAACTCTGTCTGGCACAGGGCAGTGAGAAAAGCTGTGTGGGATTCAGGGGTGACCTCAGTGCAAGCAAAGAGAGAAGCAAGGATTGAGTTGTTCTGGGCATCCTAATCATTTCTCAGTCAAAGCACTCTCTCCCCACACAACATCCCCTTGGTAGCAGACGCCACAGGATGCTTACAGGAAAACTACTTGAGAAATTTTTTAGAACAGTTTTACTGCAATAAGTTTGAGTGTGCCTTTCCCTGCGCAGTGCTCCTTTAGCATGCACAGTCCAGAAACACACATCCTAGCAGGGAGAAATGAAAAACAGAAATTACAGATTTTAAAAGCCTCTAGATAGTACTGACAATTAACTTTGGTGTATACAAATCACCACCCTGGGAGAACACCCTGATGTGGTCTGGTGATGCTGCAACCAGGCCCTCTGCTCTGGGCTTGGGTTTGCCAGAGAGAGGATGAGCTCTGCTGGGGTACCCACGGCTGTGCGTGGGCCCCCTTCTGGCCAGGCACACTTGCCCCTCCAAAACCACCCAGGACAGGCTGAGATCTGCAGCTCCATTTCATATCACCTGTAGGTGTGGGCTGCAGCAGAGCTGGGGCAGAGCTGAGGCACGGATTTGCTCCTCTGTCTTCCCGTCCAAGGCTGTGCAGCAGGAATTCAGGCACAGGCCTGACACACACTGCTCAGTTCACAGCAAAGATGCTGTGATAATGAAGAAGTAAGGTGACAGACTGGGCTCTGCACACTTGCAGCCTGGGGGATTAGAAATAGCCCCCAACCTTTAAAGTGAAAGGAAATGCAGCACACCCATGATGTCCCACCTCAAAACCAGACAGCACTCTTCCCCCCCTCTCTTCCAGACCAGCCCCTGTTGGCCACTAGGCAAAATGGCTATTTCTTGCCTAAGAAAAATAATGTGGAAGCACTCAAATAACCTCATACTGAAGCATCAGCTTGTTAATGCACTGGTCATGCCAGCACTGTACAATTCCTGGGGGTGAATTAGGTCAGAGTGACCTCCAGAAAACCCACCAGGCTGCATCAGTGCGCTCCGCATTATGGGTAATGATCTGCTAATTGCCAGGAGGAACTTGGGCTGCTTACCAACACCCACAGGAAGGAAACCTGCCTGCAGGCACCCCACGGACTCCATATGCCAGGGACGCAGCTCCTAATAACGAGAATAAACCCATTTATAGAGTGCATACTGGCCAGGAGGACAGGCATCGAATGCTAATGCTGCTCAGCAGGTACATCTTGTAGGGGTTGGCTGCATGAGACCCCCCAGAAATACCACCCATGCAATGCAGGGCAGGTTTTGCATTTGGTTGCACCGCGAAGCAGAGGTGAGGTAGATGGAGATGAAAGTGCGGAGTGGGAGGAAGACTGATTATCCAGACAAGATGAATCACCACAACCTGGAAAGCCAACATCCCCTTTGCCTGGGGGACATTTTCGTTACCCTTCAACAAACTGCAGTGGAAAAAACCTCCGGCACAGCTCCGACCTCGTCACTATGCACTGCAGGCTCCCCAGCCAGGACAGCTCACACACCACAGAGCTTTCAATCAACTGGCAGGCTCACTAAACCCTTTCAAAATGAGCAACCAAGCAAAAATACTTGGTCATAAACACTAAAAATAGGAATGGAGGATTGGGGTTTATTTTGTTTTTTTAACTTGGTGAAGCCAGATCTTCCTAGTGCATTAAATCTCCCTCCCTCCTTGCCCATTTAGAACATCTCCTCCCCCCTGGGAGAGCCAAAATCCTCAGCTATAATGAGAGGAGTGGGGTGGCATTTAAAATGCTAGGGAAACAGCAGCCTAAATTGCCTTCTGCAGGAGCATTGCCTTCATTAAATCCCTCCATAAAACAAGATATCAGCTCTGCCCCTCTTCCTCTGCCTTTAAGCTGAATGAGGTCTCTGCTACCTACTTGAACCCATGGATCCATGCTATGTGAATACCTGGTCCTTCCCCAGTATTCCTGGTGTCAAACAGCCCTTTTAACACAGTCAGACACACAGTAGCATGCCTGCAAGGGACACGCAGTGCTGCCCAGAGTACCTGTGTTATCAAGTTAGTGCTCCAGAAGACTGGCTCCAGCATTTTCACACTGAACCCGACGACGTGTGTCTGGCCCAAGCAGCGGCAGCAGTGGATGGGACGTGTCATTTCCCTGGGGCACTCCAACCAGGGCTTCTCCACTGGGATTAGGCAGGAGAGCGCGACAGAGGCAATGCTTCATGACACAGGCATGTCCTCATTAAAAGCAGGCCGTGTCCACCCAGTCAGTTCAGAGAGCATCAGGACAAGCCCTCTGCATGGCTGCAGCCCTCCTCAAACACCAAGGGCTGCAGGGAGAACTTCAGTGATGATTTCACCCATGGGCCAGGGAATAGCCATCCCATAAAAGCTACTGCCAATTGAAAATGGGGTAGGCTGGGATTATGCTGATGAATTAGAGGACAAGAAATGGGAAAAGGAGAGTATTACTAATCTCTGGGAAAACTTTCTTTCTAGAAAGATTAAGGAAAGACTCTAGACTAATCCCCTGCAGGCACAGTTCCAGAAGTTTCAAATCAAATGGCAAACTTCAGAGTTATTTAAATGTCATCATTTTAATATTAAATAAACTTAACCACTTAGAAGACACTACACCATTGCATAGGCAGTGACCTCATTGCTGTTACATGAGGTAACCATGTATCATCAAGGTAAAGAAATCCAGCAAGTGATGGGTAAATGGTTGATAACTGATGTGACCACGCTGCAAATGCAAGAGGTTTGACTTTCCCACACAAGCATAATGTATACCATTGCTAATGTGATTGCATATTCAGATGTAAGTAGAACTGCCTCACTTAACTAAACACAAAAACAATCTGAAGCAAGTTACTTCAGTACCTCATTGATTTAAAGAAACACCTTCAGCTTCTCCACGCACAGCCTCCATTGTATGAAATGCAATGCCATTAGCTGGGAAAAATACCATAGACTGCTGATTTTTTCATTTCTCTGTTAGTTAAACCCTTGTTTGGTTGGGAATTTCTAAGTGCCAATCAAGATTTCATCAATAAGGCAGCCAGTTTTCACTTTCCCAACAAAGTCCCAGTAACTTCAACATCTAGAGAGCAGTAAGAGCTATATCTGCACCCTGCAGAGCATCAGTACACGCTCAGTAGGACAGGTGTGTGAAATATCTCGGTTTATCTCAAAAAAAAATGCAATTTCAGGGTGATCTAAACATCTAAGTGAAGGGATGAATCGGCATTAAGTAGTTGCTGTCAAAAGCAAGGGGGAGGGGAGAAAGGGTTAAGATACAACAGAGGGGGAAACTGATTTTTCAGAAAGGGTGAGACATTTTCTGCCAGTCTTTCACGAACAAGAAGTTGGACTTTCATTTTGGAGCAGTACCTTTCTTCGAAAATGAGCTCATTGGAACTGTTTTTAAGAGAGGGAAAAATACTCACAAACGAAATGTCTCATTCAAGCCCGGGCACACTTGGCAGTGGGAAAAGAAGGGAAAGGGTCATTTCATTGAGAAAAAGAGAACACATTTCATCTCTAATCAAACCAAAGTCTTTTCTCCTCACCATGGTATTTTTCAGTTCAGTTATTTGAACAGCCTTTTTGAGTAACTGTCCCATAAAATGCTGCCAGAGGCACTAAAACAATAAGAATTTTTTTGTTTCCTTTTCACTGGAAAAACACCAGATTAAAATCCATTATTTGCTTCCCCAGAGCTCACGAGACCTTCCACACCAGATCAGCCAAGACAAAGTGCAGCCTATTCTTTAACCTGTAGCAAGTGAGTAGCATTGCTTTAACCTACACATACCATACTTCATAGCAGCTAAATATCACATCAGACTAAACTCAAATTAGCTAGTTCCACAGCACTGGGCACAAATGTCCCTCATTAAACAGTTCGCTAGTCCTGCTCTTTGTCAGCACCAGAGGAATCACATAACAGAGCCGATACAAAAGTAGAATGTTATTATATTTAATGTCAGAAGTTATCTTCCACAGTACTACAGGGATCTGTGAGCCTTCTGATTCTCCTCTTAGCTAGCTGCTACATTGGCTAGCAGGACTGCTGCTTGGTGAGTTCTGTTAATGGCAAAGAGGTTGGGGCATCCTCTCCTACAGGCTGGTCTGACCAGTTTCTAGGCACCCCAACTCCTCTCACCCTTAAGAGCTGTTAAGGGTGCTCATCACCTTTGGCATTCACTGTTAGGTGGCATCCCATCATCCAAGACATGTTTGGCAATTATTAATTATAGCTACGATGAGCCCAATAGGGACGAGTTCTTCTCAAAATACCAGATTCATAAATATGCAAACAGTCACACAGGAATCTCACGAGTGCAGATGTCCTTAGCAAATTCTGCAATTTTTCCTTTCACATCATTAAGTACTTATAAGATCGCACCCTTAATGGAAGTGAGACAGGGGTCTTGGAGTGCTAATTAATGAAAAAGCTTCTCCTTAACCCAGGGAAAGTCCTCTTCTCCAGGTGAAGGAATACATGGCTCTGGACCCTCCAGATGTCTGAAGAGTACAAAAATATGAATTCAGCCTAGAGAGAGTTTTTGGATAATTAAGAACTCTCCTAAGACTCCAGGCTGATGGATATGTTCAGAGACACAGTCAGTGTAGAAAAACTTGAGAAGAGTTGAGACCTGTAAGAGATGAGACTTCTGAGCCAAGATCCAGCTGCAGAATCCACTGCACCATAAAACAAGTTCTTGAGCCCAAGAAGAGAGCTAGAAAGACCAATGCTGTTCAACACATTTAAGCCACTCTCAGACAGAGCTCTGATGTGAAGCAACTACGATTTGTATGAACAGGGGAAAACTAATTTCTCAAAAAAAGGCTTAAAACCACCTCATGTAAACTCCACTCTACAAAGTGCTACATGAACTTAAAAGCTATATCTCTCTCGCTATGTGACAGTAAAATAAAAGTACCAGTTTAGTGAGAGGGCAGCTTTCAACTATTTCCCATCCAATGACTTCCTCTCATTTTAGAGAGCTGGCCTCAATACTGACTCCCGAAATCATCATATGAAGAAGTTAATGGTTGTTGGCTAATGAAAGAAATCCAAATTACTAACCTAAGTCTTCACAATGCTTGACAAAACTCTTTCCAGCATGATTTAAAATTTCTAATCTCTTTCAAAGAAAAAGAAAGCTGCATCTGAAAAATTTGGTCACATTTGTTCCCTTCCTGCAATCCACAATGAAGCCACTGACACCAGGACACTAACAGCGAAGACTGAAGAAACGTGATGAGAAGGGGCTTCAGTCTAAGCAAAATATGACTCAATACCCGTGCAAACTAGATAAATTACAAGGTCTCACTGAGAATTGGTTACGGAAGATGAACGGCACTAAGAAATTAAATGCTACTCCAAAAAAATCACTGATCATAAAACATTGAAGAGACGCTACGTGTGTTCCTGCTCAAGACGTATCATCAGCCAGGATCCCAAAGAAGGAGTACCCCTCTGCGAGCTCCCCAGAGTGGCTGCCTCTCTCTGGCAGGCAGCAGCAGTTTCCAGAGCTTCAGCCCACCACCCAGCTTCAACGGACAGTGTATTGCCTTTTCCATAGCAGTGCTATAGTTGGTTTGTAGGCTACCACAGCCATCTTAGACAACATGAAGCAAAACTGTTTCTAATTATATCGTAGATGGTCATATTAGCCACAACACTGTGCTCCAGAAACCTGATTTTTTTAAAGGCAAATGCCATCCTTCTCCCATCATTGTGCACATGCCACGAATCATAAAGAATTAAAGGCTGCAGGGACAAAACTTCATCAAATAACAGATGATGTGGTAAAAGCTTCTAACACACACAGCAAAGGTATTTTTTTAAACAGTAAAAAAAGAATGCAGTCAGGTCTTAAATTAAGATGTCACAGATGGATGGCTCTCATCTTAAGCCATTAAAATCAGTGATAAGACTAAACTGTGGCAAATGTCCAGCTTTGGTGCAGCAAAGGAAATAAGATTTTGCAATAACTTCCAAGACACAATGGAGATCTTAAACACATCAAACCACAATTTGTACATGCCCATCAAAGCTAAGGGGAGTAGTAACTGCTTATGTGCTTTTCTAAGTATACTTCATGTTTGATGCCCTACTCAGCCATCATCAACACTCGGGATGGGACAGGGTACAGAGAATTTCGTGTCATTGCTAATGAGCGTTAAAAATTTAGGTTTAGAGAGAAAGGGTTATGGTGGTTTTTTATTATGTGTAGGCTGATGGATCAGATTACAGGTAGGGCTCACAACTCCAGGATGCAAGTTCAACTAGATTTAAGTTTGAGATAAACCTTAAATCAGTGCAATATTCTAGTTCAGGTCAAAGTAAAGAAGCCAATGTCATTTTCAGCCCACCCAGAGAACTCAGGATTTCAGTGCTCAGCTTTGCTAGCCTTCAGCTCAGTCTCAGCCCAGGGAAACCTGGCTTTTGGGGATACCCATTAGCTGCTGCAACACTGGCAGATACTTTTACTCCATCCTCCTACCACGCTTGACTCTCACCAGCAAGAACCTTATTCCAGACAGAAAAACAAGTTATCTTCCTTGTCAGCATGTCAACATAAATCTGCTCTGGGGCTTAGGGAACAGTGGTCTTTTTTTCTGTTCACATAATTTCTGCAAAATTAAAACTTTCCTTCAGAACATTTTTATTTCCAGGCCTATGGCTTAATAGAAACCCAAACAAAAATAACAAAAACCAAACCAATAAACAAAAATCACACACAAACAAAAAAAAATCAATCAAACAAACAAAAAGGCACAAAAAATGTTCAAAGTAATAAGACTTAAGCAGAGCTGTTCTCTGGAGTCTGACAGTCTGAAACAATAGTTCTGCTGTGGTAGGAAGGATCCCGTTCATCGAAACAGGGTGTTGACAGAGATCTATAAAGGCCAATTTCAACTTTCACTCCCAGTTACCTTAGCAGAAAAGTCTAGCTCTCCTCTCTGCATCCATCACATCGGGGACACTGAAAATGACAAGTGAATTAGAATGGGAGATGACCTACTGAACTAGAAAAGTGCACTGATGCCACAGCAGTTTCCTTCCTTTCTTTCTTCAGCTTTCCGTTCTTTGATTTGTCAGCATTCTGCTTTACCCTCTGTCCAACCGCCATCTGGGTCTCTCTGTCCTACGCAGCAAAGCAGAAAGCTCAAGAGGATCTAGGAGAACAACAACAGAAGGAGCAATGGCCAGGGGCTCAGGATCTGTCATCACACGCTCTCCCTCTTCTCTCTGCTTTGGGGCACAAAAAGATTACTTGCCTCCCTATGAAGTGCCTGTGGAAAAGTAGTCTTGTAGACCTGCAACTCAGATTATTTTAATAGCATCTGAGAGCAAACTGTATACAGGAAATCAGAAGTTGCTAGGAGGGGTAGTATCCGCTCTAAAGAGAGTACCATAGCTACCTTCACAGCACAGCTCAGAAATACAGTTAGCACCCACTTTTTCAGCTGTCTCTGGCCCCCAGCGCCCAACAGGTAACAAGGAAAGAAAGACTTTTTAGCCACAGAACAGTTGAGGACAAGCCAGTAAGGAGTCCAAAAGCTGCTCTGTCGGATCCTAAAGAGGTTGCCCAAAGTCACAGTGACTGAGGACAGCAAAAGTAGTTGAAACTGCCTTTTGGTTTTCTCCCTCCTCCAATAAATCAGCCAAAGGCCATGCACAGGTAAAGATAAGGTCTTGAAGGCAAGCAGTGAGATTTTCAAGTCATATTAACCTGAAGAAGGAGTGGAGAAACAAAATGCTAATGGGAATTAAGATTACACAGATGAAAAACAAAACTGCTGCAAGGCACATACTCCATCGCATACAACTGTTAAAAATTAGGCAGGTAGAAGCCCATCTGTACAACTCCATACAATTTCTACATTGCTTGACTGGAGTAAATTCCAATGTGTTCTTTAGGACTTATTTACCATTTAATCTGCTGGAGAGGCAGGGGGCAGCCCACTGCTGTAAAGGATCTATACCCATACCTGAAGATCTCTTAAAAACTGCACCTCAGCTGCTATTTTTGCAAGCAGCTGCCAAAGTAAAAGTGCCATCTGTAGCCTCTACAGTGTAGAGAAATTGATGGGAAGGCAGAGGAAAGGCAACAGAGCTTCATAAAAATGACAGCATGCTTATTAGGGAAGAGGAGACAAAGAGTTTACTAAAAAGATGGCATCTAACTTGAAACAGTATTTCGTCTTTCTCTTTCCATCCTATACAACCATACTACGAATCTGACATGCGTAAAGAGAAAGGGAGGGTTCATGACTGCACTGGGAAATGCACCAAAGGGAAGCACAGTTTCCACTTACTCCAGTGACTGGATTAGAAGAGGCATAGGTAGGGTCAGGAATGCTCAAGGCAATGTTACTAAAATCTATATAAAAACTTGCATATCATTTAGACTCCTCCTTTGAATCTAAATTAACTTGATGCAACTCTATTAATCTCAGGGAGAAGGTTATTAAAATGACATTTAGGAAGATCTCCTACTATCACCAAATGATAGGAAACACTCTGAAAATGAGTTCTACACAAAAGCGGTATTTTATTTCCTGCCTACCTTCTCTATAGCAAGCAACAGGACCAATTTCTGTAGTCCAACGAATGAAGAGGAAGTAAAAGAGAGAAAGGAAGAGAATTCTTCATTAATGTCAAATTTCACTAAGAAATACAAAACAAAATCCAGGGACAAAAGTCATAACTTACAAAATGGAAAAGGGAAACAAAATCAATAGAGGAGGAAGTTTTATTTTAAGCTTCAAAGAGAGTATTATAAACAATGGAGAGCTTAGAAAAGTATATGCACAAGTATGTTATTCAACAATGTCTTTTTAAAAGAAGATGCACTAAAAGAAGACTTTGTGGAATTGGTTTGATAAAGTAATATTTACAGAGGAATATACAGTAGGGGCATTGGAAGCAGAACTTTTATTTGGAAGGAATATTACACAAACTGAACACAGACCCTACAGTTCGCAAATCTTCATTACAATTGTGCGTCTTGTTATATTTTGATAAAATAAAATCTGAATTTTTTTTTTCTCTAGAAGCAGCTCACCACTGCAAGTTTAGAAACCACTAAAATGAATGAAATTAAACCATCCTGCAGAAGAGCCTGATTAGGACATAATTTTTGTTATTTAACTTAGTGGGAGCAGGACTCAGGTCTACCAGACATTTTACATGGTTATTTTTGGCTGTGTGTGTTAATCTGGGAAGCAGCAGGAGAAGAGGAAGGGAGAAGAGGACAAAATCTGCTGCTACTGACACACGGAAACCTCTCCATAAGGTAAGAATGAGTTTTAGGTGTGCAAGAAACATGATGAAGAATCAGGCTCTCTGGCAGATTCATTTAGTTAGGATACATTTTTTGTAGACATTGCTTTTTTTCTCTCCAAAAGTCAACATAAGCCACATTAACAAAACCACGTTTTCTATCTCAGCTCTGGGTCTGTTCCAATAGGTACATCTGGCATCCCTGTTACAGAGGAGAAGCTAATCTCCGAGCCAAGTCCAATACCTTTCTCTTAGGTGACAAGGCTATTCTACATCCCTACTATTACTGCATCACGCATGACACCAAACAGTCCTGCACCATCCACTGTGAGCATATTTGGCAGCCAATAAAATCATCCAGTGCCTGTATAAAGCAGAGCACCTTATTTTACTGCGAAGATCACTAAAAACTTAGATTTTGAGATGCGAATGTCCCTCACCACTGCCTTACAGGACAATTTAGGATTGCAGCTGTGGGAATTCACATTCTTCTGCTGAGTAATCCCTGTTGCTTGCTGCTTACATAGGGGTGCACCTGTACACTTTTCAAAGTACACTACCACTTAAGAGAGGGTTGAAGTACACAAGTTTTCTGCACATGGCTTCATCCTTGACTCCAACAGGAAGCTCTGTGCCAAGAGCACTCAAACGTTTAGATACTTCCTTTACAACCAACTCACAATTAGCTGTGAAATTACCAAAGCAAAAAAATGCTACTAAACTTAACAGAGTTGTTTTCCTTTTTTAAATCCCTCTTTCATCAGAAGTACGTCACAGAGTTGCTCAAGAGCGAATCTCTTTTAATGTGCAGACATCAGACAGCAATCCTACGGGGAGAAGACACTCTGAATTGGACACAAATTCTGGTAATAAAAAAATCCAGCCACTGACCCTGGTATGCACTATTTCAACAGGTTTTGTTCAGATTTGTGCCTAACATAGTACAGCAAAATAAGTTTTAAGCATCTAACATGATAATATTATTCAGGAGAAGGTAAACCAGAACAATCTTCACTTACCACATCCAATTTGCAAAAACAAAGATACCCAGCACATGTATGAATGGCTTCTTTAAAGTAAGAGAGAGAGCAGAGTTGATCTTTATTTCATTATTTAAAAAAGTTTTTCCTTAAAGTAAATATTCAGTCTTTATTTTACATTAAGTGCTTTTCAAAATTTCACGTCTTCACAAAATTGCATTTAAAATTTGAAGTAAAATGTATTTCAAACAAAAATACTGTGCAACTTCAGCACTTCTTTTCTCTCTTAAATATCGAAATAAATAAAATAGTTAAGTCTTTTTTCAGTTTGTTTGTTTGTTTTTCAGTCAGTTCTACTGTAGATCAATTCCAGTTTGACCTGGGTTTATACACACACTTAAAAGAAAGTGAAATCAAGACTGTAAAAAGCTTCTTTATATTGCACCAGCTTAGGGCATCCCCAGAACTTCTCTCATCAGTTGGCAGCTGACTTCCCACAGTTCAGGCTCCTGTGCCAGATGAAACATGGCTGTGGAAGGGTCAGGGCAAGGAGAGGAGAAGCATCAAAGCATCCTGGCTTCTCTTGGCCTTCTTCTGAAATATCTTTCTTGAAGGATGGTGGAGTTCATGAGGGCAGGGCTGACTGCAGAGGGAAAGGCAATACAAAGTAAAACTAAACAAACTCAAACAGAAAACAAAAGTGTTCAGAAAAATACAGAAGCAGTGGAAACCAATCTTCCAACACTCTTTGCATTCTAGTTCTTTGAAAGTATAGCTCAACAGACTTATTTTCAACTGACCATGGGAGTCAAATACAAAGAAAAAAGAAGGATATTAAGAAGCATATCCAAAAGAAAGGCACCAAACGCTGTCAATCTTTCTTACTGTGAACATCATTAAATAACCCTCATCATTCAGCTTAGATAGCTATCTTTTCACTAGAATTTAAGACCTTTGCTTATGAAATCCTGCTCTGATTACACTGCTATATTACTAAGAACTTGTATAGAGCCACAAGTGTATGTAGCGCTGCACAAAAGTCATTTTTAGAAGTCTGAACAATATACATAGGGTGGATGCATGCGGTAACTTCTGGAAGGAAGTGAAAGACTGCATTTTGCATTGTATTTAATCCATGAATGGACTAAGTTGCATAATGCTAAGCTCCTAAGCATTATTAGATAGCCAATAAAACCATCTCTTTATTTCCACAAAGCGCGAACGCCTCCCCCTCATGTCTTCCCCACACTTCTCACACCAGTTTTGGACAACAAGAAGGTCCAAAATCTTGGGAGATGCCACTGACCTAAAGGATAACTCAAAGATACGAACTGGCAGTATCCTCTTAACAGGGGTTTTAGAACCTGAAATTGTGACAGCTGGAGGGTGTTTTTCTGAATGTTATTACCACTTGTCTTCTCTGAAACTGGCAGCTTCACACTTATTGAAATACAGAGAGGGACATGAAAATAGTTTTGACCCAATCTGAGTATTCTATGGTATTTATATAGGCTGGGCTTTTTTCAACCCTGGCAAAGAGAACAAAGGTTGGTAGGGTTTATTGTAATGGCAAAAATTCAGCCTGGCTACATTCCTGCACCATGAGGATTTGTAAAAACAATCCCATGCTAACATGAACACATGCATGTGCCTCATACTTTACATAAGCTCATAGCTCCAGATTTTATATAAATAAGAAAAAATCACGAAGAATAAGAAATTGGTGTTTATTGGAAACATCTACATGTGTGGCAGCACAAAATACACTGGGCAGATTTTGCAGTTTTTATAATACAACTCCCGGTGGGGTCAATACAATGTTTGCTTGAGGAATAGATTCAGTAAAACTGCTTGCAGTGAGGAAGAGGCAAATTGCATGAGGATCCAGGCTTTGAAAGGTCCATAGTTTCATGGTATTTGAATTATAATTTTAGGGCCCATTTCAAAATAACATTGCAAGAATTAATCAAAGGAAAGCCAAGCAAGCAGGAGAGAATGCAGTGGTGCCCTGGCACAGTCCAGACTCACAACTTTCTGGGTGCAGTTCTCATTTGCTCCATGCATCAGCAGGCAGCAAACTGAGTCTGTCTTCAATCAAGAGCCTAAGCTGAGGCCTGTAAAATGGCAAACTGGAGCTCAAAATGAGTAACTAATGTAAAAGCTCAAAGGCAAAACAACACAGGGAGGGGATTCTACTAACATATTCTGCTGAAACAAATGGTCATCTCAGAGCTTGCCTATCACCATACTAGCAAGCATATTAACAGTGAGGTTTCATTCAATAAAAGTAATAGCTAAGAAAGCCCAGTGCTAATCCTTATGAAGCCAGTGGCAAAGTTCTGTCTGGATCTTGTTTCAGCAGCCTAGGCTCATCATTTATGACCTTACCACATATGTATAATGTTATTCCAAGCACCATTACATATACAAGAAATAAATAACCAACCCACAAAACTGGGAGGCTACCAGGTGGAGGAAAGAGATGCAAAGTGAAGCAAAACAGATTTCAGTGCCATCCCTGTTCTGCCACATGCCTCATGGTCTCCTTTTATTAACTGTTACGCTAGAGCACTTATGTCTGTCCCTGCTAAAATGGCAACAACATGTTTATGTCTGTCCCTGCTAAAATGGCAATTTAAGAGCCGCAAAAGGGAATATGCTAAGGAGCAGTGCACACTCTATGTAGCCTTTCTTCCTCCTAATCGGCTGCTCAAGCAGCACGTCACTTCCTTATTACTCCTGCTCCCATCCATGAATCAGAGTTTGCAGAGGATGGCTCAGGAAATGCGTCTTTTCTAAGATCCTCTAGTATAGAACAGTAGAAAGGTGCCCGAGGAGACAGCTCATATGATTAAACACAGAAAGGTCTTAATTTAGGACCTGAAATGAAACATCCTTTTATTCACATTTCACATCAGAGCCATCTTATTTTGGTATATGGTTTTAGTGGAAGCACATGTTTCAGGACAATCTTTGGACAGGCCTTGTGCTAACCTTCCTCTAATAAGAAGGATGTCTTTGGCGGAGGACTGGAAAAGCCAGGCTTGTGATTAGTTGAAGGTCTGTGCCTCCAAAGATCTTCTTATGAAGCTCAGAACAGCAGGTCTCATTGAACTGCTGAAATCAATGTGGAATACAGAGCATCACATTCCTTTCTGATTTCGAAGATAACCGTATTTTTCAGGTACTAACTGGAATTCACATCGAAAACTGTCTTTAGGCCTTCTTAGTTTTGTTTGGGACTTATATGCCTTTGAAGATACAACTGACACTGTACAGTTCCCCAGTTTCTGATCTGGCTGTGTGAGTGTCAAGCTCCTCTTTTCTTCTCATTGCACTTATGTAATCTCCTCCTATATATTTTCTGCCTCATTAACATTGTCATCTTCCCCTTGTCCATCTGAGAGGGTCTCATGTAGCAGCCCCTTGGCTTTGATTTAATCTTTAACTTACGAGCTACAACCTTCTTTCCCTGTTCCCAGCCTTCACTCCAGCAGTACCTGCCCTGTGAATATTTCATTTCCATATCAGCAGTCAATTCAACATTCACTGTTAACACTACTTTACAAGCTAGCTTTAAAAAGTACTTTTAGCTTCCATCTCTACATCTTAATTTCCTCCCTGCGATTCATGCTTTCCTATGGTCAGTACTAATCTGCTCAGCCTGCTGAACTGAACTCATATTGGTTATCTTAGTCTAATAAGATATCTTGAGGAATCCAAGGACTTCTCTGCTCTCCATAACGATGAAGTTATTTTACCTTCCTTCCTCCCTCAGGATGAAATTGAACAAGCAACTGTCTATATACATGTTAATAATGGTAATGTATATTTTTCTATATTTGCAATAAATGTCAGCTGGCAATTTTTATGCACTCTGTGAGCAGTTGTGGCTTCTTTCTGTGGGTACTGTGCTACCCAGTTGTCACAAAGATGGGTGGTTATGTTGCGAAACAACTAAAACAGTATGCATTGTTATAGTAACTGCATTTGTGAAACTCAATCAAGGCTTAATTATGGGCATCTGAACATTGTTTGTATTCCAGAAGAGCCCAGAATGTGTTCACAAAAGACAATGCTAAGGACTCCACTTGGAAAAAAATATGTTTAGAGTATGCCTTCCCTACAGCTGATGCAGTGAGTGAAGTTCTTCAGAAAGACGTATCTAGGTAGGTTTCAGGCAGCTAGTTCAGATGCTGTGAGGACTATAGTCAGCAGAGCAGCACAGAGCTCAGAATGGGCTGCAATAGCACGCAAAAAGCTGGATAAATACAGGCCTTAGTAAATGCAGAGCTCTGTGTTGTCATCCCTGCACCGGTGGCCAAGTCCAGCTGGCTGTTTCCAAGCATGTCAAGCCTACACATATCAGGCAGTACAAAGTGGACAAATGAAAACTGATCTCTCTTCAAGTTCATGATAATTCAGGTGTCCATTACTTCTGTGTGCCTTTCCATGTCAAAGCATACTCTGATTGTATTTTGAGGAACACCAAATAAAATTAAAACTCCTTTTCTAAACTTCTAATCAGTCTGACATGACTGCTACAAGAATACAAGAAGTAGATGCAAGACGCATACAAGAAATTATGTTGTTCGTTTACTATGGATTTGGCACATTTCACACTTGCTCCCTTTCTGTTTTTCCTGTTGCTTACATGGGCACCTCAAAGAGTACCAAGAGAAAGGAAAAAATTCTTTTATGAAAGGAAGAGAATACAATACTAATATAATACTTAGAAATGTAAGTGCAGGGGGTGAAAGGCAGGAATAGCAGAAGAAATAAATTTGAGCTTCCTTTTTAAAATTCTATAACACTTCAGGTTTGTGGTATTTCTTTCTGAACTGGGAACAACCCTTCTTCTGGACCAAATTCTGCTTTCAGTTACATTAGCATAAATTTAAACAAAGTCCAGTGGACTTTACTAATATTACTTTTTGTTTACAGTAAAGTCAGGATGGAAAAAGCGAGCAGACATTACCTCACGCAAGGGCAGGTTCCACCCATTCTTGGTTGGGAAGTGTGTTCTATCTTGACTTCTGTTGCTCTTTATTTTAATGTCTGCATTACCTACATGTGCTTATGTGTTTGTGTACATACATTTCTGATATATGTTTACCTATACTGACGCATACACACAAATATATAAAATTACACAGATATGCAAACTAAGTCCTAATTGTTCCAGCGATTTTGAAAAAGCAGGCACTTATATGTCCGTGCCTCATCCCAAGAAACCATCGGAAGTTTGAAGCTTCTAGTAAATATGGAAGAATGGCAAAATATTATAAATTTATCTTGTGCTCTTTCTGAGAAAAAAGGACTGGTTATGGAAGGAATGAATGGTTTTATCAGTTAAAGTACATTTCTCATTGAAAGTATTAAGTCAAAATATCATTGATATTACACAGGATCAATTATAACACATCAGCAGGAACAGAACAGCAACGGAAAATTATCATTAATATGGGGAAAGCTTAAACAAGGCTTTCTCCTGGCAAGTGTGCATGGCTCTGGCATGCACTGTCCTACGTTATAAACACATGGAGGTATTCAGTAACGTATTGTAATATCATTCTGAAGGCAGATTATTAATGTAATCCAGACATTGTTAGCACATTTTCTGTGGTTATGCCCATGTACCTGAATTCAGAATCTGGCCACTGCTTATTCCATGTCTAAAGTGAACAATAAAAAAATTAAAGACTGGATCCTTTCTCTTTTTTTTTTTTTAAAGGTTTAGGGGGAAAGGGAGTTGGAAGCACTCTCACCAACAGTATTGTGCTACCCAGCAAAAGAAACAGGAGAAATGAAATCCATTTGGATTCATAGATTAGAACAATATATCCAAAGTATTCATTGCAAGGCTGATATTTTTATTCTGGTAACAAAAACACACATCTCAAGTTTCAGGATTAGGCACTGTCCAGAAAAATTTTGCCTCTGATTTAAACAAGGTCATAATTTCACTTTGTCTGGCATTATGCACATTGGGAGGAATACATCCTTAGAATCTAGTTTTGCCCCTACCCCGGGAAGATTTTTGTTTGCATTAGAACAGACAAATGTAAGCTACACACTGACTCCTGAGTCACTTCTGACTGCACATGAAGCTGGATCCTGCCCCTACGGAACTTCATTAACTTCACCAGGGTTATGAATGTGGTGCATACACATAACAAAATTTAATCCATGGAACTTACTCCTACCAGAAAGCTCAGTCAAGGGTCTGTTAAAAATCCAGGGCACAGAGATTTCACAATTAAGTGAAAGACATTTCAGCTCAGACATACCTTTCAAATCCTGCTGTATGTTTCCTCCTTTCCGGAAAAGTCGTTGGGAAGGGAGTCACTCTCTTCTCCATTGCCCTTGGAACTTTAATGAGTATTGCTTTGGTTTATTTCAAGAGAAGCTATTGAAAAGCAACTAAAGTGTCTCACAAGACACTAGAGAGAGAAAAAACTGGGTGACACAGGAAAAAAATTCTGTGAATTAAAATTTTAAACTGGAAAGAAAAGTATAGGTGAGGTATTTTGCCACATCATTTCTTCCACAATTCTGCTCCTCCGTTTTGTCTTTGACGTCTAAGACTTGCCATTCACATTCCATCCCTATGCTTGGAAATTGCTGTCCATGAAGTAAAAGGTGAAGGAAAAGGGGAAAAAAAGCAGAACGGAGTGAGGAAAATATGAAGGCGTGCAGGGAGGAAGAGATCTATTGAGTGTAAAGGTGTCCAAAGGATGGATGGAAATGTGTTCCCCAAGGTCATAGTCTTCAGTGGTGCTGCTTGTATTTTCAGGCTGTTAAAGACAAGCGTAGCAGCTGTACAAGAAGAGCTGAACTCCACATGCTACAGTATGTGTGCAAAATCTCAAAACGCAGAAGCCATCACATCAAGGGTTTCCTTGTTTTCCATTAGAGTCCGCCCACAGTGGTTCTCTAGAAATAGTTCTATTATCAAGTAGATATCCATTGTTTTTTTGTTGGGTTTTTTCTATTTTTATTTAAAAAGTAGTTTTTCTAATAATATATAGAATATATAAATAATAATAATTAAAAAAAAACTATTTGGGTTTGCTTTCTGCTCTCCAACCCATCTGTACTTTTTGTGGTTTGCTGATATATATATTAAAAGACAAGAAAATCAACTCTGCTCACTATTAAAAAAAATATTAAATCCACCTTTTATGTTTCCAGAGAGGAAGAGAAGGGGGGGAGGTGGGAGAAAACCAAATTAAAATGAAAAAAACAACAGGAAAATCAAACCTTCTGTCTCTTCAAAGTAGTTGTCAAGAGCTTTAAATGCTTGTGCTTTCAGTGTACACCCCACAGGAAAAAGAACAACAAAAATAACAACAAAAAAAAAAAAACAAAAAAAAACCAAAAAAAAGAACAAGGACGTAAATTTAAAAAAAAAAAAGAAAAAGTAATAATAATCCTAGTAGTAAAAAGGACAACAAATCGCTCAGAGTTTGTATGTCTTTTTAGTTTTTTTAGCAGCCGCTCTTTTTGTCTGCAGAGGGAGAGCTGCCACCACAGCCGCCTCCTCGGCTCAAGAGAGGCTCTTCTGCATCATCCTCGTCAAAGCCATGAAAAGTCGAGGTGTCGCTTTCTGACGTGGAACCGAACAAGTCCTCCGTAGTGCGTGCTGGCGCTGCTTCGTCCCTCCTGCCTTCTCTTCCCAAATGAGCTGACATGTATGATGAATATATCAGCACATGGGTTAAGCAACAGGCATTATCATCATAATTTTTTTAATCATCATTTATTATAAAACAATCCAGACTATTGAGCTCATATGTGTGTGCTTGTATGTGCCCGCACACCTCAACAACATAGCTCAGTAGAATTGTAGTAAGAAATATGAAAAAGGATTAATTTCTCTTTCAAAGAAAATAGTCTACAGACAACACAGGTGCCCATGGTTATGGCAGCGAAAGGGTTAATCGTGTTTTCCTCTCTTCAAAAAGACATTAAAACACTTCCACATGATTACTTAGATCAATTTTTAAAGAATTTTAGACCACATAAGTAAATTAGACACTCTTAGCTCTAAGCACAATGACTGTCCTTCAGACTGGCATCAACTGCCACAAATTTAATGCTATAGAGATGTAACCCACTAGATAGCTCAGCAACCTCAGGACTACTTTTTATCGCTGTCCCTCCCCTGATCCTAAACAGCCTCCTCTGTAGACAAAATGAAACACATTCTGAAGATTAAGTGAAAGTAAAAAAAAAAACCAAACAAAAAACAAACCAAAACAAAAAACCCCAAACATATATAATTCAACAACTAAAACAACTAAGATGAGAAGTGACCCATCTTAAGGAACACTGAAAAGTTCAAATGTGTGTGAGTCAATCCAACTTTCAATATGGAACAGGAATTTCTCCATACAGGACATCAATAGCAGCAACAACCACAACGGAAAAAAAAAGACTCTTAAGAAGTTATATACAGAAATCTGTGAAACTGAGGTTTATTTGCTCCCTAATCAAACATGTTATATGATTAATAGTATGACCATCAAATTCTCTCTGCAGGAAAGGTATTTTCCTTGTGCCCCAGGAAAACGGAAGTGTCAGATTTTAAGGAATGGCTATTTTATTATTCAGAAACAATAGCAAAGTATTAAGGAAACAACTTTTTAGTCCCCGCTCCAGCTACAGGAATCAACCGTATAACAAGGACACTACATTGCTTGAGAACAAATAATTAAATCCTATTTGCAAAAATAAAATGAATATAACAAAATAATTGGTAGATGAACCACCTTGTAGAGACGTGATTTTACTGACTTTGTGAAGGGAACAAACGATGTAATTTCTATGACCTCTCTTTCAGTATAATGAAAATGTTCTCCATTATCAAGAAAGAGAAAGATGGCAGCCATCAAAGAGGTTTCATTGTTTTAGCTTAGAAATTGTTGTGTGTTTGTACCTTAATCACTTTCATCACACATCAGTCACACCATTGCAGACCCCTATGAATGACCCAGATGGGTCAGAATTTGTACAATGACAACATGTAATGGAACTGATTTTGCACAATTTAGGTTACCTGCTGATCTATTTGTGCTACTACACATAAGGAATCAAGGGAATTAATGTATTTGTGTTACATTCTGATACAAACACCATAGCAATGTTTAAATAGCAAAAAAATATGGATCCGTCTCACTGTGCTATACCAGGACAATGCTGAAATGAGTTTGATTGAACTATAACAATCATGGGGAAGGGCAATGATCTTCCAAGATGGCACCACAGACCCCACGAGCTTCCCCCTTCAGTTATTAAGAAGTAAACATGCATACACTAAAAGGTCCATGCCCTTGTCTGCACAGCATTCGTAAGGACACCCCTGGAGAAAACCAAAGGGGTTGCCATTGGTCCTCTGGTGACCAGTCAGTATCGCTTCAGAAAATCTTCAGAGGTCACAACAACTGCAGAAGGCAATTAGTCAGTGAGAGTCTAGTCCTGCTCTCACTGAATGTGGTTAAGAGGCTTACTATGAAGTTCAGGAGGAGCATAAAAAGGCCGTTACTTTGGCACAAGAACATTCAACATCACATTTCAGCCATCATGCAACAGACATCTTTCAGTGATTACAGTACAGAAGGAGCAGCAGCAGTACTGAATTTCAGTGTGTCTTTGGTTTTCAGGTTTCTATATGATGGTCTTATCATCAATAGTATCACCACTGTCCAGAAATATCACAACTGGAAACTCAGACCAAAGCAGGAATATGCAGGTGTTAAAAGTTTCCCATTCCCTCTACCACCACCACCTCCCACATGAGCTATAAGTATCTGCTTAGCTTTGGGATAAAATTTCCAGAAGGAAAAGGAAGAGAAGAGAAGAGAAGAGAAGAGAAGAGAAGAGAAGAGAAGAGAAGAGAAGAGAAGAGAAGAGAAGAGAAGAGAAGAGAAGAGAAGAGAAAAGAAAAGAAAAGAAAAGAAAAGAAAAGAAAAGAAAAGAAAAAGAAAAGAAAAGAAAAGAAAAAGAAAAGAAAAGAAAAGAAAAGAAAAGATAGTCCAAACAACAGCCCAGAAATAAAGACAACTCAGAATGGGAAAGATACAATTGCCTACATTTAAAAAGAAGGAAGGGAAGAAAACAGAGAAATAAAAACGTCTTTAAATAAAACTAATGATAGTTATCTTGTAAGAGGATACTTCTTGACAGCTACCCCCATCCCTACCCTGTAATTTCCTCCCTCTTTCTTTTTTGGATGAAGAAACACATGAAATGTGTAATCAATTGAAATGCTTGTCAGGCAACTTTCATAAATCTTGTAAGTAATTTATAGTTGTAATTGCAGCATTTGAAGACAGAGCCCATTCTTTAACATTGTCATAGGATTTTCTCCTTCCATTTGAAGAACAACTAATACATGTACCAATGTTCACAGAAGCTAATAAATACATTAAAACGTTATTATTTTCTAAGATCCCATTATCTTAAAAATGTGAATCCAACAATGGGTTTTATGACAGAAAATTTCCCAGCTATCCTTTCCCATAAACACAGACAAGAAGTAAGAACTTGTGCTCTATCCCGTCCCAAATGCGCTGCCTTTCTTCAAAAAAGAAGGAGCAAAAACCAAATCACACTATTGCCTTGATACAAGAAAGTTGCAAGAAGGAGTCACCTACCAGAGCGCCCACAGTCTGAGCATGATACAAGTTCTTCAGGCCGGCCACTTTTTTTGTTCATATTGGAGCCTCCGAGGCAGAAGTCACAGTAGTTATTGGGAATGATGACCCCGTCTGGTCCTTTCTGGGCTGCAGTCAGGTTAGAAATCAGATTTACTTAGAGAGCACTCAGTTTGGACATTTCCCCCTTCTCCTTGTTATGATGTTAGCTCAGTGCGTTTGCTGCCTACAGTCTTCCCAAAATATTGTTCATTAGAACAAAAAGTGAACCATTTAAGTCACCTCCATTTTAAGTACACCCTGCGTTGTATCTATTTTGCCTGAAATGCACTTCATTGTTTTTATAATTCCATCGTGACTTATCCCTCACAAGGACCTGCTAACAGAGATCCCTGTACAGCTTGGGGACTTCATAACATGCATAGGCATTGAAACACTCTCCAGAGAGGGAAAACATCTTGTTCCTGTACACCCTAACTAGGAACTGGGGAAGGGAAAGGGAACTGTAGAGAACGGCTGGTCTTTGTCTTTGTTTCACCTTTTTTAACATGAAAATTCCAGTGGTATACATAGCCGAAGCCTACACAATGAAAACTTCTGCAAACTAGAAAATGAAGACCTTTAAACCATACCATCTCTACTTAATTATCTTTTTAATGCATATTTTGTAACTTGGAGATTTTTAACAGATGTTTTGACAGCCTTTATTAATGGTCTTTTTGTCCACACCCAAATTTCCCTCAAAGAACAATGACTTTCTGAAGGGCTTCTGGTAGTAGTCCAAAACATACACTTAAAATTAAAATTTCCTCTGAGTTCAATCTGCTTTTCTGGTTTGCGTGCATCTTTTTATTTATTTACTTCCAGCTGTTGATTAGCTGAGCTTTTTGGAGACTGAACACTGAAAGATAGCAGGTAAGGAGAAGTTAAGAAGAAAAAATAAAACGTATAAGGATACAAATAGACAAATCTTCCTGCATGGCTGCTGAGTCCCTGACTGTATTTACTAAACAATGGACTTCACTCTGAAATGGTCCTGATTAGCAGATGCCCAGTTCTCCCAAAACCAAAGAGAAGCTCCCAGTGTTAAGTCAGCTTTTTGCCTGTTTGAAGAGAGGCATTTAGTATGGGCGTGCAAGATAAGCAAAAAAAAAAAGCAGGAACCAGGTGGAAGTCTAGCACACCTGCTCATTTTAAGAGCTGTAACAAAATGATCATAAAGTTGCTATTTGCACATATTTTGTGTATGAAAAGTACATCTCCCTAGCATGTATTTTTTCCCACTACAGCCCCATTCTGGAAAAGTTAAGTAATTACTTCTTTATATTGCGCTGCATCTACAGACAGGCCATGTGCAATGCAAATTCAGCGAAGTCAACGTTCAATGACTATTTTTTTGTTGTTGTTGTTCCTCATTATGTTACTTCACCTTTCATCCACGTTTCTTAAAGTGCCTTACAGATACTATAATCCTATTATGATCCTTCATATTAGGATCTATACTATGATCCTTCAGCAAGGTCAAAAACTTCTTTTGCCAGTGACTCTAAGCAAAGTGTTTCTAAGTCCTAATCAAGTCTTGCGGTGAGGAGGCAGCACTGCCTTTTACAGCTGAAAGACTTTGAGGCAGAGTGATTTACAGACTTACTTGAGAACACACAATTCTGTGGTGAGGCCACAAATGAAAACAAGCATTCAAGGTGCCAGCCAGCAGACTTAGAAAGAGTTCTATTTCTACCACCACTCGGAATGGTATAATTGATTTAAACCTCTCCATATACTGACTTAAATTTTTCTAATGCAGCTTATGACCCTAAGATCCACTGACCATCAAACTGGAAATGGGACAGGAGACCTTGTGAAAATACATACACTAATCAATTTGTCTGCTGTATGTGGGACAGGTGGAGGGTATTCACTGTGATGAAGATGAAGAGATTCTCCTAGACTGCTGGAAAGGGAGCAAGCGTGGGTTTTGATCACCTCCTTTTCTTTTATTTTTTTCTTTTTTTACTCCAATTTAGTTTAATTTTTAATGTGAGTGCCCATGTGCTCATCTATTGCTCACCACTCATAAATATGCACCTGGCTTAGTGGAGTGTGATAGAGATGTCAGGCCTGAAAAGTCATACACAGGTGAGATGTTCCTGAAGTTACATCAATGATGTCTTAAATAATTTATTTGTAGAGCCAAATAAGCCAGGCAATGTGGCAATGTTATTCTCTTCAGTAGTTTTTTATTCTAACCAATGCAAATAGTAGAATCAATCCTAACTCAAGTTTATTTTCTTGATCAGCACTGTGCAATGAATTAAGACCCAGGCTAAATTAAAGAGGTTTCTAGATGATAGTAAGCAGAGCTGCTACTTTCAAATACTTTTTTTTGTGAACACCCTTAAAATTTTTAATTCAATTTTACTGTAGTTCACAAATGATGAGGGAATTAAGAAACAAAGAAAAGGTAGAAAGAAATAATAACATGCAATATTCATAAGAAGGTTATCATGCACCAAAAACCAAACCATATTGCCAGTCCTTAATCAATAAAACATACTTACAAAAGTAAGTATGGGAATGGATTCACAAGAGAAAGCAATTAAATTACTAGGGATTAATATGTAGTTGTGTTTCACCTGAGACATAGAAATTAACTAGGTATTCACTTTTTGCAGATGTTAATCACCAAGTAGTAGCTTAAACCAGACAATAGCTCAGCTAAGAAGTAATTCACTGCTAGCTCAGTCATTTGGATCAAGTTACTACAACCAAGGATTTAGTCTAAAAAATGTTCACCCAGAATCATAAACTGTTTTAAAGCAAAGTCTTGATAAACCAGCCATGATCTTGTCCTAACTTACTCAAAATCCCTCTGATTTTCTTTCACACAACAAACTGCAACAACGGATAAAAAGCTCTGTGAAGCTTTGAGCAGTACTGCCTGAGCTAAGGTGTGCTTATAGGGGTTGTACTTAAATCAGTGCTTTTTGCATTTCTACTAGTCACTTTCTAGTTTCATTTATGGCCCTGTCTTCATCTACATCTACATCTACCCTAAAATAAATTATTTGATAGTTTTTCAAAACTTTTAAAAATGGATTAAGGAGAGACACAGAAAGATCTTCACAGTTTAAATGATAGTTTCCCTGTACCTGAAAGCTGATTCACGTGAAGTCAGGATGCAGACGGAAAACAAAGTCAATATTTCTAAATAACTTTGGTATGCACTTATTCTGAAATATATTTTTCCTTCTTAGCCTCATCAAGTTAATTTCGAAACATATCAAACTAAGCAGAATGAAGAGCTACTTAAAATATAGTACTATCATTCACAGGAGTCTTCCTGCAAAATAAATACTGTTAATTAAATAAATTTTGTAGTATATCACACAGTAAATTTCTCTATAGACGAAACCTAAGAAGTTAAACAAATTGACTAAGTTTCCATATTTAAAATAACTTCTGTGCCTTCTTGATATTGAAGGCAGGAGCTCTAAACAGAGTTCTAGCTTCTATTATCCCCTCCTCAAGTAAACAAAAAAACTTGGAAGTTATCTTCCTTAGGGTTTCAGTTTAATAATAAAAGAAAACTGCTTCTAGAGAAATAACATCAAGAAATTAGGATTCCTCTTTTCTACATCTCCTCATGGAACTATAGGACTCAATAAGAACCTCAATTTTCTAGCACTCATGGCTCCAGAGAATATCTTGAATGGAAGGCAAGTTCAGAAGAACCAATTCTTGTCCCTGTTTCTTAATCATAAAACTCAGAATACAGATATTTTAAATATTAGGTTGGTGCAAAAATAATTGCTGTTTTCCCCCATCAACTTTAAAGCTTAGAATAAAATTAATTATAATAAGAACCATTAGAATCTATGCATTTTTGCCAACAAGAAACAAGCCTATTTATTCTGGTAGCACAGGATTCTGGAGTTCTGGAACTGATTAATTCTTTGAAGGAATTTTGAGCTACTGCTTGGTTGTGGAAAACCTTTTCCTGCAGGAAGTTTTGAGATGCTTGAAAATGTGGTAATTAGTGGGAGAGAGGTCTGGTGAGTAAACTGGGTGAAGCAGAATTTTGTAGCCCAGCTCATGCAGCTTCTGCTGCATGTCTCATTTCTGCAACATATGGTTGGGCGTTGTCATGGAGATGAGTTGGTCCTTTCTGATTGACCAATGTTGGATGTAAATGTTGCAGTTCTTGGTGCATTTTGTCAATTTCCTGGCAATATTTCTCTCCTGTAATGGTTTCACCAGAAGTCAAGAAACTGTAGTGGATGATGACACTTGCTGACCATAACCCTCTTTTGATACAATTTCATTTTGGGGAAGAGTTTTGGTGCTTCATCTCAGTCCAGACACTGCACAGAATACCATCAGTTTTCATATAGAATCCATTTTTTGTCATATGTCACAATGTGATCAAGAAATGGATCATTTTTGTTGTGCAAAAGCAGCACAGAGCAGACTTCATAGCGGAGTCTTTTTTATTTTTTTCAGCTTGTGCAGCACGTTTTTTGATTTTCCAGTTTGGTGCAAATGGCAAACAACAGTTGAAAGGTCAACAGTTAGCTCTTCTGTAACCTCTCGAGTTGTTTTACTTGGTTCCTCTTCAATAATGGCCTTCAATTGGTTGTTGTCTTACGGCAGAAGGATGCCTATGACCCCCGTCATCTTCAAGGCTCTTGTTCCCATTACAAAATTTTTGTAACCAATGTCAACCTGCAAGTTCATTGATGGTCCACTTGCCAAATGCTTGGTTGATATTGCTAGCAGTTTCCACTGCTTTACACCCCTTTTTGAACTTACACAACAAAATCACTCAAATTTGCTTTTTTTCCATCTTCAGTTTACCGCATAATGTAAGAAAGAATAAATAGTGAAAAGAAAACCATTAACATAAATAAGTAGAGCAATTTTTGCTCTTTAAAATGCTATACTACAGGAATAAAGTTAAATAAAAGTTTAATCCAAAATAAGCATCACAGTTTACAACAATAAAAACTGCAGTTATTTTTGCACCAACCTATGCTTTTCTTCAAAACGTGACTCTTGAATACAGCCTGGCAGAACCCTAAATAAATAGAACATCCTAGGTTTTCAATTTTCCAATTTCTAAGTGAAGTTATTTTGATGATTTGGACCACAATCTCTAAAAACTTGGAGATGGAAGCAGTGTTTAAAAGAAAAACTGCTTTCTCTCTTTCTTGGTATTGTCACAGGCATATATATTCCTTCAGCCTGTAGGTAATACAGCATAATAATTGACCATGGTTTAAGGCATACAACTAGTTTTGGTAGCATTTTATCCTTATTTCTATCTTACCCACACTACTGGAAAGGCAGTGGAGAATGAGGATTAGTGTGCATACCTCACTGTCAATGTGGAAGGCTGTGGATCGTTTATTTAAACAACTACATTTTGTCCAGCTCTTACCTGTTTCTTCTGGGCTTGATCCAAAACCAATAAAACCGACTGGAGGTTCTCAATTCAATTCAAAAGGCTTTGAATCAGGCCATTTACTCTGTTTGTAACAAAAAATTACAGAGCACAATAGAGACCACGGGAACATGCGTGTAGTCCTGATTCAAGTCAGTGCACTTTGCAATTTTTTAAGTCTATAAGAGTCTTTGTCCAAGACGGGGGCTCAGTTTTCCTTTCTGATGCCTCCCTTTTTCTCACTGTTAAAGCACAAGTCCAACATTTGCCTGCCTGTGCAGCAAATCATCAGCCAAGAGCCTGACCCTGCCATCATCAAGCTCCTTGGAGGACTTGATGACATGTAGTCCCAACCTATAACCTAACCGCCCTCTTACGCCTTTGCTCGCTGCCTCCCCAGTGCCAGTGCTCATCCCTGGTATGCCTGGCCCGTCTCCATGGCAACCAGAATGCCCAGCCAGGGCTGTCTCTGCCCTTGCCACCTGGTTTATCTTTTGAGTGTAAGGCATTGCAGTGTGGATCCCTTCCTTTGCTGCTCAAAATGCATCAGCAGAGGATAAGCAGGCTTGCACAAGAAAGAACAATGTGATAATTAAATGAAAAAAAATGGATTTAAGGATTGCACTGTGGCTTTTCTTGAAGGAAGAAGAGGGAACTGCCTGGTTGGGCAGGCACCCAGTTCTGCCTCAGTCATTGCCAGGGTGTAATGAGCAATGGTAGGGATCAAAGAGGTAGGTTGTGAAGGTGTCTCTATGCTCAGGGCCAGAGCCTGCTCTGGAAAGGTACAATAAAATGTAAAAACATAAAAAAACCCTGGCATGGTGAGGAATGAGCTGAAATGCAGTCAAGACTTTTGCACTCTTTTATGTACACAGCCAGGCAGGGATGTGCACAGTCATTTCTGCGGCCTCGTCACCACTTAATTAAGTGCAGGGGTATTCCATTGCAGTTTTCCAGGAAAAATGTAATTCAAACTGAATGAGAGGAAATGAGCATGTTTACTCTGTCATTAACACTGGAGATAAGCATGTTGGTTAACCCCAAACCGGGAAGTGTTGGGGTACTTGATACAGACTCTCCAGCAGGCTGCAAGTGCAGCTTAAGTTGGTAGTGACACATCTGTGTCTGTGTGGCACAGTATTAAACTGAATATACTCTGAACTTAGATGTAGCACTGGGAAACAGTTCTGTTCCCAGAGTTGAACTAATCAGCCTGCACAGCCCAATCAGACTCCACTAGCTCAGGCTCCTCACACCACATTCCCACACACAGCACTGACACGGCCTTTGCTGGTAGCTACAGAAGCAGTCTACGCTACTGTGAGAGGTGCTGCAAACCACACACCCAAAGTATTGCCAGTTTTCCCTAGTCACAGGATTTTATTTCCTCTTTGAGTTAGTTGGTGCTGTGGAGATAGAAGAAGCTATTGCCTTTGCACAGTTTTTAGCAACTTTGATAGGTTTGCCTTTGCTACAGTTCCTCCTCACAGAGAGATATGGCCAAGGAACCCTACAAGCTACAAGAATTGCTACAAGAAGGAGTCAGAGGAAGCCTCTGAACGCATGGAAAAGAAGAGCATTTGATCATGTCTTTTACATGAATCGATATGGCCCTTAAGTGGAACAGCTAATCAATGAGCTGGGAGGTACGTAGTGGAAGGTACAGCTAGGAAAATACAACATCAACTGATCAGATCTTGTAGATTTGGGGAGTCAGCATCGCTGCACCAAAAGACAGTGCATCATAGAAATGTCTGTGCACTGATCTTATAGAGTCTTCCGCAGGAATACCTAAAGCATGGGCCAAAATCCCACAGTTCACAATAAATCATTGTAACTGTGTAGTGCCTCATGACAATAAACAGCAGGAGATAATAAGGCAGACAAAAAAAAGTTAAGGTACAGATTTCCTCACTTTGAGGAGTACTTCTGAGATTTGGCCTCTGGACACTGAAATGCATCATTCCCATCATCTCAAGGAGGGATTATAGTGCTCAATATATAACCCTGTCCAGCAGCATCCCTCAGTATTCAAGTAAGAATGGCCAGTGTCATGAAATAGTCCCCGAGACATGTTGTAAGCTTTGAAACAGAAAATTATTCACTGGAGAAGTGTGAGAAGGGAGACCACCTAAGTTCAAATTCAGACAAAACTTCTGGTATTTTTTTTTGTTTAAATTTCACACGGAGCAGAAAAAAATCATGGTGAGATTGCAAGAAAGAAAAAAAAATAAAACAAATACATAAATTATACCATTCTGTCTCCAGAGCTGACATGATATTGAAGTAACACATGGTTTTCAAAAACTAATTAGTCAAATGGGAAACGTTTTCCCATGAACTACTGAGAAGCACTAGGTGATCTCATAAATGACAGCTGCACATTGACAACAACATTTCCGGTCCTGGCCAAGCAATATATCAAAAAAAGACCAAACTACCAAATAAAAACCCCTATCTCCACCAAACGAAACAAAATGTTCCCTATGGGTCTCTGTACACAGGAGACAAATTCCACTATTCCAAAACTCTAAGCAACTCATCTGTTTTTTTCCTCAGCATCCCAAAACACAGGCACAAAAGTCTGAGAAATTTACAGCTTCAAATAGGGCTTGAGTGTAAATTGTTATGCAGTTGAAAATATGCAACCACTGCTTCTTTTAGAATTCTGACTCTTTTTCCTTATGAAAACAAGCTCTGGAAAAGAACAAACTAAACAGATTAAATTAATGAGAAGTCAACTCAAGGTAATGTACATATTATCACTGAAAAGGCACCTGCTGCAGAGTATCTTGCCATAAGGTGGGCATTGATGCATCCTTGCATTTAAAAGTAGCTCCCAACATGGCCCCAGCACCAAGGCAGGGAAAAAAGTAGGCCTGATGTAGCTTTTCAAATTGATGCTTCTTGTGGAGAGGAACAAACAGCTCGTCTCCAACTGAGGGGCTGACTCTCGTCATTTATTCATGGCCAGCCCCCTGCCTGGATGGAAATAAAAATGTTTCAAAGATGACTGTGTGGGGGAGCTGGAGGACAGCTTGGAGGCACACCGAGGTTAACACATTAATTTTTTATCTCTGGAGACTGGATATCCAATTATGCTTAGAGTACAGAAACGATTTTGGATGGTCTCTCCAGTAGAGATTTATCCACATCATAAAATCTGCAATGGAGTTGGGCACAACAGGCTGATGGCACGAAAGTGTAGTTTTTCAGGTCTGATGCATAAGATAGCAGAGTCACAGGAAGGCACAGGACTGCATTCTCATTAACTATGTGTGTTGCAGGATGGACCAACCTGCACAGAGCAGCCAGGCCAGCAACAGCCCACTCAATGTGCTTCATTTAGGATTGCCATTGGCCAAAGTGCTTGTGGGCATAAGATCTGTTCAGTTGCTGTTTACTGCACAGCTGCCTGTAACCAACGTTTCACACAGCAAAGTGCCACTGAAAACTCTTCTTATTTAAAGGAGAGGAAGTATTTTTCCATGCAGACACACTATCCTATTCTCAAAGGAATTAAGGAAGAGCATTTATACTAGTACACTCATTCACACACACATTTCAATAGATAGAAGTCTAATGTAATTCCTGTATCAGAAATGCTTCAAAATTTGTGAACACCAGCTGCCCCCAGAGCTGGCCTGTGCCCATAGAGTGAGAGGGAATAAAACAGCAGGTGTTTTGTGGCAGGCTTGGGTGCACCCTGGGCTCACAAATCTCACACTCTCAGTGCCAACACATACAGGAAAAGCCAGCCGAAAAAAAAAGCTGAGAATGCTGTGGGATCATTTCTTTTTATCAGTGGAGCTGGGGGAGGGGGAGTTGACTTCTTAAGGGGTTTCTAGAACTTCTTTTTCACAGTTCCATACTCAGGTGAAATAAAATACAAAGGGGGGAAAAATGTGTGTGTGGGCAGAGACAAGACTAGGCACTGAGGAAGGGATGTTTATCTGTCACAATGGGCTAGGTTAAAGCTCAATCAAGGCACAGGCTGAGATGTTTTAGGAAAGTAAAAGGCCAGAGAAGGCTGTTGAAATATCTTCCACATTGCAAAGGGTAATCTTCAGGTGAGGAAGAAGGACAACAGCAGAGAAAGATGTAGATAAACATACATTCCACAACAGTCAAGGACAGATAGATGTGCCAAGGAGGAAACACATGGGACTTGGGCCAGTCCCCATTCTTCATTACACTTATATTAAGTGGTTCACAATTACAGGTAGGTTCCTCCTATCTGCATTTCTTTTCCAGTTCCTGGATAATTTACCGAACTACCCAAATTAGCCAATGAGAAGAGTACAGATTAAGGGGACTCTCTTTGCAGAAAGATGGATGGCTCAGGAGCCATCAGCTCCTGAGCTGGCATGAGCCAGGACTACAGTAGCTGAATCCTGCAGAAATAGTGCTCCAGAAAGCTCCCTTCTGCATCAGCTAGGCTGCTGTTACCACAGGTACAAGGAATGGGGTTTACACAGGAGATGCGGGTACAAAGGAAGGAAGTTCATACTGCAGCCGCCTGCCTGAACTTTGCTGACCCAGTGCTCACCTCCCACAGCACAACAAATTCCAAATGGCTGGTTTGAATTTTCCTTGCCTTTTCTAAATCTGGCTGCTCATATCTCTCTGACACACTGCTAAGCAAATAACCAGACTCTGCTCTATACCATATCTCTGGTCCTTCTGTTCAGTAGGTTAAGGATTAGCTATTTGGATTAACATCACTCCCGCCTTTTCTTCCTGTCTTCCCCCTCCCCTGCCCCCCAAGCCCATGCAGAGAGGATTCTTGAAGCCCAAGCCCTGCAACACTGCAGACCTGTCAAATCTAATTCATAACACATGCCTTGCAGTTCTTCGGGGAGAGGAAGGATCTGATGCCCTGGCTCCTCACCATCCCCCTGTACAAAGGGACCATTTAATGACTGCACATTAGCAATGTGGACAATTAGCATTCACATGGAAGACAAATGGCAGCATAAATTAAATACCACCAAGCGAAAGAGCAAAGATGCAAGATCTGAGCTCAAGGCTGTAATCAAATAAACAGACAAAAAGGAACAAACAGCCATTGCAACAGCAAAGCCATTTGGGAGAGTTACCTTCCAGCGTCTGGGACTTTCCCCAGGCGTGATCTTCACATTTGCATGGATGTTGCCTGTACCTCAGGTCCTGGCTGGTTGTTAAGCAGATTCTTTCTGCTCAGGAATCTGCATCTCACAGTAGTTTACCCCACTGGCTCTCAGCTTCTACCTGTATGGGGATCTGTGCATCAGCAGCTTCCGTTTGCACATAGGAGCTTTGGGGGAACACAAGACTTAGAAGCTCCTGCTCTACCCTTTCCCATAGTGTAGAGTACACGTTTCTTTACATGGGTGAAGGCCAGCTGCTGCTAACCTTACCACAGCTTTTCTAGCTCCTCTTCTTGTTAACTTTTATTATTTCCCAAACACTAGAAGCATAAGGACTTAGGCTGTCCTTGGCCTCTTTATTAAGCTGAAAGGTTGGGGACACTAACCTTCTTTGTTTAGGCATTTGTGCAAAGCTACTATCAATATTAACTTAATACAGGTTTGCAATATGCATCTCAGATATGCAACTATTACTGATTACTGCAGGCACAGAAAAAAAAACCCAAAACAATAGAGATTATGTAAATGCTAAATAAACAAAAGCTACTGGCTGAACACTGACATTCTCCAGCCTGCCTAAGCAGTCGATCTCAGTGCATTGACAGCTGGAAGAGTCAAAATTACTTTTGCTGTAAACCTACAAAACATGTGAATAACTAAAAGGTAGAGCATGAAAGTGACAGAAACACAGGGACTGCCAAATGGGATCACAATAAACGGCCCTTCAAGCTCAGATTGTGGCTAGCAACAGATGCTTCGGAGGAAGGAAACCCCCTCCCACACCTCCCTGGGGACAATTATCAATTATCCTGCTTAGAAAGAAAATGTTTTCCTACCTCCATATTTCTTTCAGTTCTTCTTAATGTATTAGAAAGTGTTTGCCTGGGTATTTTTCCCTATAAGCCTTTTATTGCTTTGTCCACATTGTTCATTACTTTGAAATAAAATGACCCAGTTAACATGGTGATCTGAAAGGACTTTTTGAAACTGAGCAAAGGCATCTACACAAATCCCAAGGTGAAAGCAACCATCACATAGTATTGCATACTGGAACACTAAGTAACAGGGGCTTAGAGACTTGTAAAATCAGTAATAAAACACAGTCTCCTTGACTCCCAATTCTGTGCCTATGAAGCAGAGGAAGTCAAATAGGGTTATCTAGACTACTAAGATTTCTTTCAGCCCTTTATCAGTGTGGGGTATTTCAGCACATAACTCTCCTCTCCTCCCATATTCCAGCTCTCCTCCTTGCAGATAAGTGCTGATGCTTTTTCACAGAGCTTCCCAAACTGTAACCAAGAAGTGGCTTTTGGTAAATTTGATGGTAAGTCATTTGGGGAGGAGACGCAGGGATAAGAGGGACAAGTGCTGTGAATTTCATTCCTAAATAACTGAGACATGGAAAAAGGTATCTTATTCAAAGGCAAAAAAAAAGAAATTCCCCTCAAACTGGATGTGAATTTCCTTGGCATCTTTGCTAACAGCCACTGGGAGATTGCTTGATGATGGGCAGGTTGGGCACGTCTTCTTTTCCCCCTCTCCTTGCCACCTCCTCTCCACAGGAGCAGTAATGGAAAAGTGACTTGCTGCAGAGATAATGCTGAGTTTGAAATGAATTCCTGACTAGCTGAGCCAGCACCTGTATGAGCTGTGGCTGATTAGCTCCAAGCATCCAGGTCCCAATCACTCACAACAGAGCCAGGCAGTCACATCAGCCTCCCTAAGGCAAAGACAGGGTGGAGGAAACATCCCAGAAAAGGATCTCAAAGGCAAAGAGAAAATACTACTCACGTTTGTGGTTTTCATTTCTGTGGACAGGGGAAGAGCGAGTCTCCTGTTCACTGGCTTCATCGCCCTCTTCGCTGGCGAGATGGGTGTGAGCATAGTGGTAGCTCAGCCCAGGCCTGTTCTTGTAACGCTTCCCACAGACTAGAAGGAAGGAAAATAAGAGGAAGAGAAAATTGAAACATCAGTTATCTGCAACAATGGCAGCATCCTCACAAATAACACTCCCTTCTCCCCCGAGAGCAGCACTGCACACTCCATGGGCCTGCCCGAAATTCTTCCAACTGTCTCTTTTGAAAGGTAATAGAAAGGCAGCCCTGCAGCTGCAGGTCCCAAAACAAGCTTTGTTCCCACCATGCTGCCAGCAGTCCTTCCTACAGACCTAGGCAAATGCACATTCAGTCTCCACAGCTAATACAGCCCTAACCCTCTCTGATGAGATCACTAACAAGATTGCACATAAAATTAAACAGAACACCAGTTCCAATGTTGGTGCTGCACAATGCACACCTATGAGAACTGGACTAAGAAGAAAGGACATTATTTTCTTCATTACTGCTCTCTGAGAAAAGGGAATACTTTGGGGCGTTGTTTTTTTTAAAAAAGAAAAGGCTTTCCGTAAAAGGGCAATAAATAGCTTTATTTGCAGATTCACAGTCAAGACGAGGAGATGGAAATCGTCCACTTTTTCTTGCTAGAACATTTAGTAGTGATATTTCTTTGTCCAGGTAAATTTCATATTCAACATCCCAATAAATAATACAATGTGTGACAGAGAATCCTCCTTCTGAACTTATTTTTGGACTAAGTCAACAATTGCTAAGAACAGGATCAAACAATTCAGGGTGAGGAAAAGTCTACATTTGCACAGGAACCTCACCACAAGGGCAAGCTTCATCGTAAGATCCATTACACACAGATTCACCTTCTATAAAGATTTTAATTCATATTATTGTCTCTAGAAGTTATCTCTTTTCATCTCCAAAGCAGTCTCTGAAGGTCCATTTTCTTTTATACAGCTATTTCATCTACCAGATACAATTATTGCCATTTTAAAAGATTAGGAAACAAAGGCGAAGACGCTTAGTGCCCTTCCTGAAATTTTTCACTCCCAGATACATTTTCAGTCACTTTATTAGCTTCATTAACTCCAAGGATTTCACACAGGAACAAATGTCACGCCCAGTATTCTGTCCTGCACAGCTTGCTTAGGAAAGCGAAGGAAGTGGTGTCAGAAGAAAGAGTAGGACTCAGAAGTCTATAGTTTTCTGTCTTGTTTTCAGACCCCTTGAAAAAACCTTCCAGGGGGAAGTCACCATCCATTCCTACCAACTTCCCTCAGCCCCAATACTGAAAATGGGTCCTGCAATGCGTAAAGAGACTTCCCATTCCCCAGACACCTCAGCCTAAGAATGTCATATGGCTCCACCAATAAAAAAAAAATCAAACCAAGGATCCACTCCAATTATCCATTTCCATCTAAGTAAGACTTCCATTATTATACTTCCCTGATACTACTCAAAAAAAAGCCAATTGATGGACTACATTCTAGAACAGATGATAGAAAATTGTAAATCAAAGCTTAGCATGATAACGTATTTCATTCTCCATCTCTTCTAGCTGATTTGCAAACTCCCTGAAGCAAAATACTTTGCCTTATTAGAAATGTGTAAAACAACCTGGAGTTAAGACTAAGTGGTCTGGAATATTAGATACTACCATTATGCAAGATGATGATCTTACAGTCATCATAACAGGACAAAAGCTTTTTCCAAATGTAATAAGTCCTTACACACAGATCTTTTAAATTTTTTAATTCCCTTGATTTAGAAATGAGAATTCCTGCAAGAGGAAGAATTGGAAAGAAATAAAATGCCTAGATACATATGCACATTCATTCTTTGAAGCATCTGCCCTTATTTCATATGTAATCCTAAGTCTATTGCCAGGTATTTTGAACAACTAGACTGCTCTCAGATGAATGCTCTCCATAAAAAGCAAGTTTGGTCTCACTTCTTCTGATAACAGCCATGTATTCTCCTTCTGCATCCTGGAGAGGAAAACTTCTCTTCTGCAGTCCTACAGAGCAAAGAACGAGCAGTGGAACAGGTGCTGACAGGGAGCCAAACAAGATATCCAGTGTTTTGCATGACTTCGCCGCCGCTTTTTTGAATATTGGAGAAAGTATGACACAGAAGTAATCATCAAACTGGAGACAACAAATTGCTCACTCTTTAAATTATTTCAGAAAGATAACCCCCTCTCATCATACTAATGTTACAGCATTTCTTGGAAGGGAGAGACAGAGTAACATTCTAGCAAATTATTTATCATACTAAGTACCCTGCTCAATCCCCCTTGCTTGTGTGTGTTTGAAGATGAAAGTTAAAAAATAATTCTACTATGAATTACTGATCCTGCCAAAAAACTTCTAATAAAATTCTTTTCAGAGCACTATCAGATGATCAGTGCTGTACTGACACAGGAGAAGGCACTTGAAGTTAATAGCCGTGTGATACATACTACCCAAATCTACCTTGCTTTTATATAGCATTAATGCTAACCTAGCTGCAAAATCAGATAGGGTCTAAAATCCAGTCCTATTTACTTATTAGAGGAAGTTTAAAATCTCAAATCAAAAATATTTCTAAAATTTCTACCAGATTTTATTTTATTCAGCTTTACCTGAAAATATGTCCACAATTCTAGCTCTACTGTTGTTATCTTACAAAAGCACCATGTCTCCAAATACAGGTCTCATGCATCTTTCTCTCTCAAAGCATAAAAGGAAACCTGCATTCCTTGCAGAAAGTCCCAAGGCTGTGGCCTTGCCTCCTTTCCCTACAGGATCCTGCAGGGATTATAGCTGAGGGGTCCAGGATAGCATAGAAAATCAGATGGGTCTGCAGACTTACTCTTCTCCAGCAAAATACATCAGCTGACCAGGAAAAAACAGCAAGTATTGATATAAGCTGAGGCAGCAGTAATTTTGCATTTAAACTCTTCCCACTACCAAAATGCTTTCAGATGGCCTTCAAGGTTGGCAGCAAGCTGAGACATGCCTAGCTAAAAAGGAATTTGGAGGACTTCATCACCAGAGCTGAGGCAAAGGATTTCTGCTTACATAGTCCCAGCAGATCCTTTATAGGATGAAAGATGCACAGCTTCCAGCAGGATTTTTACTTGGTGTCTAGATTTTCCTGCCTTTCAAACTTATATTCTCTCATGGAAAAAGTCTGAAGTGATGTCATGAGTTGAAATTTTTCCTGTTTCCCAAGCAAATCAGACTTTTGCAGGGCATAAAAGGTATCATGATGCTAGCCAGGCAGAAGAACCATTGGCTTCAGTGAGACTTTCTAGAATAACGGCTAAGCCAGAACTTCATGATTTCTCCAACAGATTGAATCTTCCTGAATTCACCCTAATCACTTCTTTTCCAGACAGAGCACATTTTATTAATCTACCATATCACTGTGCTAAGAAGTAGTTTCTATAAAAGGGCAGTCATTAATAAACACTCAGCTCTTATATAACCCTTCCCACTGCAAGACCGGCTTTTCAAATATTAATTAATCTTCCTCCACATTCCTGAGTGTGAAATACTATTCTCATTTCACTTCTGAAAAACGAAAACCACAGAGGGGTTAAGTGACTTGCCTACACAGTGATCTTTTGTCATTACCAGGACTGGAATTCGTAAGTTCCAGCATACAGACCAGTGCTCACGCCACATCTTTCTCATTCTCCAAGATGACAAAAGCATAATGAGAACTGGTTTCCCCAGCTTGAAATGTACGCTGGTGATTACGTTCTTAATGTTATGCAGCTCACACATAGCAAGTGAGAATGTGCCTTTCATAAACTTCGCCAAGCAGCCTTGCCTTTCTTTCAGTAGCTTTGACTTTTTTTATCTTTAATTTTCCTTGCTCGATAGGCTCATCATCCTTGCATGTGGTAGATTTCATCCTGAATCTCAACACTGGGAAGCTGACTTGATCTTTAATTAGGTAGCTGAGCCCAATGAAAACAGCAGGAGTTCGTAGAACGTAACCCACTCCAATTCCTCATGCGTTCAAAGGAATTATTTGCTATAACCTTATGTGAATGCCATGTTAGTAAGCAAGCGGTAATACAGTAGTGCAGATCAAATGCCACAAATGGGGACGGAGATTTTATTAAGCCACCAGACACTCTCCTATGATGAACTTTACTTTCTTTCTAATCTGAAGACTGAAACGAAGAGGTTACACAACTATGTTATGGGGGTGAACACATGATTTGCAGACAGTTCAATCATAAGCATTGAGTGTTTCATAAAAGAGAGCTCTGTTCCAAGTTCTGGCCTGTAACAGCCTCTTTGGATAAGGAAATTCTCACTCGGTGTACGTTGCTCAGTGAGTAAAATTAATAGAAAATATTTCCCTTGCTTTATAAAGGTATTTGAAATCTATGACTTAAGAGACATTCTCATCAAATATTTAATGGCTGTCTTGCTGTCATTTTGAAACTGTTATAGATTTGGTCCTTGGCAGGTTTTGAGCTATGTTCCAGTTAGCTCTCCACATATATTTTGCACAATCTGTTACCAGTATGAGACAGAAGGAAATAATCCATGTTTTCAGTGGAAACAGGAAATTGGGGAGTACATTTTTTTTTCATTGAATCTTGACCCCTCATTGTCTTTGTTTGTTTTTCTCCTTTGCCTCCTGTTCTTTCTTCTTAGCTGGGCTGTGTCAAATGCTAAATCTTAAGCTAACTGTTGGCAGGCAGTCATTCTTCAGAGTTACCTCCTGTCCCAGCATTAGCTCCAGTCCAGAGAAAACATTCCTTGTTTTGCACTGGTTTGGTAATACACCAAGTTGAGTGGCACAGTTGTCACACCAGAAGGATGAGATGTCATCCAGAGGGACCTGGACAAGCTGGAGAAGTGGAGCTGTGTGAACCTAATGAGGTTCAACAAGGCCAAGTACAAGACAATCTGCAGTTTCAATACAAAATGGGTGATGACATGATTGAGAACAGCCCTGCAGAGAAGTACTTAGGGGTGCTGATTGATGAGAAGCTCAACGTGAGCTGGTAATGTGCGCTCACAGCCCAGAAGGTCAACCGTATCCTGGGCTGCATCAAAAGAAGCATGGTCAGCAGGTCGAGAGAGGCAATTCTGCTCCTCTATTCTGCTCTCATGAGACCTGACCTGGAGTATTGTGTCCTGTTCTGGAATCCCCAACATAAGAAGGATATGGAACTGTTGAAATGGGTCCAGAGGAGGACTATAAAGTTGATCAGAGGGTCGGAACAGCTCCCATGAGAGGACAGGCTGAGAGAATTGGCATTGTTCAGCCTGGAGAAGAGAAGGCTCCAGGAAGACCTACCTTATAGCAGCCTTCCAGCACCTGAAGGGGTCCTACAAGAAAGCTGAGGAGGGACTTTTTAAAAGGGCATATAGTGATAGGATGAGGGGGAATGGCTTTAAATTGGAAGGCGTAGATTTAGATTAGGCATTAGAAAGAAATTCCTCACAATGAGGGTGCTGAGACGCTTGAGCAGGGGTGTTCAAGGCCAGGTTGGATGAGGCCTTGGGCAGCCTGGTATAGTGGGAGGTATCCCTGCCCATGGCAGAGGGGTTGGAGCTGGATGATCTTGAAGGTCCCTTTCAACCCAGATTATTCTATGATTCTATGTAATCTTCTTTTTTCATACTTATGTCCACACTCTGGCACATCTAGAGATCTCAAATACTTGGAGTGTATTCTGAACTCCACTGATGAAAAGGTACTGCATTTGTCCATCTTTGATCAGTACTGTCATTCTACACACCTCTAGTATTAGACCAGCTACGTAGTAACCCATTTCATAGGAGATTTCCTGTAGGTAGAAAATAGTCCTTGTTTGAGAGCCCTCAGAGTAGAAAACATTCAACTATCAGAGTCAACTCTGTTCCCCTGTCACTATGTGCTCTACTCCAGACCTGTGTTATTCAATATTAAATGCAAATATAAAAAAAATTAAAATCCTTGCCTCTTTAATCTTGGCTTTTCTACCAATAATGTGCTCAATGAGTGCCAAGTGTAGCAGCTGTGGTGGGAGAGTTATTTGTTAGGTTCATCTGAACAATCACCTTATTCTAGATCTTATTGCTTATTAACTACTTAGTGTTTCACTAGAAAGGATAATACCAGGAGATAATTTAGGGCTTAAACTGCTAATAGTTTAAAGGGAAGCTGAAGTCATGATAGAGATTTACGAGAAGCATGTAAAAACATAATGCTCTAATCAAAGCACTTTCAAACCAGCTTGCCATTTAGAGAACTGGTAAAAATCAAACTAAATTGTGATTTATCTTGTAGACCTTCTGTATTCCAGCAAAACTTCCAGAGAATCAATTAGATGTTTTTTAACATCCATATGACAGGATCAGGTCCATTTCAAGGAAATGAAAAAGAAGGTAGGCAAAGTTAGCAAGGTAATTACTAAAGCCATCACTCTGTGGACATATACAATAAAATAGTTCCTAAAGAACAGGTAGAAGGGAATTGCATTTGGCAAGTCATTCTAGAACAACGTAACATTTAACTGGGATTTTCTAAGGAAACTAAAAGAGAGATATTCTCAGTACCTACTGAAACTCACTGGAATATGTTCATCTTATATCACTTAAATTATCTGAAGACTCCAGCCTTTTGTTGCAGACCCTAAATACATTTAGAGGAGAAAGGGAATGGGAAAGAAAAAAATTAACCTCAAAATAATGACATTCCAGTTCCCTTCTGGATGATGAACTTACAGAATAAAAGCAGGAGGATATTTCAAGCTATAGTGATTTGGATGTAGGGTCAAATATCTTTAAAAACAAAGCCATGCTCTGAATAATTATTAGTTTAAAGTCAAGTTCAAAGTGTCGACTTAGGGACCAACCCTTATATGACCTGTGGGCACAATATAAGCAGAAAGGCACTTAGTGGTATATTCAGGAAAAATAGTTTAGGAGCCTGCATGTAGGTAGAATCAGTGAGAATTAGGAGCCTAGTCTTTTTGAAAACTTCACAAGGTGCCTTTCTGCATCTTCAAGCACCTGAGGGTGCTTGGGTCCAGTGCTGGCTTCTGTTTATATCATTGATTCAGAGGGTGGAATGGAGAGTGAAAGAATCAAATGTGCTTAGAACTGATTGCTGGCAAAAATATTGGAGTAATAATAAAAATATGTCAAAGAATTCTTTCAAAGAGTAATGTAATTAGTAAATATTAATATGGCATCAAGTATAAATAAATAAAAAACAGTATAATGAGGAAACTAAAGATAATAGATAATCTATCTGAGTAGAAACAGGTTGAACAGGGAAGGAACAAGAAGCTATAGCAAATGCTGCATTAAGTATGAACTCAGGTGAACATAGCAGTGGAGAGGAGCATCTTGTATTGAAAAAGGGTTTACCAAACAACCATCAGCCATCTCTGTACCTCTCATAGATACATAGCAGAGCTAGCTGCATAAATCCTAGTTCTGTAAGTAAATCTAAGTTACATGTAAATGTATCAACCATTCATCTTCTGAATTGCTTCTGTTCTCAGAACAGCACATTCTGCTTCTTTCTGGCTACCGCTACTTAAATAAGACCCTTTGGAGACTTTTTCAGAGGAAAGAAACAAGCTTAGTAAAAAAGCGGAAGAAAACACAGCTGAAAGAAGCCCTGGTAACTGTTTACAGATACAGAAAGAAGACATTGTTATCCACTAAGAACAGAGCAAGGTCTTAGAATGTAGCAGAGAAAATTCAGGTCAAATAACTAGAGAAACCTGAAAATTAAGTTTTTGACAAAAGAATCAGCTTCTACAAAACACTATAGGATCAGCATTTCTGGGTATGTGCAAGGTTGCATTAGTCAACTGATCCAGCAAAGATCACAGAAAAGTCTCAGACAATTCTCATTTTGCACAAGGAATGGATATGGATGCATAACTCAGGCTCAGAGGGACTGTGAATAAAGCATATGATACAAACATACATCATTACGCTAAAATAGAAGTTTATACAGGAATAAAACTAAAAGGAGACAAAGACATAGAATCATAGAATGGTTTGAGTTGGAAGAGACCTTAAAGATCATCTAGTTCCAACCCCCCTGCCATGGGCAGGGACACCTCCCAGTAGATTAGGCAGCTCAAAGCCCCATCCAAGCTGGCCTTGAACATCTCCAGGAATGGGGCAGCCACAACTTCACTGGGCAACCTGTTCCAGTGCCTCACCACCTCCATTGTGAAGAATTTCCTAATGCCTAATTTAAATCTTCCCCTCTCCAATTTATAGTAATTTCCCCTAGTCCTATTACTACAAGCCTTTGAAAAGGTCCCTCCCCAGCTTTCTTGTAGCCCCTTCAGGTACTATAAGGTCTCCTCAGAGCCATCTCTTCTCCAGGCTGAACAACCCCAACCCTCTCAGCCTGTCTGAACAGAAAGAAACAACTCCTCTTGAAGATGGTCAAGGGAAATCTTCCACAGATAGAGGGACAGAAAACAAAGGTGTGTACGTAGGTAGGTCTTAGAGGGAACATAAGAAGGATGAAAGCAGGTAAATGAGGATGGATAGCAGGTAAGTTGTCTTGTAGAGGTTCAGAGTAAACCTACCACTCTTGCTAAAGGAAATAGTTATCTGGAATTATGAAGCTCAGTTGGTACAACTGATTGCAACTTCTAAACCAGAATACAGGTTTCCAGATAAAACTTTTGAGAAGCGTTTTTTTTTTCAAAAAGATATCAAATGTTATATAATAAGTGATACAAAAAATAGTAGAATGATTTTTGAGAATAATGCTGTGGTAGAACTGACGGTTCACCAGATGATTATTTGCCATTGGCAGGACATCAATTCTAATTATATACGTAGGTTATTAATAAATTAATTCACTCTGTCCCTCCTTCAAAAATGACCTGCCTGTTTTATCATGAATAGCTGTGGTGGCATATCTTCCACCGCTCCTGCTTGACATCAGAGGTTTTGTTTTGCTCCTCAAGCCCTACTTTTCACTATCCTTTAAGGCACCTGCTCTATCTCCCAGACAGGTATTCCAGATGTGTTTGAGTCTGGTCTTATACAGCAGCTGACCCATTCAGCTACATTACCATTCCCAGTCTATACCCATCTCACACTAGGCTACCCTGACACTTTCATTATCCAAGCATTTATCTCAAGGGAGCTCTAAGCCAAAGCACAGCACTATGCAATGCAACTGGCTGAAAATATGACCAGCTAGTTTTCCACTTGCTGATTTGATGAAACAAGGCATTTCATGACTGTGTTAGCAGTTTTATCAATGCTTTGAATGGTCAAACATTTTAATCCAAACTTCTGATACACTTCATGCTCAATAAAATCAACTGAATTATTTCAGAGCATTTCATTCTATGAAATAAGCAATCAATCACTTTTTCTTAAAAACACAGAATGATAAAACATCATGAGCTTTGAAAACCTTCCTCCATGTACAAGTTCCACATTTCCAGTCAGTTTTAATATTGGGACCATGTTTAATATTGGCATATAGCTGAATGCCTCTTCAAAAAAGGCAGGCCTTTTCAGAAATAACATCGCCATGTTCCAGCATAAGGAGCAGTGGCAGCTGGGTACTACTCTTTTATCATCTTATTGACACACAGACTAGTTTTTTCCTGTAACCTTTTTATTACTGATGAAACCTGATGATATATTCTTGTTTCCCATAAATATGAATGTGTAACTATGAAAAAAGAGCAGAATAGTTCTTATTTATACGAATAATGTGATGTGGGAATCATATTTTCCCAAACAGGAAAATTATTTGCTATTTCTGACCTGCATGTTTCCATGTAAAACAAAATTATTTGCCCAAAACATATGCACATGAAGTACTGCAAACCAATTTATAACCTACCATGATTAGATTGAGATTCATCTATAAAAATATTTAGCAAATAGTTTTAAACAAAAAAAAAATTGATTCAAGAAATCCACCCAAGCAGGAAAGAGGCCTCAGCTTAAGCCAATTATTCACAATTAGTTGTATGTAATATGTATGTTGTATGCAGGATATTCAGTATTATGGCATTACAATTGGGACAAATGGGACAAATGGGAAAGTTTATATTTCCAAAACTAAAGAGGAAATTTATGCTTCAAAATGTAAGCCCGTGCAAAATTCCATCAGTACAACAATGTATCAGAGCCTTGACTTCAGCCCAGATTTCTGCTGCCTGCTTTGATAGCTTAGATGTTTAATCTACTCCATGCAAATCACCACTACACATGTTGTGAGTTCTCTGTAAGGTCTAAAAGCAAAGCAAGACCAGACAACAGTGAGTCACTATGTTCAAAATGACTACAACTATCAATTGTCCTTGGATTTAGAAGCATGTTCCAGAAAAGAACTAAAGAGTGATATGCATACACCTGCTGAGGAAAGCTGTGGATTTCAGCATACATACTGAACATACTGGGCTCCCAGAGAAGTCAGAAGACATATCCAACACACAAGGACAGAGCTCCTGACTGCTCATATCCTAAAGAGCTCTTCCTCCACTGCAAGTTTTTCCACTTCTGCTTATTGCTCTTGGATATTCACCTTGCTGATGCAAAATAGCCAACATGCTCATCACTGCACTGGGCAGGTTCACCTGATCTCACAATAAAATAGTGTTTTCATCACATGGACTATAGTACTTATTTACCATGCATGCTCCTTATTTCTTTATATTTTCAAAAATAAGCAGGAAATACCCTCACAGACTGACATAATAACAGCCAGTTGTTTAAGGTCAGTAGTGTTGCAAGATAGGCAAGTAGTGGACAAACGGGCTATTCTCCTTCCTCTATTAACTTTTGTTAGGTTATTGTCATATAGGATAGAAGCACAAATTCTGGGAGCACAAATTCTTATGGCCTGTACACTGTACAGTAACGCTTAAGATGGGAGATGTCAAAAGAACATCGGTAAAATAAGTACCCTTCACAGAGATTACATAGTGAAGCAAGAAAGAATATTAAAATAAGAAGGAAAGCACCAAGGACTAGACTGTAAAAAAAAAATACATTGTGTATCAAATATTGGACTCCTTCCTCATACTAGGACTCTGGGAACCCTCTTCAGTTTGGGCATTGGACTCTGGTATAATTTTTCCACTGGGGCGATGTCTTACTTCAGCTGCAGTCTCACTGCAAGATGTCAAACAGAATGGTTGTATTCAAAGGGAATATGTAACAAAACAAAGCATTCCAGTTCTGTTTGTTTCTTAGGAGGGCTCAACTGATAATGCCAGAAGAGCACTTTCTGAGTGAGGCATGAGAATAAGACCTTCAAAATTCAGTGCAGTGATACTTTAAAAGGTCTGAAGGAAAGAGAATCACCAATTACATGAAGAGATACACAAGGGTGAAGTACCTTTGTCGGAGATTTTTGAGTTATGCTTTTGTTTGTAACTATCTGAAACAGAGAAAGAAATAGAGGGTGAATCTTACATGGAGGAAAGGAAGACAAAAGGCAGAGAAGCCAGAAAAAGAGAAAGAGAAAGAAGAAGAGGAAGAAAATATAAGAGATGATTTATTATAGAGCAAAGGGAAGTAGAGCCTTGCTGAGGACTTTGTTTTATTTCCTTCATGCAAAATCACCAAGAGCAGCAGCAGCAGTAGGTGGCAAACATGCAAGTCAGAGAGCAGCATAATATTCTTCTGGAAGGGAAAAAATGTAGCCCTGAGTGCACCGAGCTGGTAGGACCAGGCTGGAAGCAGAGTCAGCTGTCTGGGTGCTACTTACTGTCACAAACATAGGGTTTGTCATGATCATCTTGGGAGGCAGCATCATTCCGTCTCCTGCCACCTCCAGATCCCCGAGCCTGCAAGGACAAGAGGCATGTTAACATTATTCCACGAACCCTCAGGTCTTGTACCCCTCACCCTCCTATGAAAAGTGTGCAATATAAACTAAACAAATCCTCAGCTTCCATACAGGTTTGTCAGGGTGGGCTTGACCCTTCATCTCCTAAGATACACGCTATGTTAATGGACCCTGTAATGTAGTGGAGAACCCCTCCACAGATAACCCAAACTGATCATCAGTAGGCTGCCAGTACATATTCAGTCAAGTATTAGCACATATTCATTTCTGAAGATGTTCAAATACCTTGCTTAACTGAATATAAATGAATGAATAGATGAACATATGTTGGAGGATAAATATAATCATTAAATCAGCAAGAAAACAGGCCCTGAATAAAACAGAGGTAAAATTATTTCATTTAATATTTTCAAAGGGGGAGTCTTGTTTTGTTTTGTTTTCTAGCTGAAAATCAATGTTTTGAAATGGGATTCTGGTACGAATGGCTAATACCATGGCTAATTATAAAATGGAGCTTTGGTCTGTTAGTGGAAGAGATTAGGTAACATGACTATATATGATAACAGAGAACAGGAATTACCCAGAAAGGTCTCTCTGCATTTCTGTGTTCTACAACACACCAGGTTGGCAGCCCTGGAAACGGAAAAGCTGTGTTTCTCCACAACACAGTCTGCTCTGTCCTGAGCTCCAGGGGTAAGAGTGGAACTCAGCGTCAAAGTTACTTCATCCTGACCCTTCTCAGCTGAGATGCCAAGACGACAACAGCCGATATCTATCCAATATGGAACTGGGAACTGAACCAAGGCCTTCAATTCTTTCATATTCACTAATGTACTGTCTGTAGATGACAATGATTTTAGACTTGATCTTAATCTGAGGAAGTGATCTGCAGGTGGATGGCTAGATAGCAATTTATTAATTAAGCCAGGTACTCCTAGGTAAAAGCAAGAAAACTGTTTCTGCTGCTCCTCTTTTTAAACTGTTGATGTTTCTCACCCTACACAAGGCCACCTGACTCAAATGCTTCAAGATTTTACATGTGAAAATAAATAAGGGAGAGAGCTTCATCAAATAAAGCCGGAGAAAATGTAGAAATTCTGAGAATGTTAGCGCCCTAGACACAAAGGGGTCATATAACCTCTGTCCCTCTTGTATGGATTTGGGACTGAACTTGCACTATTTGAGCTGCATTCTGTCAGATATCTAAAGAGAAGGAACAAATAACAGTTTTACACTGGCTTGCCACAGTATGTCAAAACAGGGATTTATAAAAACTTCTCACATTATTTCCTTGGCACTGCTCAAGTCTAACTCTTAGCACAGTCCTGAAGGAAAGACATGGATTTGCAGCTGACTGGATAGGGTAAATACTATTAGGTATAGCTCTGCTTTCTGCAAAGACCTCTGTGCAGACAGCACACACATGCAGAATGAGATTTGTAAGGGTGAACTGAAAAGCAGTTTCACCCTGGAAAAAGTCCCAACAACAACTGTTTGGTGGAAGCTACTTTACTGACCATATCACACAAAATCATCTTACTAGTCTGCAGTATTTTCACTGTCAGTTCTGTGAACCACCTCTGGGCTATGAAATCAATCCCAGGCTAGTTCCTTTCTTCCCTCACTATTGCAAAACATGCTGCAAGCTGAATTTCAGTCCATGGCAGATCCTATACAACTCTTAGCTCAACAAAGAGCGTTCATAGACATGAGTGATTGGACCTTAATAAATATTTCTGCTGATACCTGGATTAGGATCCAATTTCCCTGTCCTATCAGCTGCACTGGCTGTTCAGGGCTGCGAAAAAGTTGTAAAGTCTTATTCTTGTCACCAGTTATTAAGTCTGACTCTGTTTACACACTGAGAGAGGATCTGTTGAGTAAGAAGGTGCTATTTTTACATAGGGACCTTTCAGAATAGGATGGTAACTTAAGGTCTGTTGCTTGGAGTTTCACTAGTCTTACAATCAGCTGTTTCCCTTCAAACCATTCTCTACCGAAACACCAGGGTACAGGATTCGTATCATGACTGCATGTCAAATACACTTTTTCATGCACTGAACACACAGTGGGAGATTTTTCAAGTCAATGACTTTCAATGGGACTTGGGTTCCTAAATGTCTTTAGTGCCTTTGAAATTGTCCCACGGGATGTTCATCTGACAAGCAGACAATCCGTACAGATGCAGCTCCCTTCCCCTTGTATCTCCTAGTAAACTGTCCTTCACAGCACCTACCATATTCTCCATGCCCAGCAAAGATACCAAAATGCTCCTTCCATAAGTCTATCTTCAGCTTTCGGTGTCCTTCCTAATGCTCCCACAATTTCAGGGCTAGCCTTGAGGGGATAGTAAACCGAATAGCTGCCCAAGAGGCACCGAATTGAGTGCCCTGTTCTTGCTGCTGGCACTCCAGTCTGTTGAATTCAGTCATCCATGACTGCCTTAATTCTCCTGATGGGATGCAGCAAAGACTACAAGATCTGACGTGGGAGGCCTGGAAGCCATGGCACAGCAGCCTTGAAGCAGCCCTGAAGCAGCCAGAAAGAGTAGCCAGAGGGCCAGATGGAGTGCCCAGGATTAAAAATAAAACCATGCTGTGGGGAAAGGAAGGGATGTGTGCTATTTGGAAAGTCCAGAACAGCGATTCTGTCACATTAATCCTGCATCGATGCTGTCAAACCTTCTCACTCCTTCTCAGAACTCCCAAAGGCCACGCTTTGCAGGATTTAGTTTCCTATGTCCATCCTTCCCCTCTTCTGCCCTCCAAAAATACACTAATCGACTTTTTACCAGAAACAAAGTGTTGCCCAGGTTGCACGTCCTGTAAGTTCAAATCCTTAATCCTGTTTCTCTACTCTGGGTCAGGCTCACATTAGAAAAGGGCTGCTTGAGGAGTGGCAAAACGCTCATGACCAGACACAATTCAGGCTTACCAGTTTTCAACAGCTAAGAAATCTGGCCCTAATTTTGAAATCCTAATTTATACCACATTTTTCTTTGGTTATTGATGCATTAAATAAAAACAAAAATTGCTCAAAGATTTGGCACTCTTCGGACTTCTCTTTTTCGCACTGAATGAAGCCAGGGCACTAGCAAAGCAGGAGTTAGTTGCAAGAAAAAAAGCAAGAGATGCTGCTACTCCTCTACTTAATAGGAGGCCAGTTCTAGGGCCAAAAAGAAGATGCAAATTTATGCTTCAAAATGATGGGAGATCTAGTATCCTCCAACTCCTTTCCCGACAGTAGCAGAGTAAAAGTAATGAAGTTATTCTGAAATAGTTCCCTGAACAGGGGAGTAAAACTTCACACATAACTGTAACTTCAGGAATTTCTTTGTGTAGGCCTGGGATATATGAATACAGCAACTTCCCTTGTCCTGAGCAGTACATATCTTTTAGCTATTTAATCTCTTTCACTCATCCTGACCAGCACGCGCAATATATGTGAGAGCAACTTATTAGAAAAGAGTTGTTAGCCTGGAATATAAGTTGATCACTACAGTCAAGTTTGTGTGCATGTATTGACACTAACTCCTGGTTTTGGTTACTGGTTCATACAAATTTTCTGAAACTTACATTTTTCTGGAAAATTTTTTTCCAGGTGGGGGTCTTTGGCTAAGAAAGAAAGAAAGAAAGAAAGAAACTGGTTCAGGTGATTTTGAGAATAAGGAAGGTGAAATATATACTTATCCAATTATTAAAGTGCTTTGATCTTTAATATTATTAAAGGACTTAAGCTCCAAAATAAAGAGGAGCAGAAAACTGAAACAACACAACAACAGAAGAAACCAAAAGAGAAGGTCTGATGCATAAGTACATTGCAAGTATTCAATGTGGTTTCATGCCTTTTTCTCTTATTCAAAAGCTATTATATCCTGCTCATTTGGCCAAAAATGTGGCCCATATTGCTTGACTCCTCAAACACATCAAAAGGTACTTCTAGACCTCCTGTGCCCCTGCAGCATCAGCTGGAGCCAAAGAGAGATGAAAATGCTCAAAACTTCTGAGAATCATGGTCGTGTTTACTTAGATGCCTAGCTCATGGGGCCACAATTGAAAACGTTGATTCCAAGTTTTAAAATGTTGGCCTCATTACTTAACTGGTGCCCTGCTGAAATTGTGAAAAGACATCTTAGGTAAAAGAAGGGACACAAACACCCCTAAGGATAAAATATTGCCCATTTTAAGCAAACAGAAGATTTGCCATGGGCTCAAGAGGGCCAGTGTCAGCCATAAAGTGCTACCTTGGGGAAAACTGCAAAACATATTAACATAGTTCAAGTTACTATTATTTTTTTTTACTAAATTTGTTGCCTTTCTGTAATTGTCAAATGTTATTTTAAAGTAAGAGCATTGTAATAGCAGGATGTCATCATCATTATTACAGTTCACATTAAAATTGTAAATACGGCACTATAATAATTTTACCCCAACTTTTTACTCTAAATATAGTCTTTTTTCTTGGTAATTCACAAAAATAAACTGGAAAAAAAATAAAAATTCACCTGCAATTTACCTAATTTACCTATAGTGTTTTCACTATCATATATCCATGGATATAACTTTGCATATAAAATACATATGACAAATACACGCTAGAAAGCAAAGGTTTGCTTCCTCCCATTTCATTTCAGTAAACTCTCCACCTACCCGTCCTCTAGGCCTGTTCTTTCGTTTCGGAATATCTTCTTCCAAATCCTCTTCCTCATTCACTTCATCTGCATTTTCATCATTTTCTAAAACCCTCTGTGGTTGAACAAAAACCAGGAACAGTTAGAAGAAAAGTAGATCACCCGTACAACCAACACAGAGACTCTTTACCACAGAGACTGCAGGTCATTAGATTACAGTTGATTAGTGATAGAATTCCAAATCAGATCCCAGAATCCCTAGTTGTTTCCACTAAACCAGAATTTGCTTTCCTTTCCACACTCAGTTCTCTAGGGAGCTCTTATTAAAAAATACGATGGATATCAGTCAACTATGAAAAAAAGGTTTCTAAGAAATAACAGTGGCATCTCTGAGCACCGATGTCCCAAGACAACACAAGTATTAGTACACATAACTGCAGATCCGGCATGGGAAATTGTTTGCATGATTTTTTTTTTTTTTTTTAGTTTGGTTTCTTGCATCTTGAATTGTTTTTTAAGAAGAACTTTAAGAAGACAGAAGTCAATGGTTTCTTCCTTGGCAGCTCAGAATTTTCTGTGTTTGGCAAAAATAGAGAAAATTCCCCCATATGTTCCAGCATGTTTAGTGAATCTAGAAAGTAACATCTTTCAGGGCTTGCACCACAGGTACATCCCTGTAATCTGGAAGCAGGGGTCTTGCTGCATGAAAATTCTGAGGAAGTACAGATTTCGTTTAGGTTAATAGGAACAATAGCAATATTTCCTTCAATTAATTATTTAATAGGAACAGTAATTCATCCTCTCACATAATTGTGAGATGCTCAGGCCAGGGAATTTCAATCCTTTTGCCTCAATCTTTTGAAATGTAACCTCTATAGAAGCAAACACAGGTTGGCCACTCTGAAATCATGCACAAGTCAGACATTGCACAGAAAAAGACAAGACAAACCATTACAACATCAATGTGGAAAAAAGTCCTGTTGGAATCCCTTCAATCCTTGGCATGTCTGCTAGAAATAAACAATGGGCCCCAGCCTCTCCTGCCATACATGGTGCAGTGCCATTTCCTAAGGGGTTAATCTTGGATCACTAATTTATCTTTGTCATGCCAACATTAATTTAAATTGCAACATGTAGCCATGATACAGATTCAAGTCATTGACATTAGACTGATGGGGAGGTTTTCCAGTCTTACTGTATTTGTCCCTTCCCCAGAATTTCTACTTAACAGTTATTTGAATGCCAGTAGAGGGAGAACAGGAGCAAATCAGACTTGCTTTCTCTCCTTTCTACTTACCTCAAGCATCAAATTCTGAATTTGTTGGAAAGAATACAAAAGAAGTTTCACTGTTTAAAAATCCTATATTTGTGGAACCAACTATGTAAGTTTATTCTTATTTTATCAGCTAAATTTTTAAGACTAATATCGGACAGTGTCCCTTTTAAAGTACAAATAACTTTTAGAATGTGGTAGAGTCTTTATCTGGGTTTTGCTGCTTTTATTTTTAAATATCAGGAGGCTATTAATGAGGTCAGACCATCACAAAATACAATTTCACATAATACTACAGTACTAAATACCAGAGGGTGTAAAAGTTAAGCAAGTTCCAATTCTACAATCATAAAATGTTTCTTCAAAATTTGTGCAATTGTATACACTAATTGATTTCATCTTAGGAAACTGAAGCACTTGGAAAATGTTGTATGTGAGGAGACTAGTGGTATATACGAAAATAAGCAAACTTCCTGAGATGAGTTTATATTTTCACATTGCTTCATATCTTAACATATGCCCATAAAAAGAGAAGGCTGAAACCATGTTGTACATGGAAGGGGAATAAGTTAGTTTACAACAATAACACTACACAAGGGCAGTAAAGAGAAATATTACAAATCACTTTCTATGTTTACAATTGCAGCATCAATTTAGGAAAGCGATAATAAGGAATCAAGTGTGAATCTGGTGATGCTGCCAGAGTAATAACTTTAGTTCTTGATAGAAAGGGCATAGCCTTTCTGATGCATGGTCAAATGGCTATTTTAAGCCTTCTCCAGCAAACAATGGAGAGACATATCAATACCAGTTTACTGTAGGGGAAAATCCTCAACCCTGTTAAGTACCAACTGTACAGCAGTTCCCAATGACTGCATCTATTTAATAGAAGCAACCCCCACCCTTTTTAGCAAAGCAACTTGTCTTTTCCTATTCTGCCTTTCTGAAAGTTTCCTAGCCCAATGTACTTCAGTACAGCTAAGCACTACGTTGACATCTCCTGCCAGACACTGTGAGTTTGAAAAGGTAGGACTGAGTTGGGAACTACACCTATGTCTACTCCACCTGCTCACTCTCACCACCACTGAGGCTGTGCCCTTTCAAGTTAAAATGCAGAAAATCATGCAAAGGAACAAAAGAAAGTTTTGCATTTTCTCTTTGTCATACTGATAAAAGACACTGATTGTGATTTTGATCTGGTACAGTCTAGCTGCCAGGTGCCAAAGTACACACAGAAAGCTGACTACTAGTAAAGGCTTCAATAATCATTGTTCTATAGACTGAATCCAGATAAGCCGTGCTTGTGTAAGAAACAACAGCAAAACATGTCTTTTGACATGTATCTGATGAAACTACTATCCAGGTGACAGGTCACCACTAGGGCAGTTTAGCTGAAAAATTTTTGTATATTTTCGCACCCGCTTCCCGCAATGCTCGGGCTTGTGTCAGTTCCATCATCTCTGAAGTTTCTCTCCTTGGACTGCTGCTGGAGATAATTCGGGAGCTCGGATCACACAGCAACATCCAAAGGCACTTGTCAATCTCATAAGGATGCTGCATCATGACTTATTGTGACCTTGGAAGCAGGTATAAACAGAGCTTTGGGGCTCTCAGCTTAACAGACAGAGGTACGCTACTGAAGAAAAAATACAGACAGGCTCTCACGCCAAGCTTTTCCTCATTCCACGAGCATGGGATGCTTCCTCTTTGATGGTGCTCCTTTACCTGTGGAACTGGGAATGGGAGACCTAATCTCACTGCCCTGATGTGTGAACTTTCTAGCAAAAAGACCAGTAGGAGTGAGCTCCAAGTAATATAGATTTGATGCCCACGCTCTTCTGTTTCATTTGGCATGGGTCTGCCCACTCAAATTTTTACTAGTTTCAGCTATAAATGCATCATCCTGTGTTCCAGCTGAAGTTACCAAGTTTGACACATTGACAATGGGTCCTGCTAAAAATCACTAATAGAGACTCATATCATGATAGTAGTTTAGCATCACCAAAGATCTGCCACTGCTCCCCTGGGAAAGGCCCGCTTTCCTAGCAATTTAAGATGCCTTTGTAAAGTGTCATGCCCTTATATAAGAACCCTTTATATTAGCTGAATTCATTCTATGACAGACCCACAAATGTGTTTCTTCTTTTAATTGTTAAAGGATGAAGTGGAATCAAAACCAATAACTTTCAAGCCATTAAATGTGTAAAGAAGCAATATTTTTCATACCTGCATCACTAATAATAACAGAGATAATTAACATTAGAATGTTTTTAATGTTTTAGTTTGCTTGTGTAGTTCCTGAAGGCCTCTCAGTGTAAGAAAAAACATAGCAGGCAATAACACATTTTTGTCTAAAGTCAGCAGCTATGAACCCAGTTCAAATCCATGTCCAAATTCTTTTTAAATCTGATGCACTAAAATGCAGTTTATGGCTGGGACTCATCTCTACCTGTCAGCTTTATATGTAATCATCTCATAATGCTGCAAAACCAATTCTGAAACAGGAGCTCTTCTGGAACAAATGACCAAGATTTTGTGACAGAAGTACATGAGGTGCTGGGTTCATATTGAGCATCAAAGTGTGGTACAATGGTTTGATAACATCTTGACAAGTATCAACACGTGCACTGGTTTGCCACCGGACAAAATCTGCTGGGGTTTGAGACAAATTGTAAGATGTAGCCTTGTTGTCAGGGCATGGGGCTCTCCTTTACCTGGATTTCTTGTATAGTGTCTTCCTCTTTAGTGTCCGTTTTTTTCTCTATTCCCTCTCCACGTAGCAAGGCCTCCAGAGTTGTACTTTCTGATGTGAACCCATCTTTCTTCAGAGGCAGATCAACTTCTGAAAAACAAAACACACTGACTGTGTGTGTAATCCACAGACAGCTAACAAGCACAAAGACAGAGATGACAAGCAGAAGACTGACAGACTTTCAAGCTCGTTTCTGTCTTGAAGGAGATTTCTTCAAGTTCTTCTTTTAACCACAAAGGATCCCCACATAGGATTCATGTCTATCTTACTGAAAACCTGGTATATTTTCAATTGCTATGTTTGCTTATAGGAAAAAAAAACCTGGACATATGGTATCAGGAGGAAATAAATGGGGAAAAGATCCTTCTCCTTTATGTAAACTACCTATGCTTCAAATAGAGAATGAAACAGGGCCTTCTACGATACTGAAATAACAAGTAGGAGGATCTGATCTCACAAAGTAGAAAAGTACTTCAATACAATTCAGCATCTGGCACAGTTTACACAGCACGGCTACACGAAGCATTCTCCTACCTCAAGGCATGTACCAGATCGGGGGAAGTAGAAAGCTAGTGTGAGGGGCCAGTGCTGAGAACTTACGCTGAAAAAACGAGGAGATGTGTATCAAATTTTCGTTTAATATTGACTAGATAAAATCTTCAGTTTGTTTTAAACAGTCCTACACCAATGAAGAAACACCAGTCTGCACAGCTGTGAGTACAGAATTCAGCCCATAAAACAGGATGATCCCCAGCCACTGTAGGAAGAGCCAAAGGCTGGCTATGAGACACAGGAGTCCAAGACACAGCACAGGTTTATAAGGAAGCTTGATGCAACTTGCCATACAAGTGAAGGAACACAGCCTTTTTCCCCTTCTGAATGCTGCCACTAGATTGTGAGGCTGTGCAGCAGACAGGCAAATACGACATCCTAATTGTAGCAATATGTTGAAATACACCTGGGGAAGAATTCCATTTTCCTTGCAGAGCTTGGCCTCTACCTGACTCATGCAGGAGGTCATTCAGGCAAATCCTATGTCAGGGAGACATCCTGAAGGTCTTTTTACCTGCCAAGGTGTGGATTTTTCAAGAACTCTCTCCCTTCTAAAATTAATTCCTTACTCTAGGCCAACAGGTTTATAAAGTAATACAGCACAGGACTGATGGTCAAAAGTCAGCATCTAGTGTCCTTATTTCATAGCTCTGTTCACTTCTCATCTTTTAGGACTGCGTTGTGTTCCCCAGTCTGCCTGAAGCTCCCTTTCTTTCTACCACCACAAGTTGTAAACTCTGCAGGGCAGAAATTCATGTGTTTACAAAGCCCCAAATCACTCCCGCAATCCAAATAATAATGAATGAACATTTCCACCTAGGGCACTAACATATAATCTGTTTCTTGGGGGCAACTATGTCCCAGGAATATGCTTGTTCTACATATGAAAATCTCTAAGCCAGCAAATGATTCAGGGTCCCTGATCAGTGCTTCAACAATACGCTTGCTTAAGTCCTCTGAAGTGAGAGAGAATTGCTTAGCCAATAACCACAGAAAATCCATCAAAAATTCCAGCAAAACCTATTCTATTCATGGAGGGAAAAGCTGAGTACAAACCATGCAGAAAACCCAAACCACTGGGATTTTCAAAGGAAACACCCAGGACAACCCACACAATGGGATGCGGTCAATAGTGAATTGATCCTCCTTCTCATCACAAGGAGGTCCATTCAGTCAGGCCTCTGTTTTCAGCATTACGCTGCACACCCAGCCCTATTATGCTACCTTCGCCAACATCTCCCTTACTCAAACCGTAAAACAGACAAAACAGTCAACAGAAAATCATATAGATTGAATTTCCCTCTATGAACTCCTAGTACCTCCCTCTGGATGCTAAATGAGGGCGTTTCAATAGAAACAAGGGATTTTTAGACTTGATTTATGTGCAAATCCCAACACTTGAATCTAAAGTCACTAAGGAACCTCCGTAATCATCTCTGGCTGTGGCCTTGGCTTGGTTTCAAAGTGCTGTGCTTAGGTGCAAAAGGACATCTGCTTTGTATTTAGAACCTTGTGGGACTGCAAAACCCAAGTGGTCATCACTCATTCAGCAAGAGAAGAAGCTTCAAGCAAGCTCAAGGGCATTGGAAACAAACAGGTCTTCAAAGTGACAAGCTATGCCTGTCTCTGGATACCGATACACTCAGCAAATGAATGCATTAGAAAAGGGAATGAGCAAGGAAGGCATGAGAGATAAGTAGAATGTATATGAAAGTAAAACTGCTTCCTGTTTGTTCCAGAGATATTGAACATTAAGTGAGTGGGAAAGGTAGGCTCGAAGGTCAAAAACCAGCACCTCTCTTTAATAGGCATGTTTGTGTGCCGTGGTGCTGCTGCTTCCCACCAGCAACACTCCAGGAGACTTTTCATCCAAAACTCTCAGAGTATTTTTTAATTATTAAATTTAACATCCTACTGACATGGCGGTGTGAGGTAATACTTTTGTTCCCAGTTTAATGATGGGGAGGTTGAGTCACCAAAAAGTTAAGTTAGTGGGCAGGAAATCCAGTGAAAAGAAGCTCAGGGCAGCTGCTTCATCTGCCCACTGGGTTTACTGCTATTGAATTCCTTCATTTTCTTCTCCACTGACAGCTTCTAAGAGTAATCATTTTCATTCCTAAGCAGCTCTATAAAGTGGGAAATGGCAGACACTATCTTATCTGGAAAATAAATTTTACTGTATAAAAACCTACAAAGGCCCAAAGACAACCTCCCAGTAATGAATTCAATCTTTATAATTAATTCAGTCCTTCCTGGAAGGTGCCTAGTCTGTAAAGGATACCATAACGAAGACGGGAAGTTATGTTTCCAAACTACTTTTTGAATCCTCGGTGATAAAAGCCTCCAAAAATCTAAACAATGGTTCAGTTAATCTAGACAAACAGTTAAAAACTACTATGGATCATTAAATTAATTTCATTTAAACCCTAATTTTCTCTTTTGTATTTAACTCTCAAGATTTTTCCCACAAAAGCTAGATAAGTAATTTTTCTCTTATACCTGTATCCTAAAGAAAACTGAGAAGCTAACTCAATGCCTGAAATCTAGTTTTCATGTGAAAGATCAAGGCTTCCCCCACACCACAGGAACTGCTGTACAGAAGCAAAGCCGGGTCCATTTCACCCACTGTCCTGCTTTTGAAGGCACCAGACAATGCCAGAAGCTTCAAACAAGGCCAGAGAGGGTCTTCTAGGCTTGAGAAATTAAGCTGTGACCCCATACTTGCCTCTGTTTGCTTTGATATTTGTTGTCCTATACTATTCAGTCACATCAGATGCTGCAGAAGAAGGTATGAGTGTCTCTCAGGAGAGAAATGCAAAGAAAATAACCTGCCCTAATAGTACATTTCCTACTGATGTCTAGGACATCAGTCCTGTGGGATAAATGCAGTATCGTTTCTAGTTATCCTAAATCTGGCTTTTCTAGAAATCCACAAAATAACCCAGCCTTTTCTGAATTTTGATACGCCTGTGCCCTTGATCTTTTCCCATCTGAGAGAGTTCAATAGTCAAAATATGGTTTGAAAGAAGGAATGCTTCACTTTATCGCTTGCCTGATCAAAGTTCCTGATCAAACCTTTTTATTATTTCTTTCTATTCCTCTTCTTTCAAGAATAAACAGTCACAATCCTTTCTATTACTCTGCTGTGGTAAGTTTTCCATATGGCTTTGTCCTGTCAGACCCCTCTGAACTTCCTCTTATTCTTCAATAACCTTCCCAAGATAGACCAATGCTGCACCTGATATTTTCAGATTAAGCCATTTTGCCCATTTAAACAAATGCATTACAATACTCTTTATATTACCCCTCAGGCAGTGTCCTGCAGTGTCCAAGCTGCATACTAAGCAGAATTAGGAACATCATAACAGGGACAAGAACTTCCTATAGTAACACTTCCAACACACAGGTGACAAATTAAAAATGCCCATCCTGCCTCCTATTTCCGAAGTCCATTCAGATCCTCCCAAGGAGGTCTACACAGACCCCCTTGGCCACGATGGCTCTAAATAACTTTGTACTACGGGCAAATCTGTACAGCTTACAAGGTACTCTGTTTCTCCAGCTTCTTCATCACAGTATTACAGAACACTGACCAAACTCCAAACCTTCATGCACCAGCCATTAGCCTTTTTCCATATGAAAGTTCTTTTTTTTCAATCTGTCCTTTGGTTCATCTTTTATTCTACAAGTTTTGATACAAGACAATGCTTTATTTCTCTTTGGAAGCCTATTACATACCAAAGGTCTTCAGAAAGTCTAAATAAATTGTTGAACTTCTTATCTATTAGTTCTTTATATATCATGCAAAGAATTTTAAGAAAGTAGGGAGACATGGGTTTCCTTTGCAGGAAAAAAGAGAAGTCAGTTAAAACCTCCTATATCATCATTTCCCAGGTGCTTTACTGCTTATACCTAATTGCTGTTTCAATCAATTTCTCAAATGTTCATGTAGAATTTATGGGTCTTTAAATCCTTGAATTATATCCAAATCTCTTTTAAATGTAGTTGATATAGTTGCTACTCACTAATTGTTCTAAATTCTTTATAACTCCTAGTTTGTACCACAAGCTCTTCTTCAGACATTTCAATTCAGAAAACAATCTTTGTTACACATCATAACTACTAGTAAAAGCACTATAACTAAAAGCTTACTCATTTATACAAAAAAAAATTAAGAGGGTTTGTAGATGAATTTCCTTTTGATTAGTATTGCAAATGCAATAGCACTTGATTAGTGTAGGAGACACAGGAAGTGGTCAGAACCATACAAAATGGAAGTGTCAAATCAACAAAAGTCATAAATGAAAAATTTATTTAAGAAATCTTCCTGCTTTAATAAACCATGGTATTATTGGTGTCACAGCTAAATATTGTGCATATGTTGTAACTCAAATACGTGTGTGTGCATATAATTAAAATTTATGTTTCTTAACTTGGCAGAGTCCCTTTCCTGATGATTAAATTAACATGGTTATTTCTGCTTACCAGCTCAGTGCAGCAACCTCTCTATTTATGGAGGTCCGTAGACCATGGTGGTAGAAACTGAATGAGCACCCACGCCAGCATCATTCCTTTATCTGTTTTCTACTGAACTGCTGCCTCCAAAGAGGCACATTTTCACAAACCCTACAAAATGGTAAGCTTTTTCAAGTTTTGAGTCACCAAAATAACTGCAAATTCCTGCCCTTAAATATGCTACATTTGGTTTACAACATGTTGGGAGCTAAGCAACTTTTCAGTGTCTCTTTGAAATATAAATTAAAAACAATCATCCCTTTTTCTATACAGTGCAACGTATTTGTTTTACAATGGATCATTTCCATCTCCACAGTAGCAGCTGCCACCCAAGCCATCATCTCTGTGCACTCGTAAGCAGCTCCATTTCCAGTTCTAATTGGGAACAGAGATACTTATTGGGTGAGTTCCAGCATGATCTATCATGCCAGAGACAGCTACTATGCAAACCAAAGCAATCTGGCTTCCAAAACCCATCTTAGACAAATACTGACTTTGCACATAGATTCTTGCATTTTTGTTTCTTGGTGCTGATTTTTTGGAACATAGGACGTGCCAGAGGAAACTATGCTTAAAGAGTTCATGAAGTGCTGCTTAAGAGGGATAAATCGAAGGATATTACCTTAATAACTGCTACCTCTTTAAAATCATATAGGTGGTCTAAAAAAGCCACCTAATTCACAGCAAACAGAACTACCACTGAGTGAATGCAGCCACTAAGCTCATTAAGAGGATGTGGCAGGATGTATCTGAAAGTGCAGTGCAGTGGCTCAGCAAGCAATTAAATCCCATGACAGTTTAAAATGAGAATCTATCAGTGTCACAAGAGTGTGAAGCCTCAGCATCTTAGCTGTTCCCACCCCCAGCGTTTTATTTATGATGGCGTATTGGGAACATGGGAAGTCAAAAAGATTAGAATGAAATATGCCATATAAAAACCAGATTAAGCCTGCTCTTCTTTGGGGAAATATGCAGAGAGAGAAGCTGTCTGTTAGCTGTCGAGTTTGCAAGAGATACCATCTTTTGGGATGGTGCTCTCTGCCAGCAGACAGAGTGCCCCAGGGGAAATGGTGGTGAAAAACCCAGACAAGCAGCATCCATCCATCCATCATATGCTCATCTCTACATCTCCAAGGCACAAATATAGCATTGGAGTGCAAAGGGTGGGGGTGGGGAGGGGTAGGAATCCCTTAAGAAAGAAAGAGGAGACAATGCCTTACGTGAATAGCTGGATTTTGTAGCTTTTCTATGTGTGCACAACCAGACTAAGGATCTCCTTAGCTTGTTTTCTTGCTTGCTTGTTTGTTATGTTTGTGGTCAGTACAGTTATTTGTTACCATCCTTGGAACTGATGCATTCACAGCAGTGACCAGAACCATGTAAACTAAAGGCAGGGTTCTGCAGGCATTTTTCATAAGCAATTCTCTACCAGTGCCATGCAGAACAGATCTTCACTCCTCCTGCACATCTGGATCTCTGAAGCCCTTCTTTCACTGCACCATCCCCTGCTATCCCAGGGGGCAGGTGCTGACATTGTTGTTATGCTTTAATCTTGACTTCCATGGTCCCTGCTATCCCAGCCTGTTCTCCCAAAACTACTGTAACTCAGCACCCATCTGTGGCAAACATGTCAGTACCAGTTCTAGACTTAAACTTGTCTCCAACCCTGGTCTGTAGGATCTCCTGCCAGCCTAGCTCTGGGCCTCCCCTGGGACTGGACATCTGATAACACAGATTCTCACAAGGGGTCTGTAAAGCCAAACAAATGCCCCTACAGAGTAGTAAACATCAAATTCACTCTATTTTTAATCAAAACCTGATGGAAAAAAAAGCCATGGCTGTACTGGAGATTTTAAGGCTACTCCAGTAACTCTTTGCCTCTACTGTCAATTCCACCCTCAAACCTCACGTATATTATTGCACTCTCAAGGTGAACAGGGCCATGATGAGAACAGAATCCAGTCAAAGAGAATGATAAACCAGTTTTAAAAGCAAGACTACTTGAAGATAAGAAAGTATTTGTTTCCTGAGAACAAACCATTTTGTGCTGAAAGAATAGTTTGGAGGACTATTTGCCACTAAGTGAAAATTCCTCTTCAGGCTGGAGCCATGGGGTCTTATAAAGCTGTGAAATGAATCTTAGTAAACACTTGCTGTATACTTTAGGCACTCCTGAGATTTGTTCTAGGGATCACTGGGAGACTGGAAAATCCCAATGTCTCCCTAGCACCTCTTCCTGTGAAGCTACTAGTCTCATGGAGAGGTTGGGCAGGGAGCAGGAGGAGAAAGCGAAGAGATGGAAGAAGATAGAGGAAACCGTAATATGGAGAGATTGTACACTTTCACTCTTCAGCCTGGGCATAAACTGCAGAAAAATCAGAGGACAACTTTGAATTTTAAGACCAAGATCCAATGGAAAGCTTCTATGAGCCTCTAGCTAAAATATATTCTAGGAGACTACAACAAAGCAGGAGGGAGAAATAAGGCTGCAGAAAACAGCAGAGGTTCTCAAATGTAAGGTGAAGCATTGTTTAGTTTAACCCATCATCAAAATGTGGACTTTACAAGCAGCTGTATTTCTTTGGCAGACTAGAATTCCTCTATAAAATCTCTCAATAAAAAACCACAGCCCTCCTGTCAGCTGTCTCTTGGAAGTTCTGTACAGATTTAGTTCTCAGCACAGATATAAATCATTGTCACATAGAATATACTGTACCTGCTTCTCAAAGACTGCCAAATTAAAATATCAGGCTAAATGCTGGATCAGGTAACTACCCTCAGGGCTCAAATCACATAAAGGAATATGACATCTCCATTCAATAATTTTATTCTTGCACTCATTTGTGTTCTGGTCACTTTTGCATTTGTGTTCCAGACGGGCTTGCACTGCACTGGGACAGTTGCAGCATCAGGGAACACCATAGGCAGCATTGAGAGACAGAGTCTGGGTAACGGCTACAATTTAGAGAAAATTTCAGAGTACAAAGTCTACTCCTTTGAGCTTTGCAGCACCTTAACAGGGCTTCTGGCCTGTCTGGTACAAGAGAATAACTTGGCCTACTCATCTGCAAGTGGTCATACAGATATAGTCACATAGATGGATGGGCCTTTTGACCCATCAGGAGAACTGGAATCTGATTGTTATCCAGTAACCTGACAGCTATCAGCAAACACCAGCCACCCCCACACCACATGACTGGGTCAGTCACCCCTACACTGCATGCTCTGCAAATCGTAACATGGAGTGGACCGGCACTGCAATCAACTCTATTATTTCCATATGTGACAGCAATGAATAAAACCACTCATACTGAATGCAAACTTATATAAGCCACACATAAAACCAGCCATGCTGTAACCTTGCTACAAATTCTGTGAGATTCTGCATATCTTCTACTCTTCCTTATCGAGGACAGGGGAGGGGATACCTTTAGTAACAGATAAATCTCTGTAATGCAGTTATCTCTCAAATGCAGTGCACAAGCATCACAATTAATTCAGTCTAGGCCTAGTAGAGCCAGCACTACGCCAGAGCTGATAAACCTGCCAAAGCCAATCTGAGTTCTGCAATGATTCTTGGGAGACTGCTCTGCAATTTCTCCTATTCCAGACTAGGGTGTTATTTGCCTGAGTGCAGTGCTCAGCTCCAGTTTGCTCCACCTGATGTGGCAACTCTGTTAATGAGGCCCTTCTAACACTCAAAGCACTGGGGAGCAGCAGAGACGTGCAGTCGGCTCTGAAGGCATCAGTATGGATGCAGCAGGGCTTATTAGCACCGCTCAGCCAGATTACAGGTGTCCCAGTCCTGATCCTGCATCTCCATCTGCAAAGCTCCCACTTGCAGGAAGACAGTGCTCTGTGACCCGGGCAGGTCTGGGAAGAAGGATAGCCACATTTGCATGGCACAGTGCCTGAAGAAGTCCGCCACACCAAGCAGAGCTTGTTCAGTGTGCCTGGCTCAGTAAATAACAAACCTACATAAACTACCAAAGGCCACAGCAAAGTGCCAATGATTTTAGGATAGGACAGAGAACAATCATTCTAGATGCTTGCTGCCCTTGGCATTGTTGCAGTCTTACCGTGTGATATTGGACCGAACTCTAACAAAGGCACCCTCTGCTTTTCCATCATCTGTCAAATGGAGATAGCCTTCATCTATCCTTTGGGATTTGGTAGGGTTTGTTTAATATTCATAGGCATTCAGGCATTCAAATAAAGCACACCAAACATGCCAGGTGTTTTTACAGGTTCTCACAAAGCCAGGATTAAACACCTTTCTTTTCCAGCCAAGAAGAACACCGAAAAACTGGGACTGTTTCCACAGATACCAGATTTCAGTGGACAATTCACAAATTCCAAGGAGTGAGGATATTTACTCATAGGGTAAGATGCACCTAATAGATGAAGCTATATAATTGTCAAATGTTATTATAAGAAAGAATGCTTGCAATAGAAAAATGGCATGAGATGCTAGTAGGTATTCTTTCAGAAATGGGAAAGAACAAAGCAAATCATCTACTGAGATGCTCAGATCTCTTGCCATAAAAAGGTAAGAAATTCCAAGAGGCCTATAAAGCGTTTAGACAAAAAGGTGAACTCTAGAATTAATAACAGAATGGTAAACAGGAAGATTAATGGCACCAGAGAAAATGCAGATGGTGAAGCCCAGCCTGCAGGCTCAGCAAGACTCTGAATAGGGAGGGGGAAAAAGGCAAGGTGTAAACAAGGTGACCTTCAAAGTCACAGGAATGCCTGCCAACAGGCCAGCCAGAGGGCATCCCGAGACACAGATGTGCCATCTGGGGTCTGTCTCATAACAACATGCACAAGATTTGTCTTTTTTCAAAATTTGCAGGTAGGCAAAATGTGTAGCAGCAGAAAATATGATCATTCATTCAAAATGAGCACCATTAAATGCATGCATTGGAAAGGATGCTATCTATTTTGTAAAGAAAATACGAAAGAATTCCCTGAATATCCCCATTCAGAAAGGTCTTGCGCTCACTCATGAAGCCTGTGCATGCAAGGTATGTGGGAGGAGAAGCTGGTTTTCACTAAACAAAAGTTTTCCTTGATGGTTTATTCTTTAGGTTTATGGTAAAACCAAAACAAAATCTCAGCACAAACTGCAAAGCAGCCCTTTAAACCCATGATGGGATAAATTTCCCCTATCTTGGCATAAGTCTATTCACTCCAGATGGCACGTTTGAGTTGAAAGCAGGTAAAGATTCCTCAGATATCTGCATGTCCAATAATTGCTTTCACAGGGCTCTCTTGCCCCGTCTCAGTGCCTAGTTGGGCCTTGGGTCTCCTAATAACCTTTTTCTATGCCTGGGAAATCTTAGTTCTTTGCCTACAGTAGAAAGCAGAAGAGAGAAGTTTCCTGCTATGGTTCTGCAGGGGACCTGATGCTTAGATCATTGAGGTCAGTCAGGAAAATTCAAAAGTAAATGTAATCACACATTTTTTTAAATACATCAACTCCACAGTGGGGTACTGCTAAGGGGAACAACACTGTCTCTAAACAAGTCTTCTACAAAACAAGCCAAGTGTTCTGCTATGATATCCAGAGGCAAGAATTTTAGGGGAAAACAGTATAAGCAACCACATTGCAGGTCACCATGGAAAAGCAGACGCTAGCTGTGCGACTCCAGCAAGTAGTGAATTCACACATCTCTTTTCCTTCTGGCCTTGCTCAAAGTACATCAAATCTGAGTATTTCAGGCAAAACTGGCCCATCTGAGTTCAGTGATGGAATCAGTTAATTCCATGCCAGGTGTACAAGCAGACATATCTGAATGGTTTTTATTTTGATGGGCTGCATACCAACTGCAACAAAGATATCTGCATGACCTCCAGTTTCACAGAAGGAATCACAAGTGCTGCACAAGCCTGTGTAGCCCCCGTGCCACTGCATCAAGCAGGCTTGCCTCAAGTGAGCTTGCAATTGCTGACAAGAGCTACCATCACGGTTTTGGATATCAGTACATACCTTTCTCCAGAAAGCCCTATCATGTGGCTTTGTTGATTGCTTTTTGAATAGAACAGAAATGGAGAGATTAAGCACACACCTGAAAACACTAAAGTGACATTGAGGAAGGAATCTGGAAGAACAAGGGAGAAAAACAGGAAAGCTATTTTATTGCTTCTTCTTACCTACTACAGCTGAACTATGGCAGGCTTGTTCTGGAAACTGCCACAGAAAAGTCTGAAAAATGGAAGTTCTAGGCCTTGAATTATGCCTTTTCAGTATCTCTTTCCTTTCTCCTCTCTGCTAACAAAGAAGCACTGTAATCACCTAGATCCTGAAAAATGTACATCCTGGGTCCTTTCCACACCTTACAAAACACAGTGAAAATAGATGATAACAGGGAAGAGAGAGCCATGCAAGGGGAAAATGAAGTGAAATAGAGAATAGTTGCTCCTCTCTCTTCCCCCCTGCTCAGCTTTCATTTCCCTTTGTTCATCTAACGTTGAGCCAAACTAAGCCAAAGGAGCTGCCGTGCTGGGCTACAAGATTGATGGCTGCAGGCAGGCTCCACAGTGAAGAGACGGATGACTGGTCATTTCCCCTGATGCACCAAGAAACATCCATCCTTGCAGCCATGCTGAGCCCATTTGTGCTCCTTTTGAAAGGAGAGATAAACACGGGCAGCCGGAGGCACCTGAGTGTCCTTCTCCCTCAGAAGGACACAGTTATATTCCTTTCTGTTCCTGGAGAAGGTCGCTCTGTCCATCCCTGAACATCTGGCTGTGGGATTTGCTAACTCTCTCCCTCCCCCAGCAATCATCCGTCTATTAGAGCACAGTGCAGGTTGGAAGAAAACAGTGAAGAGAATGGTGTGACAACCTCATCAATCTACAGCTACACTCTTGGCTATTTAGTTTTCTTTATGCTATTCCTAAATGGGGGGGGGTGGGTGTGTGTGTGTGAAGACAGCCACTACTGGTGTGAAAGGGTGAATCGTGGAAATGGCAAATGGAGGATTGGAGTAAGTCCTTATGACTATTAAAATGTTGTGCATGTCCTAAAGCAGTAGGGAACTAATTAAGATTCAGGATTGAAAGGCAAAACAAAAAAGTTGGATGCACTCTGGTTCCATCTGTAGCACTTGCTAAGAGTGCAGTTGTACTTGGGGCATCATCTTTAGCAGAGAGAGGTTAATTTTTTTTTATTTTGCCCATTCAGATATTAACAGAAATCTCCCTGGAAAAATATACTGTAATATATTTATAGTGCCAACCCTGGTATAGCAGCTTCAGAGGCACAAAGCACTTAATCCTGACTCCTTTATATTTAGTTAATAGTGCCTTTGTCTGCTGATACTGTCCTGGTCTATAGCACTGCTCATAGATACAGCCTCTGTGCTTCCAGTTCTCCTGCTGTGCTGCTACCTCACTTAGGCAATGAGTATTACACGGCAGATGTACCCATAGCATCATTTACAAATACAGCATAATTTGTCCAGAAATTCCTATAACTATGAACCTTACTTTGTCAGGATAGCACATATCTGTAACTGTATCTTTCACAGATATTGCACCAAGAAAATCATGAGAAGATAAAAGCATTCACCGTCTCTCAAAATCACAAAGAAATTAGTCACTTGCTTAAAGAATTTAGATGTAGTTTTAACACTTGAAATGTATAAGCCAGTTTTGAAAATTTGTCTTTTATTCCTATCATGCAATGCTGTTTATTTTAGGCCAACAACAAAAGAATTGTCACTACAGCTCTGGAGGAGATGCATAGGATATTAATCATGACCATGTGTGTTCCTAAGTCACTAACCCCACACTTCCCCAGGGCAATCACATGCATCCAGAAGTGCATATTTTTCATCAGGAAGAGTAAAGTTTTCAGCCTTTCTCCTACATCACTTCTGGAGTGCTCTGTTAGAGCAAGTCCAGAGGAGGGTCACAAAGATGATCAGAGGATTGGAGGGCCTCCCATATGAATGAAGGCTGAGAAAGTTGAACTTGTTTAGCCTAGAGAAGAGAAGGCTCTGGGGAGAGCTTAGAGCAGCCTTCCAGTAGCCTTAAAGGGGGCCTACAGGAAGTGGGGTGGGGCACTTTATCAAGGAATGCAGTGACAGGACGAGGTGTAACGGTTTTAAACTGCAAGAGTGGAGATTTAGATTAGATATAAGGAAGACATTTTTTGCTGTGAGGGTGGTGAGGCACTGGAACAGGTTGCCCAGAGAAGTCACGGATGCCCCGTGCCACGTACCTGGAGGTGTTCAAGACCAGGTTGTGTGAGGTTTCGAGAAACCTGATTTAGTGGAAGGCATCTCTGTCCATAGTAGCAGGGTGGAACCAGATGATCTTTAAGATCCCTTCCAACTAAAACATTCTATGATTCTATGATCAAGAATCATAGCTTTATCTGATGGAATTGCTGCTCACTGTAGTCTTTAATGGAACTGTATCACCTACAACAGCTAAGCTAAGGTTCTGACCTTAAATTACCTTGTTTGTTTGAGGGAAACCATACTACAAGTACATCCTAAGTGAAATCTCCAATCTGGTAGACAGAAAAGCTACATCCACCACATTCTTAATTCCCCTCCAAACATACTTTACATCAACGTTCCCTGCCCTAAGGAGTTCATTACCAGGAATGGACACCATGGCAAACACCAAAGGTGTCAGAATCCTGAAGCATAAAACACCTGTAATAAACCATTAGGCAATCAAATGCAAAATGCACAGAATATTGAAATTATTTACAGTCCAGTAATATCTCTCAGGTACAAGACAATTCCGACAGAATGGGAATAACAGACTGAAGACTTCTACCAAGGACGGTGCCAGGAGTTGCAGGGATGTGAGAGGGGAAGCCATCACAGTCCCCATTTTACTCTCAGCAAATCCGTGAAGCTTGGCTTGTAAGATTTTAAACTGTACTTTATATTAACATTTATTGCTCATTCCTTTATATTACACTCCAGAAAAATATCACCTGTTATGAATTTTATAATACTTTAGACTACAAAACAATTTCATTTGCTAAGTGTCAGGAGAACAATAAAATTGAAAATAGTGGGATTTTTATATCATATTTTTAATTCAATGATATTCCGTAATCTCTTTGCTATTTTTTGTGAACATTTTCTTCTATAAAATAGTGCACAGTGTCTACTATACAGTTGATCTACTAGACCAGTGACTTTATTGAGTCTGTCTGGCAGGATACTGATAACCAAACCTGCAAGTCTGGTCCAACCCAGTACTTTACATGTGGATTTAATTTTAAGCATGTGACAAGTCCCATTAATTACAAAAAGATCACTCATGTTCTAAAAGCCCAAGCTCAGGTGCTTTCCTTGTCTGGGGTTAGACAGCTTGGCATCTTACATGACTAAGCCCCGGGGACTTGATCCTATAAACCCTTTTTCATGTGATTACCAGAGAACTCACAGGATTACTCACATGAACGTACAAAATGGATGCAGTGAATTAGATAAAAGATTCCCATTTCTGAGGATCTTGTGCCCAGTAGCTGCATCTAAACTATTCTTGTGCTTCACAGAAATCCTTTCATCAGTGTGGCTTATTCCTTTTCAGGCATCCATAGTGACTATACTAAGTGCCAGGAGGTTTGCCAGCAAAGCTGTTCCGGTTCAGATCTATCTGCAAGACTCCTACAGGGCAGACAGCTTCCCAGCTGCCTTCCTCTTTGCTGGAGAGCTGATCACTTGTACTTTAGGGGAAAAGAATCTGCAGGGCTCCAGCATTTCCCCAGGTACCACCCCCTGCTGCTTCCCCACAGGTTCACATATCCCTTCCTCCTGACAAGACTTAAAGGAACTGATAGGGCAACCCACTCCTAAGCCCCCCGCACCAACTCAGAGATCACCAAACACTCCTTCAAAACCACCTTTTCCCTAGGAAGAGAATTCCATCCTCAGCTCACCTGCATTGCTCTCTTTTTAAGGTTAAATCTGTTTATTTCAGAAATAAGTAACCCTGATGATTACTTGCAAACATTGGTGTTAACTTCATGGTAAGGGAATAAATCCCACAGCATTTTACCTCTCCAGTAGGAATAATATGTCTCCTAGAGACATGGCATTCACAGTCAGGCCTTGGCAGCTTAAGAGGCACATGCTGAATAACCTCTTCCCAAAGACGCCTAGCAGCCAGATGTAGGTCAAACACACAGTAGCCAAGAACAGCAAAAAAGCAAAACAATGGGCTGGATAAATAAAGAAAGGGTGGTGGCACAAGTAAGCTCTCTCTCAAGCATCCCAGGTATTTCAAGCCAATGCCTTCTCAGCTCCCTGAGCCCTCCAGGCTTTCCTCACATATTGCAAATGAAGTCCCAAGAGACGACCTGCAGACACACTGTACAGGCTCTGAGGAGTTCACCAGCACAACCCATCCCTTCAATTTAACAGCCTACTGTAGCAACCAACACATTTTCCAAAACAATCTGGCTCCAAAATCACCGTAACTCCATTTCCACAAATATACTAAATACAGCTGAGATTACACACTGGAGGAAAAATCACCTCTAAGTGGCTGCATTGCTTCAGAAATTACAACAGGCTTGTATCTGTGGGTTGCTACACATGCAACCTACTTTCCTATTCTCAGCGATGAGGCACAGAGAACTTGGATAAAGGTTTAACAGTTTCCAAAATTGCCTTCTCTTGTTCAGTTGCTACTTCTGCCTTAGCCTGATGACTAGAGCCAGAGGGGTCTGGCTTCAATGGGCTTTTGATCAAAACCCAGAGAGGTTCCAAAGCCCAGTAGCTTCCTCACATAGCTTTCTCCTAATTATGCAAAATGGCTCAGCCACACAAGAAGCAGGAGTAATCCCAAGTGATTCATACAAGCAATCTTAACTACCCAACACAGTTCTCCTGGTAAAGCCATGAATATAAAATACTTGTAGTGACCTGTTGCAGATCCCACAAATTAAAGAGAAACTATTTACACAGAGTTAATTCCATAAATTCTAGCATCATGACGGCAGAGTTAAGCACCAGAAACAGTGCTTTTGTTTTCTTGACTAGACTATTTATAGAATATTATTTGTTTTTCTAGAAATTTGTGAGTTTATTATCTGCAAAATCATGAAATCTGATTTGGGGAAAAATACATATTCACTCACATCCTTGAACATACTGAGTCAAATTAGTCTAAGAATTTGCAGCTTATCACATGTAAGAATATCCAGCTAGAACAGCACATGATTTCAAGGAAAAGTTATCACAGCCCTGGCAGCCATGACATAAAGAAGGCCAGAATGAAGCAAGAAGAGTTACACTGTGCAAAACTTGAGATATCTTTCTGAAACTTACACTGCACAGCCAGCCTTGAGAAAACTGCCTCAAAAATTCACCTGTGGTGAGCTTCTTTATTTGTAAACATGGGTGTGTAATAAATTACTTGGTTTTCATCATCGTGCTGCTACACATAAGACCAGATTTTGCACCAGAGCTGGTATACTTTCATACCAGTTTTTCAAGGCTTTCATACTGATGGCCAAAATATTTAATACCAGCACTTTAAAGGCTTGACGAGTGGCATGCTTTATTCATATAGTCCTTTAAATAAAAAGCTCTCCCCTACCCCTGTCAAACTCTCTAAAAAGATTTATTAGCTACCTGTTAAGCACTTCTCTGAGACAGACAAATGAAATCAATGCTTTAGTACCTCAGTTTTACACACTGAGAAGTTGAGACGAAAAGAGATGTTATTGTCTCTGGTCTTTGCCCAGGAGATTGCGGGGCTTTTACACAGGGCTTTAAACTAGATATGAAGGGGGAGGCGGATAACATCGAGCTAGCCCTTAACAAGGGGTGGAAGGATGGGTATCAGGGGTCAGGTGTTTGGGAGGCTACTTCTCCAAAACACCTTATAGGTAATAAAGGGTCCACTGGGAAGGTGATGCAACCGAAGGGCAGATGAAGTGCCTTTACACTAACACACAAAACTTGGGTAAAAACAGAAGGAGCTGGAAGCTACTGTGCTAGTTGAAAGTTATGATCTAGTTAACAACAAGGAAACATGGTGGAATGAGTCCCGTGACTGGAATGTGGCTATCAATGGCTACAGGCTGTTCAGAAGAGACAGACCGGGAAGGAGGGGTGGAGGCGTTGCCCTCTATCTCAGGAAAAGGATAGAATGTGAAGAGTGGTCATTGAAGAGTAGCCACAAACAGGTTGAAAGCTTGTGGGTAAAAATTAAAGATGAAAGAACCAATGGGAACCTTGTGGTTGGTGTATACTACAGGCCATCTGATCAAGGAGAAACAACTGACGAAGTCTTCTTCCTCCAGCTATAAGAAGCTTCGCGCTTGCAAGCTCTCATCCTACTCAGGGACTTCAACCACCCAGACATATGCTGGAAAAGTAGCACAGCAAGCTGTAGGCAATCCAGGAGACTCCTGGAGTGCATTGAGGATAAGTTCTTAGTCCACCTGATAGAGACCCCCACCCGAGGAGATGCAATTCTGGACCTTATGGTCACCAATAGAAGTGAACCCACTACTGACATTAGGATCGGAGGCAGCCTGGGCTGCAGTGATCATGCACTGGTCGAGTTCAAGGTCCAGAGGAATATGGGACAGGTGAGGAGTATAGTCAGGACACTAAATTTCAAGAAAGCAGACTTCCAGCTCTTCAAGGAATTACTTGGTAGAACTCCCTGGGACATGGTCCTCCGAGACAAGGGAGCTGAACAGAGCTGGAAAATATTTAAGGAAGCTTTCCATAAAGCACAAGAGCGCTCAGTCCCTGTATGTAGAAAATCAGGCAGGAAAGGGAAGAGACCGGCATGGCTGAGTTGAGACCTGCTGGTTAAACTAAAAGAGAAGAAGCAACTACATAGGCAGTGCAAGCAGGGACAGGTAACCTGGGACGTGTATAGAGACGCTGCCCGGTTGTGTAGGGATGAAGTCAGGAAGGCCAAGGCACAGCTGGAGCTGAACTTGACAAGGGAATTGAAGACTAACAAGAAGGGCTTTTACAGGCACGTCAATCAAAAGAGGAAGGTCAAAGAGAACATACCCCCACTGATGAGATGTATCCCAGAGTCCTGAGGGAATTGGCAGATGTGGTTGTCAAGCCACTCTCCATGATATTTGAAAAGTCATGGCAGTCTGGAGAAGGCCCTGGTGACTGGAAGAAGGGTAACATTGTGCCCATTTTTAAAAACGGTAGAAAAGATGACCCTGAGAACTACTGACCTGTTAGCCTCACCTCTGTGCCTGGGAAGATTATGGAACAGATCCTCCTAGAAGATATGCTAAAGCATATGGAGGACACGGAAGTGATTAATGGCAGCCAGCACGGCTTCACCAGGGGCAAATCCTGTATGACCAACTTAGTGGCTTTCTATGATGGGGTAACCGCAGCAGTGGACATGGGTAAACCAAGGGATGTGATCTATCTGGACTACTTCAAAGCCTTTGACACGGTCCCCCACAACATCTTTCTCTCTAAGTTGGAGAGATATGGATTCGATGGGTGGATGGTATGGTGGATAAGAAACTGCTTGGATGGTCATATTCAAAGAGTAGTGGTCAATGGCTCAAAGTCCAGATGGAGATCCATGACAAGTGAGGTCCCTCAGGGGTCTATACTGGGACTGGTGCTGTTCAATATCTTTATCAATGATATTGACAGCAAGATTGAGTGCACCCTCAGCAAGTCTGCAGATGATACCAAGCTGAGTGGTGTAGTTGCCACACCAGAAAGGCAGGATGTCATCCAGAGGGACCTGGACAGACTGGAGAACTGGGCCTGTGAGAATCTCATGAGGTTCAACAAGGCCAGGTGTAAGGTCCTGCACCTGGGTCAGGGCAATCCCCAATTTCAGTACACGATGGGGGATGATGTGATTGAGAGCAGCCCTGCAGAGAAGGACTTGAGGGTGCTGGTTGATGAGAAGCTCGACATGAGCCGGCAATGTGCGCTCACAGCCCAGAAGGCCAACTGTGTCCTGGGCTGCATCAAAAGAAGAGTGACCAGCAGGTGGAGGGAAGTTATTCTGCCCCTCTATTCCTCATCTGGAATACTGTGTCCAGTTCTGGAATCCTCAATGTAAGAAGGATATGGAGCTGTTGGAACGGGTCCAGAGCAGCGCTACAAAGATGATCAGAGGGCTGGAGCACCTTCCCTAAGAGAACAGGCTGGGAGAGTTGGGCTTGTTCAGCCTGGAAAAGAGAAGGCTCAGAGGGGATCTTACAGTGACCTTCCAGTACCTGAAGGGGGCCTACGGGAAAGCTGGAGAGGGGCTATTCACAAAGGCTTGTGGTGATAGGACAAGGGGGAACAGGTACAAACCAGAGAGGGGCAGATTTAGACTAGACATTGGGAAGAATTTCTTCACCGTGAGAGTGGTGAGGCACTGCCACAGGTTGCCCAGGGAAGTTATGGCTGTCCCATCCCTGGAGGTGTGCAAGGCCAGGTTGGATGGGGCCTTGGGCAGCCTGATTTGATGGGATGTCCCTGCCAATGGCAAGGGGGTTGGAACTAGATGGGCTTTAAGGTCCCTTCCAACCCAAACTATTCTGTGATTCTATGATTCCATTATTGTCCCTAGTGCTGTGTAGTCCTGTAGGGTGCACAGGCAGTGCAAGTATGTGATAGTGGAGCAGGGCATTAAATGCAGAGGTTGGTACCTCTACTGCAGACTAGCAATGGTCCAAAGATGTTTCATCATAGGACTTCTACATTATGATCTAGTGTGAGCAAATATGTGCAGAAAGGGACAGGTTCTCTGGTATTCTTAGTGCCACGTAAGAAAAGGAAAGCAAACTTTATCTAGCCTGAGACTTGGATCAGCAAAGGTCCCCACTGTAGAAAGAAATTAAAGGTGGTGGATGAGATAGCATAACATCTGGTTAAATATGCATGTAAAAGGAAGAAGCTGATTCACAAAGAAGTCCCACTCTGCTGATTTTTCTCTTGGTAACAGAAAGTCACTTTTTCTAACCCAAATCATAGCTGGATTTGTAAGTGCCATAGAGCAGAAGCTCTTGCCTGTAGTGCCATGTCCTGCTGTGAACAATCTGAAGGCAAGATTAGAGGAGAATTAGAGCCTACTGTTTCGATGCAGTAGCATTGATGGACTCATCTGTAAGCTGCAGGCTTAGCTGATGAATAAACACTTCCTTAAATTTAGGCCAATACTTAGGTACTTTGCTGAATATGAAGTCCAAAGGAGAAGGCCTAGCAGAAATCAATATTTATTTTCATATAAATAAAAGCTAGAGGTGGTAAAAAATTAATTTCCCACCCCCCACATGATAGGCTTCCTATTTGCTGAAGAAACTATAGGAAAGAAAAAAACATTTGGGGATTTTAGGGATTCCTACAACCATGATGAATGCTTCTTTTTTCTTACACACTGAAGTTTCCTATCTAGCCTTAAAAAAAAAAAACGAAAAAAAATAAAAAAACTAACATCTTCAGCATGCCTGATTCTAGATTTGCATTCAAAATACAAAGCTTTGTTTTCTTCCAAAGCGCTACAGGAATGTGACACATACAGGCACACGTCAGACCAACCTCAGGATGTAGCATGGCCAGCATGCAGTTGTGCATTTCAACACATCACATGAGAACTGAAAGAAGAATTTCTGGCACAGCACTGGCACTGGAACTAGATGGTCATAGAATCACAGAATCACAGAATCATAGAAGAGTTTGGGTTGGAGGGAACCTTAAAGATCATCTAGTTCCAACCCCCTGCCATGGGCAGGGACATCCCACTAGATCAGGCTGCCCAAGGCCTCACCCAATCTGACCTTGAACACCTCCAGGGATGGTACAGCCACAGCTTCCCTGGGCAACCTGTGCCAGTGTCTCACCACTCTAATGGTGAAGAAATTCCTCCTTGTATTTAGTCTAAATCTGCCCCTCTCCAGTTTATAGCCATTGTCCCTAGTCCTATCACTACAAGACTTTGCAAACAGTCCCTCCCCAGCTCTCTTGTAGCCCCTTGAAGTACTGGAAGGTCGATATAAGGTCTCCTCAGAGCCTTCTCTTGTAGCCCCTTGAGGTACTGGAAGGTCACTATAAGGTCTCCTGGGAGCCGTCTCTTCTCCAGGCTAAACAACCCCACCTCTGTCAGCCTGTCCTCATACGGGAAGTGCTCCAGCCCTGTGATCATCTTTGTAGCACTGCTTTAGATCCATTCCAACAGTTCCATATCCTTCTTATGTTGAAGATTGCAGAACTGAATACAATATTCCAGATGAGATCTCACACGGGAGGAATAGAGGGGTCACGATCTTTAAGGCCCCTTCCAACCCAAATGATTCTATGAAAACTCTCCACCCTCCCTGTCACAGAACGTTAAGGTTTTTTTGTTTGGTTGGTTTTGTTTTGTTTACTCCTACATGAGGTGCCAAAAATAAAGGCTGGTGGGAATGGGTGAAAATGAGATCTGCTCTACCTCAACCAGAAACTCGATGACCCACATAGAACCACGAAGTTCTTTGACATGAGCCTCACAGATTCTTGAGACACAAAGCTCACCATCACCTGCACCCTGTGCTGCTGTTTGACCTCATGTTTGCCTAACACCTGACCTAAATGCCCCGCAGGACGGTTGCTTTGGCACCGCCTACTAAAAATCAACCCTTGTTTCTAATAAGTAATAATTTAGAAACAGGCTATTCCTGCCACAGAGCAAAACCCGCCGAAGCGCCCCCTCCCTCCCCCGGTTCCCCAGGCGCCCCCGCTGGAGCCGCTCACTGCGCCCTCTGCCGGCCCCGCGGCGCTCAGCCCGCAGCCAGCGCCTGGGGGGAACCGGCGCGCCGAAGGAAAACGTCCTTTAAAAGCCAAAGTACTGAAGAATGCAGAAGCGCTTGAATAAAAAAAACAGGTTTAATCAAATAAATAAATAAATAAATAAATCCGCCCCAAAGCAGTGCGCCCAGGTGGCCAAGATGGCTTGTATCAGAAACGGCGTGACCAGCAGGACCAGGGAGGTTCTTCTGCCCCCGTGCTCGGCACTTTGAATCCTGTGTTCAGTTCTGGGCCTCTCTCTACAAAAAGGATGTTGAGGCTCTGGAGCGTGTCCAGAGAAAATCAACGAAGCTGGTGAAGGGGATGGAGAACAAGGAGCCGCTGAGGGAACTGGGATTGTTTAGCCTTGAGAAGAGGAGGCTGAGGGGAGACCTTATTGCTCTCCACAACTACCTGAAAGGAGGTTGTAGAGAGGAGGGTGCTGGACTCTTCTCCCAAGTGACAGAGGACAGGACAAGGCGGAATGGCCTCAAGCTGTGCCAGGGGATGTTCAGGCTGGACATCAGAAAAAAATGTTTCACAGAAGAGGTCATTGGGCACCGGCAGAGGCTGCCCAGGGAGGTGGTTGAGTCCCCATCCCTGGAGGTATTTAAAAGATGGATAGCCGAGGTGCTCAGGGATATGATAGGAATGGTTGGACTTGATGATCCAAGAGTTTTTTTCCAACTTGGTGATTCTATGAACCATCCCCGGGACACCAAAAAAAAAAAAAAAATTCCTTTCAAGACTTTGGAGAGAAAACAGCAAAAGCCACAGAAGTTGGTAAGAGGCTGTTCAACTCCATCTTACACCAGGAAACTAAATCAAGCCATCAGAGAAACCAAAGTTGTGCCCGTCTGCTGGCTGTCAAGTCCTATCTGCCTCAAATTTAGGTTTCATGACAGCTAAGAGAGTTGGGGTTGTTCAGCCTGGAGAAGAGAAGGCTCCCAGGAGACCTTATAGTGACCTTCCAGTACCTCAAGGGGCTACAAGAAAGGTGGGAAGGGACTTTTTACAAGGGCCTGTAGTGATAGGACTAGGGGTAATGGCTATAAACTAGAGAGGGGCAGATTTAGGCTGGACATAAAGAGGAATTTCTTCACAATGAGAGTGGTGAGACACTGGTACAGTTTGCCCAGGGAAGCTGTGGCTGCCCCATCCCTGGAGGTGTTCAAGGCCAGGTTGGATGGAGCCTTGGGCAGCCTGGTCTAGTGGGAAGTGTCCCTGCCCATGGCAGGGGGCTTGGAACTGGATGATATTTAAGGTCCCTTCCAATCCAAACTATTCTATGATTCTATGATGCTATGGAATGTTTATAAAAGCCATGAATAATCTTTTTTAAAAAAAACTAAAATCGGCTCTACAAAAAGAAATCTTTGGTAAATTCACATCTGCAGAAAACTGTCAGAATCTGAATAATCAATACATCGATATTATAGTGCCCTTCAGGAACCTGAATTTTACAGTTGTACTCTCATTCTGCCAGTTTTGATCCCTTAGCAGATCTTAAAGAGGAGCCGTAGGCAGGTTTGATAGTATAACAGGAACTGACCCTTTAATCATAGAGAAGTTTCCATACATGTGCAATAGTAGCAACGTTTTTTCAATAAGAAAAGATGTGCCTTTCCTTACAGTGTTCACCGTGAAACATCACCGCTTGTAGCACTGACCAAGAACCTACATGCGATGGTGTAGAAATTGTTGAAATAAAAAGTGAAACTAGCCAATACTAATTGGCCTGAGAAAGATGATAGGAGGAAATTCTCATAAAATTGGTGTTTTTAATTATTTTGGGCTCCAACATCTTTGGGTGACACTAGACACAGCAACCAAGGAAAGAAAAGAGAATACAGAACTAGGAACAACTTAGCTTTGTCTGTGTTCTTGGGTTCTTTTTCCAGATCTACCATAAACCTGCAGTTAAACCTTCATAGAAGTAATTTATTATCTTTGTCACTCATTTCTCCATCTTGGAATCAAAGTACTTCCTTTACTATATTCTGTATATTTGGACTGTAAGATTTGTTATAATATACGACTATTGCAGAGAGTGCAAGAAGCCTTCAAAATGACCCCCTAGGATAATGATCCAACATGCTGCTTGAGTCTCTAGATACTATCATATAAGTGATACTAACGTGAATTCTGTCCTTTACTTTTAATTTCATCTTAACTTTATCTTGGTGAAATGCCCCATCTTAAAGTGCACAGACTTCCACAGACATGCTGAACCTCTTCCACAAGAGCTGGGGGTGCTCATCAATTCCCAGGAAAAAAACAGTACTTTGTACAATCATACACAGTCTCTACAAGGTAAATTGAGATGATTGAAAGCGATAATAGCTTATTTGTAAGGATTCCATTCATCCACAAGCACGCCTACACAGGTATATCCCATATGTCAGATTAAAAACAGATTAGGAATTGTTTAAGTGGCATCTAAAAATCTATTATCAGATATGTTATTTTTTATGTACTTTCTTCTAACAGTTCTGCCATGGTTCATCATAGCAAATGAAAAACCATTTTATTTACTTTTACCTCCACAACAACTGGTAAAAAAACCCCAGACACTAGCACAGGACACCACCTCAATCTCATCACAGTAGCAGCACACACTAACTCTACTCCACGCTCTCCAAATGGGTGGGAAGGCTGTTTACTCATGACATCGCTGTTGGCTTTCAGTCCCAAACCAAAGGACAGCACCGAACTGAGACAAAAGCTTTCCAGTCATACTCTTTACACTTAGCACAGCACATGAAATAAAAGCTCTGTGTGTATGCATGTATGTGTCTATATTTAGCCATCTTGTAAAACTGAAGTAGGACACTACCAAATTAAAGTCCACCAGAGTTTCTAGCTACACACACCCTATCTGTTCTCATCTGCATAGCCGCAGTGCTTGTGTAATACCTGACTGTCAGCAGGGCTTACCATACCTAATACCACTTCCATAATATTGACATCTGACCCAACACAAAATCATGATACTATCCAGTACCACAAAACCACTAGGTATTTAGGACAACGAGCAATGAACATTTCAAGGGGCCTTGGGTGTAATCAGGGATCTCTTCCATTTCTCTCAACTTTCCAGCTGCTCTGATATTACTGAGGGCCAGAACTCTAGTGCTTGCCGTCATGACAGCTGCAGTTCAAGGCTATGGTAGGAGCGTTGAGAATTATTCTTCTTCATCCATTCCTCTGGAAGAACAGGATTAGGGTTTGGTATTACGAAGTATGAAACTCACTCACTGAGCTGTGTCATGCACCTAAACCTGCAAGGTATCAACACTGCAAAAGTAGGCTCTAACTAGAAAAACTATGTTATTACGGAATGATTTATTATACCCTTGAACTGCTAGCAAGACAATAGTTTGATTCTATTTACTGACCAGCTGGTGACTAGCTGTGACTTACCAGAACAAAAATCCTAGGTGCATGTATCTCTTGAATTATGCAGAAGTCTTGAACTTCTGGATAAAACTTACTGTTCTAATGGGCCACTCCAAAAGCTCAGGTGCAGTCCAAGCAAGTATTCACACCCCGGATGCCAATCCCACTGACTCCTAGACTGGCAGCTTCTGGAGCTAAGATCCCCTTCTGCTTCTGTTACAGCAGTGGTCTTACAAGAAGTACTTCTAAACAGTTAACAAACGTAAAACATAATAAAACTAAGGTTTAGCCCAATTTGATGTTGTAGAATTGCATTATTTGCATATGTTACATAACAGAGAACCCCTCAAAGCCACAACCAGGTTGCCCAAGCCCTAGGTGAAGTGAAACTACAGAACATTTAGATCAAATTTTTTTCAAATTTATTTTAAGTGTTCTACAGTTGTCATCTCTGTGCTTTCTAAGGCACCTTAAATTATTACATCTTTGCCTCCCCAGTCATCTAACATTTCACTAAGGAATACAGATATCAGCATAAAGTAGCTTCCTAGGTTCAGCATCAGACTTTAACACAGTGTCCCCCTCCCAAATATACAGTATTTCTAGTGTCCATGTTGAAGATAAGTTACACTATGTTTTTCTCAAATTGTCGAAAGCTACCTTTAAAGATGTTAGGCTTTCAAATCAGAAAAGGGAAAAATCATGCTTGGCTACTGAATCTATTCTGAACATGAACAGATGGAGTGAAATTATTTTGTGGTGTAACTGATAAGGAAAGTTAATCACTAGTTAGAAATTCGTTGGAAAATACATTTAAATGGTAGAGCCAAACAATATCACTTGTCTTATTTGACTGCCACCGGCAATGCAACGGAAGTAGTACTCCTGAGATGCAGAAGAGATGTTTATACCAGGGAAAACACGAGAGAGAGACATGCAGAGGTCTCTTTATCTGATAACTTTGTGGTAATTGCCTTTCATGCCCCATGGCATGTAGGATGCACTAATTTCGCATTCAGTGAGTACAGGAAAGAAGCACAATGCAAACAAAGAAGAGTCAAACTCTACACTATTGCTTTACCTTACTAAATTACCAAGGCACGGGAGTGTTTGGATCATAACAAAGCCTGACATAGACATTTCTGTGGGCCAACGTTATCCTCTTCCTAGAGTCCAGTTTTATTTCCATCAGTGTGCCCAACTAATTTCACCAGGTCTTTCTGAGCAGCTCTCCTGTGAGTTATGGTTCTATTTGCTGGCTCAGATTTTGCCCTTGTTTTGAACCGCAGCTCATTGGTTACAGGCATTTCTTCCTCTTGTCCAACTGCCTGCTGACATGTCCTTCATTGAAGGTAAGGAGCTGTCAGGGTTTAGTCCCACCCGGCTAAATTTCAGCAGCTAAAACCATGCAGTTGAGCTACCATAATCCCTCTCCCTCCCTATCCTGCAGGGAAAAGGGAGCGGGAAATGAGAGGAAAATTACTTGTGGGTTGGAAACTAAAACTACAGCTTTAATGAAATGATAATAAAAATAATAATAATGAAAATAATTAGGCAGTTATAAAATATATACAAATATATGAGGTTGCACCCCACCTCACCCCTTGATGACTGTAAGTCACCACAAATACTGTAGAGCAGACACGAGGGCATGGGTCCGTGGCTAGGAGGGAGCTGGACTCAGGAGCTGTATTCAGGAATGCACAGATCTGGGATCAGGAGCAACCAGTCAGACAAGGTCCTCACTGGATGTTGTCCATCGCAGAAGGGAGAGAGACCCTCGTGATCTCTCAAATTTATACCGAGCATGACATATACGGGATGGAATACTCTGTTGGTCAGTTTATTCTGCCCCATTCGTCCCTCCTCACAGGTGCAGCCCCTTTTCTGCCAATTTGAGGATGGCCTTGGCTAAGTAACCATTGGCCTTTTTGCATACCAATGCCCTGTGTTATCACCTTGGAACAAGAACACTGTCTCAAAAACGTACAGTTAGCTTTCAGAGAATGAAGTTACTTACAGCAATAGCCACAAAACTGACTCTAATTTAGCTCAAACCACAACAGGAGCCTTCAAAAACTGTTTTAACCAAAATCTACAGAAATTTTGCCTCTGGTTTTACTGTTTAGGACTTGTCTCTATTGCATCTTCCTCTCTCTTCACCAACTACTGCATAGAAGCAAAGTCACTAGCTTTACCAAGCATAGCTCCATTCCCAGGTACCTTCCTCTGACAAACAGGGGTTTTTAAGTATTTTTAATTTACATTTTTGTGTTTTCTCCTGTACTTTTTATACGGGCAGTGTCTCACCTCTTAAAAACCACATACAGCTGTGAGCACATGTGTTGCCTCTTTCTCATAATAGCTGACCCCAAAGACAACAAGCCTTTATTACTAACTGCAGGGAAGAATGCACAACATGATGCTTTACCTAACACAGCTGTAGCTCCTGCACATCTGCTTTACAGCCATTTATTCCGCATACAGACTCATCACTTCATGTAGTTTAATTGTAGAGGAAGAATACCAAGGACAAGAGTGAAAGAATGGACTAAGGTGCACATACAGGCATACACACCTATACAAAAATGTCACTAATTTTATTAATTGCTGTTTATAATCTGTTCACACCCCTGGTCCCCAGCCTCATTATGAAAAATCTTATTAGAGTACTGTTCCACAAACACTACAGTCTTTTTCACAAGGATTAGACATCGGATGCCAGAGTGAGATTTTGTATTAATGGCACACTGAGGCAATAACTAGTAATACATTGATACTTTACATTCTTATGAATTTGTTAATAGAGGCCAATATTCACCCCTGTGGAAGCTCCCATTGCATACAATACAAGTTGTACCCATTTCTGTAAGGGATGAGTTGAGTGCAGAGGGTTTGGTGGTTATTGTTACAGAGAAATGGTTGGAGAGGAACAAAGATAAAGTCCAAGGTCTAAATGCCAGATTTGCATGTATGCCAGCTGCTCTGCAGCACAGGGGAGAGACAGAGAGAGGCAAACAAATACTTACCAGGTTTAATTTCCAGCAGCTTCAGCCTGGAATCCTCAGGGGGATGCAAACGCCTCTTTTTGCGCCAGCAACGTGCTGGGTATGTGTACAGCTGACCTGGGGCAAGGCCTGAAGATTAAAGGCAAAAAATAAATGTAATAACATTTTAGTCTGCAAACCACAAACACTGTCTCCAGCATCTTTGTTCTTGCCCTTCCAGCGTCTCCTTGTTGAAGGGTTCAGTCCTTCAAATTGTGAGGCAGAACTACACACTCAAGGCATCCAGTGCTCCTGAGGCTCCTCAACACCTCTTGGGATCAGGCCTACAGAGAATCTGAGTCTCACTTATACACTTCACTCAGCTCACTGAAACCAGAGCTCCACATAAATAATTTGTGATTTCTTCAGGGTAAATAGAATTTCAGACTCTCCTGGGTCACAAGGGTGATGCCTCCTCCACAGGCACAGAAAGCCCCTTGGGAGAGAAGAGATGAAGTTCCAACACGCAAACCATAAGGCCCTGATGCACAAAGCAGCTCAGGGGATTTGCATCTTTATAGTGGGAGCAAACCAAGATCCATGAGATCTGGGTACTTTGTGTTTTTGCTTAATTTCTGGACTTTGAAGACAGATTTTTCATTCTAGTTATTACGTCCTCATGCCAACATCCTGAACGAGGAAGGAGATACAGCATTAATGTTTATATTAGTGCATGCTCCATTGAATCTCATTTGGCATTACTGGCTTCTGAACTGCCCTGGTTCTCCTGACAGACACCTCTTAGCCAAAACTGAAGCTACGCTTTGCTCTCTTGTATTCAGAACACAGCAGGACTTTCTGAATGCATTGCTACTAGGGGCACGGAAACACACTGCCAAGTGCTTCAAAGTACCCTAAGCTGTCCCAGATATTCATGATACAGAGAAATAACCAGCAAGACATAGAAAAGTTAGAAGAATTTCATTCTCTCTTCCACTTCCCCTGCCCTCTTTTCCACCCAATTCTGCTTTAGCTCTTCTGTCCTCCTGCTCTTTCTGTTAGCCTTGAAGGAACTATAAAACATGACTGCAATTCCAGGTTCATTTCCCTTAGAAAACAGGTAAGATCACATAAGATTGAAGGCAGAAGTGGTGTTACTATATCTGAAGCTGTACCAACAATGAACAGCTGGACAACATCAAGGCTGTGCCAGTAAAGCAGTGAAGCAAAGGAAGCAGGATGGCCCAAGAGTTCTCAGCCATCCCTTCTGAAGCGGCCAGGAAAGTGTACCAGCTTGGGAATAAAACTGACTCACTGAACCAAATAAGGATAATGAAAAAAGCAATATCCTGTTACTTGGGCAGGGGGAAGACACAACAAAATAATTCATCTTAAGAGAATGGGCTAATCAAATTCTACAAGTGAAGCCTAAGCTCCTGGTTTGAAATACTTCAGCTGCTAGGAATGCCAGTTCAGACCCCAGCACTCTCCACGTACTTCCAAGGCCTTCGTGCATAAATGGAGTATATACAGCACACTGCCTGGGTATGGCCAAGAGGTGAAGTATTTGCAGAGATCCTAGCAGTTTCAGAGCACAGAGTGCTACTGATCTGGGCTTTTCATGCCCTTCTTTCATTGCTACACAGCTTGCTGGGCTTTGTGCCCACCCCAAGAAGGATACATTTCAAAGTGGGGCATTTGGAACTGTTTTGGGAATAAAAATGTGAATAACTTGCACTTCTACAGTGTTTGGACACATTCTCCATGGTACTTTGCAAACATTAACCACTGCAAAAATTTGCTATTATGATGAGGTGGATAGTGTCTGGCTCTGATGTGAGTAATTAAAGAGGTGGAGGCAAAAGGCCTCATCCTTGCACAGTACATCCTATGCAAGAATTCACTCACAAGATTGAAATGGAGGTTTCTAGACCAAAGCACTAGAACAGAGAATCAGCTCTCTATTACACAGGCCTCCACAGAGAAGTAATTTGAATGAAATAAACACCACAGCTTTGAGCCTTTGTCTCAAAGAGAAAGGAGAAGGGAATCTACTGAAATTTTGGGGAGTATCTGTTTATGTGGGTTCAATTATTGAGTGTTCTTATACAAATTAGTAGTTCTAGATTCAGCCTGGGCAGTAAAGGCAACCACAAATGCTGCAAACCCAACAAGAAACAAAGCAGGTATCCTTGAAAAGACAAAGGTAGGAAACCGTCTTCCCTAGAGGACCTATAGCCCACTTCAGGTGGCAGTTAGATCAATAAGAGATGGATGACCCAACGTGTGCTGGCTCACATGAAGTGTGGATCTTTGTTTACACAAAGGAGGGGCAATGAAGAAAGGGTCATCCCTAAACACTTTAAATCTAGCCCCTCCACAGTCCATCTTGCAGCACATGTGGAAATAATGCTTATAACAGGTCTTACTATCCTTAGTACTGGCTCAGTTGTCTCTCCCTCTGGTACCTTATAGGGCAACCAGAGAAGGTTCCAACCATTTGCTTATAGAGGAAATAGCAGAACCTGCAGTGAGTTATGTTGTTTATCTCATTAGTGTAGGAGAGCCATAACTCAAAGCTGGTGTGAAAGGCCGGGGAGGAGGGGAGAAGAAAGAGGGAGTTGTGTGCAGTACTGTGTGAAATTAACCCTGAACTGTTTATCATGAGATGCAGTTTTCTGACTCCTTTAACAAAGCAGACAGCAAGAAACCAGGTTAATGTGCTGAGATCAAGACTCTCCTCTCTGTTTTTCAAGCCCACTGTAAGTGAAAAGAGGTCCTGGAGTTTTGCCACTTGTCTTTATACAGTTTTTCAGGTTAGGGATAGTAAATGGCAGTGAATACAGCACACAAGACAGATACCATGGTGGTTGGCAGAGAATTTTCAGAGCCCTTCAGTATGGGCATAATCACATTGTATAGCTTGAAAACAGGCGTGCTAAAGACTGCAGAGGGATGCCTTGACCCACCATAATAATACAAGAAATAGATGATGCAAAGACACCCAAGGGAGCACTAAATGGGCTAATAAAAATCAAGACAGAGGAGAGCAAATATGGGGGAGGAGGCCTGCTTCATTTCACACTGATTATTCTAATTCAAAACAACAAATGCAACAGATTTTGTAGCCGATGCAGATGCAAGAGGCTTGTTTCACTGAAGACTCTCTGTGAAGAGTGTTTCACCATTAGTCCTCACTGCAGACCTGCAAGAGAAATGCCATTGATCCTCTTTTGTAGGGTAAGCTGCCAAACAGTTCGCTATCAGAAGTGAGGAAAGAAAAATTCACACAGTGAATTTGCTCAAATTAGTCCGCAGACCTTGTGGTTGAGAAAGGCAAAGCATTAAGACCTCTTGGTTCCTGGTGTGATGCTGTAACACTGTTATGATGATTTCTTCTGTAAGTGCAGAGACACCAAGGAGACCCATACAAGATTACCTGTGTCTCTCTTTGTAGCAGATGCTCTTGCCAAAACAATGTTTGTGGAATGTACACCTGCTATGACTGCATTTAAAAGGATAAAAATAGCAGCACCTTACTCATAACCAGATGTTACAAGAACAGAAATTTCTTGGGTAAACAGATTAGCCAAAAAAAAAAAAAAATCTCTTAGGAATGGGGAATTTTCAGCTGACATAAAAAAAAACAACTATGGTCATGAAGCAACCTACAAAAGAAGGGCTAGCCCAAAACCTCAGACAACTCCCAGCTTGTAAACCACATTCAGCGGTCCCAGTTTATCCTGGTTGTTTTGGCAGCTGAAACGTTCTCAGGGTATTTTTAATGTTGGTAAAACACCTGTTGTCTTCTGCACCAGAAGTGGCTGCATTTTACTGTAGAACAAGTCTTCTGATAGTACTGTCAGACAATACTAAATCTACTTTGGTTCCTTTCCTGAGTATATGCAAGGAAAGACAGGGAAACTTTTAGAGGCAGCAGCTGCTTTCTTAGACTGCTCCCAGGAGGGCAGGGAAATATCCTATGAATTCTCCCACTCCACCTCTTGCAAACTGGTCAGTGGAGGAGGCAAGTGTAGGCTGCACTTTCCCATAATTCCAGATCTGGAGTCTTGAGAGGTTCTTCAGTATGATTTACAGGAAATGGCATGTGTATATGCATGCATGTACATGCTGTGCTTCCAGTGCCCATGCAGCCTAGCCACCTCACTGCCTGGATTCTCTGGTCTGTACCGAAAAGAAAAAGAAAAAAAGAAATAACAATAGAAACCTCCTGTCAAAAATCTTTTCCCTGAGCTAATGATGGGTCAGATACTGAGCCATACTATAGCAAAATTCTCACTGGGATTTCAGGAGGATTTCTGTCTGAGTAACATCTCCAGTCTTTTGACTTGTGACTGTCCTTTGCCTTTCAAATAAGGATTTCAGATGGATTTACTCTAGCAAATGGAAGGCTGACCAAAGTTTACAAAAACAACAGTGCTCTTTTCTGTTGAACGGCACTGAGCTTTGAAACAAGCATTAGCCAAAGACATTTAGGGACATATACAAACTTCTTTCTGTGCCTGAGGAAACTTTGGGTCCAGAACTGATATCCGAGTAACTTGTCCAAAGCAGAACCAGGAATTATATGTGTATTTCTAACCATCAGAACAACGTTTGTTCCAATAATTGGACTCTCCTATATTTTACCTCAGCTTTATATCCTTCCCAATATAATTCCTTATTTTCAGCATTCATTTTCACATCCATCTCTCCACCCTGAAGATGATTCCAGTCCTGCTTAGAGCACAGTATTGTGTCTTCTGCTACAGACTGGAATCAATAGCATTAAAAGAGATACAATGATGCAGCCTTAGAAACTACAGTGTCAGGCACTTCTTTGGGTAGAGAGATAATAATTAGGATGAGCTCTCTGCAGTTACCAAAGAAAATCCCCTGCAGGCACAGAGGTTTAGGCAGCTTCTCTTCTGTGTGGCCAGTAGCAGGTTTGATCTCTTATTAATTAAACCCCGTGAGGGCTCAGTGGCCAGATCTCCATACATGCACATGCATACACAGACACAATGCTACCAACCTGGTCCCCTGTGCCTCTTCTCCATCCAGATGTAGCAGTTGTTCTGAGCTACCCCAGTTTGTGAATCCAGGAAGGGAAGGCGAACACTTCGCTCAGCACACAGCCGAGAGTTATAGCTGCGACAGTGCTCAATTGCTTCTTTGTAGAACTGGTCCCCGAGTCTGCCAAAAGAGACAAGGCAGAGTGTAAGAAGGATTGCACTGGCCCCTCAAAGAAGACTACGAAAGAAGGGACATAAGGTTGGTTTAAAAATGGACAAGCAGCAAAACTTTCCCTGAACACGTGCAAAGCTTGCTGACATGAGACTCTGCTGAAGCAGATCATGCAGAAAGTGCCACCAAAAGATCAGACTCTCAGGAACTCAACACAGATCTTTTTTGTAGTGACAAAGCTACTGAATGAGCAAATGAGGCAACCACGCTGGTCTATGACCCTGGGTCAGGCAACATATGCACCACAGTGACCTCATTCTATTGTTTCTCTTCCCCTGTAGTTTGTCCAGCCGATTCAGCAAACCAGTAATTTCAATCCTACAGCAACTCCTGTGGTATATTTTGAGCAACCAGAAAGACAGCCAAGTTCAGAAGAACTTCACTCCAGCATTTCTATGTCATAAAATCCATAAAAGTAAAGGACAGCCCTCACATTGCGTGCTCCCGAGGCATGAAAACACACCCCTTAACAACTAGGGGCATGTATGCAATGGTCAGTCTAGATATTTTGTCATAATACTTCCACAGTCTTCCACAGTCAAGCCTGAGGCACCCACAGCAGCAGGCAACAACGGCAACTGGTAAGATTCAGCATGGCAAATGCCACTTTCCTCTGGATCCCAGTGGAAAGAACCATTCTAAAGACAATGACATTACTTCATAAATAACTATTTGTTCAAAAAATCTGTAGAATCTTCATCTTCCCTTGAGAAATGTTTAAAAACTCTGCCTACTGGAGATTACCAAAATGCTCCCTCCAAAATTTTTTTACAGGGAAAAGCATCAAAGTAGAGCTGCCCTCAGGACACAAAGCAGCTGTCATGCTGGAGCACTGCAGAGTAGGTGGGCCACACTGCTAACCTCATTCTTGATCTATTGTCAAGGTGAAATTCAATCGTGACATGAATATCTAGGAAAGCTACCCATTAAGGGTAAGTCCATCAGAAAATAGGAGTAGAGTGATACATAGCATAACTTGCTCTGACTTTGATATTTATTACTGTGGGGGAAAAAGTGTACAGCTTGCACAGCACGGAAGCCAAAGGGATGCACGCACAGAGACAAAAGAGGCTCTTTCCTTTTCTATTAGTTGTTTTCTCCACTACCCTCTTCCATAGGCATAACTGGCATTTTAAAATCATACTCCATTTGCACATTTCTGCACGTTAAATCAGTGCAAATTGCTGTGTTTTATTATCTCTCTCATTTTTCTGACTCAGGTCTTTTAAGTCACTCCTCAGTTGCATCTTATGACTTCCATGGGAAATACACTCTTTTCCCCTGGGCTGTACTGACCCAATATCCTCTCACTGACAGGAGCTCAGGGAAGAATACAAGAGCAGGGAAAATACAGAGGGAGATGTCTCTAATTCCTCCTTCTATCTTCTGATGATCATCACCCACTCAGTGGTGGGAATGTTATGATTAATAGACCTTGATGCATCTTTCTTCCATTAATTTGTCCAACCAACTCTTCAACCCACTTATCTTTTCCATACCTAAAACATTGTAGGATGATGAGCTTCACAGCTGAAATATGATTCATGTGGGGGGAAAAAAGCATTTCCTTATGCTTTTTTTAAAACATATCTAAATAATTGACACTTAGAAGACCATGGGTTGAGAAAAAGCTTCCACCGGGTAGTTTTTCTAACGAGCAGAGGGTATCCAGCACATCGAGCACATGGATGTGGGATGAGCAGCATGGCCGGATGCTGGACCCTACGAGCTTCCTGCTGCTCTCTGCCACTATGACTCCAGCCTCTGCATTTCAGAATATCCCCAACGGAGAATAAGAGGCAGTCCTCCACAAGCAGAAATTGCACACAGGAGTCAGTAAATCCATTGGCTACAGAGCCTTTCTGAGGGTTGTTCAACAGTTTTGTGTAGCAGCAAATATCTGTGTGAATGTGGTCCTTCACAGCCCTGTTCCCCTGCTGCTGACCACTAGCTCCTGGGCAGCAGTTGATGTTGGGATTTTTTCAGGGCAGCTGAAGGAGAGAACTCTCTGGACCGCACAAGCGAGCAGAAGGCAGAGCCGCAAGCAGAGCACCTACAGCGGGATCCCTTCGGATGCTCAATCGCCCACAATGACCTCAAACCTCTTTTTCCATGAAAACACAATGGGCAAGGGAGGGAAGGGGAGCAGAGGAGAAAGGAAAAGATAAGCTGCACTACCATACAAAGAAAGTGACTAGGAAGAAATGAAAGCTTATTAAAAGCTGTAATTAAAGTTGTACACTTGTGTAATCAAAGTCAGTAACAAGGAGACTCCAGCTGATCAAAGATTAACAGCTCTTTCCACAAATACTTGAGCTTCCACAAAGCTATATAAGATTCTGCCTGTATTAAGCCAGGGATGCTCACTACCTCCAAGGAGTTTACCAGAAGGAAGAGCACAGATATGTGACAATGAATTGCCACCACTGCATATGTTTTCTTTAAGCTAAAAATTATTCCATTTATTAGAATAGGCACACCACAAAGCATCCACATTAACAAAAACAATACATCTCAGCAACCCAGATATAGGATCTGCCTGGAGATGCCCTCAGTTCCCACCTTCTTCTAAGACTGAAAATAACTATAAATCTTAGAATGTTAAATATTTGGATTTAAATGACCTTGTCAAGAAGGGTGTAAGATTAAATTTCTAAGAGGGAGAAGATGGGTATTGAGATCCTAATGGCAGAGAAGCTATGAAGTTCATGGGTCAAATTCACTCTTGACACAATCTTGTGGCCTTCATGTTTTCTTACATTTATTTTAAAGACTTTAAATATGCATCTTTGGCCTTAAAGAAAAATAATTATTTAGGAGAAGCATTTAGTCACTTTCATACTTTATGAAAGCTTGCCTTGCTACACTACAGCAAATGTGATCAAAAACCTCAGCCTCTTAAGTATTCGTCAGAAAGGTATTCAGATGCTGGGACCTTGAGGGCTTGCCCTGACTTTAATTATAAGTGGAATTTTTTAAAAGTGACAAATAATCAAATATAGGAAAGTAAGAAACAATATTTTCTTTTGACAGTCATAGCTCCATGGAAAATAGCTTCTCTGCAATTACTTCTGGGTGGCTGGTTGTTTTGTTTTACCATTAGTCTTCACTGATACTCGTTCCAAATTCCAGTAGGTTTTTTTTAAGGAACTTCTTTAAACTTATAAATTTTGTTTGTTTGTTTGTTTTCAGTGTTATATATCCAAACACAGCATATTTTATCTTATGCAGGAAAATCAGAGAGTATTATTAGAACAAGACAAAAAAAGGGAAAGTATGGACCTATTGTGCTCATCACTGTGGAGTCAAAGAGGTGGGACAAAACCCAGCCCTCTCCCAGGAGGTTTACAGCAGAGCTGGAGAACAGGCAAAGGCAGGAATAAGATTGGAGAGCACATGAGCTCAAATGAAACTCGAACATATCAGCTGAGTTTGAGCAAGCGAGATACATGAAGAGAAAAAAATAAACAATAATAGTAAAGAGTATATCATGTGTCAGAAAGATTAATTATCTGATGTTACATGTTTTTCCCAGCTGTGTTGCTATGGAAGACTTACATTTCTTCTCCTGAAAAAAGTATCTGTAAAAACTATGGGGAATTTCTGCATTATTTTTACTAAAAGTATGTATGAGTCAGTGCTGTGCTGTGACTGACTGCAGGGGTTGATTCTTCCCTTTGGACACAGGAGCAAAAGGTCACACAGACTTGTCTAGATTGATATTAATGACAAAATCATCAGCGTATGTGTAGATTTCAAAGATAGTGAGGCAAAAAGCTCAAGGAGCAGACATGAACAACAGTTGGCCAAGGAAGGAAAATCATACTGAAAAGAGCACAACAGGAAATACAGAATAAAGTTGTCAGCACACTGTGAATAGCACACGCAGCCCCCCAGTGCAGGGCCACAGGTGAAATCCCAGATGCTTGGGATAGGCAGGCCAGTGACACTGCTGACATGCACGCACGCTTTGCATTTACATTCCGGCCCAAGCACACTAAAACAACCCACTAATAGAAGCTCCCTGGCTTGGAAAACAGCAAACTATGCTATTATAATCTTCTGCAAGGCTCCATAGGAGGGGTATATATCTAGTAGGAGTTAGCAGCTCTTTTTTGGTGCAAAAGGGCAGAACTGAAACTAAACAGCAGGCTCAGAGCCATGGAACTGCAAGTGTGAACATATAGGTGAGCACTTTGAATGACACCCCAAGCAGCACCAGCCTCCCCTCCTGGGTCCTTGGACAGTAATGTGAGGCAGGTGCCATTCTATGCATCCTTGTAGGTAGTCACCATCATGAGAGCATATAGGTGGATGGAGGATCAGACCCTGTAACTTTCATGAGATCTCTGTTTTTTTAAGCTTTCAGAAACAGGCTTTCTCTCATGGAATCGGGTCAGCTAATAACAAAGTCAGTGAAGAACAACACTTCTCTCAGCCTTTACCTGCCAGCTCTAACTAGACCATAGGATTTCTGAGCAGGTTTCAACATACTACTTTTCTGTACAATACCTAGTATCATGACTCGTCTGTCTAGGCATGTCTTCAATGAAAAAAAACAAGAACTGGCCTGGCTCATAAGCCTGTGAGCTATAAGGACCAAAAGCCTGAGTTCACTCCAGCTGCTTCAGGACATTCATTTCTCTGCTGACAAGAGATCCTGATGGGCCCTGAAAGCAGTGGAGCAGCTCTCCACCACTACTTTTCCAGCACACCCTACAAAGTCCCAGCTATATGAGCATGCTAAATTTTACAAAAGCTCAAAATGGGCAGAATCTAGCACACCTCTACTGTAGCGCCTGTCACATTTCAGGTTGAGATCCAGAGAAGGAGAGCACTCACTGAAGACAAATAACCAGCCAAGCTCAACCATGATTACAGGTCCACATCACATCTGGAAAACTTGTACAGCAAAGAACCAGTCTTCCTTAAGAGCAGCACTTAAATTTCCACTGGATCCTTGGAGTATGAATGGAGATTGTCTCTAGTTCCTGAGACCAGGCCTCTTTCTAGATGTTTCCCTCTAACACCATACTCACTACATGACTAGGCAAGTAAAAAGCTGATAGCATAGAAAGAAATGACTAATCACGTAACAGAAAGTAACAAACTTTTCCTTCTGAAGTTTGCAATGGTCCCCAGCATGATCAAAAATGTGGGACTTCTCTCCTCTAGTCCATGGAGTTTTCCGTTATTATACTTTCACCCTCTAGTCTTATATTTCAGATCATTTCATACTGTAAAAAGCTCCGAGGACAACCGAAAAAGACATTTTAAATCAGAAAATGTTCTTCAGAAGTGCTGCCATCCAGTTTCAAACTTGCAGGGTCTGGGAAATGATGGGAAAGAAGTGATGCAGGGTGGCTTCCGAAGGTACTTTGCACTCTACTTTTGGAGACATTCATGAATGAGTCTGGAAATGAAGCACTGGTGAGGTCTCGGGCCTTCTCACAAAGATGGACAGAGACTAAGAAATCATATAGATGCTACCTGAGATATCATCTGCCCGTGACACTGCAGACCAAGAGGTATGGGATGATAAACATATGCTTTGGCAAGTGTTGAGAGAAGTGCACTGAGCTGGCTACACTTTCCAGCAGATTCCAGGAGGCCCCTGACAGGCAGCTGTTCCTCCTCTCCGTGAGCCTTGACATGAAGAATGCCACAGGGCTCAATTCTTCCACCACTTCTATTTCATATCTATGCAAAACCTCCAGGGAATTAGATTAAATATATGGGCAGCAATGCCAGCCATTAGGCTGAAGACACACAACTTTATGCATCTTTTCTCCCTCATGCAGACAAGACTCTCCCAAATCTCTGTGTTGAGAGCAAGGGTAGCATGGCTGGTAGAGGCTGAAGTAAGAAGAAATAGTTGTGAGCATGGCTGGAAGAGAGAAGTGTTACAAACTATAAGCTAATATTGTTTAACATCCAAAGACAGACAGTAATGTGGACAACTTAATAGACACAATTATCAAAAGGGCTTTCCTCTCTCTCTTTCCAGTCAGCATAATTTTCTTTTCAAGCAGTGTTCTGGCCTTGTTCATGTGTGTTTTGCACATTTGGGCCGGCCTACTATGACTCACTATCATAGACTGGAACTTTTAGTCTGTAGGCAGCTCCTAAATGCTACAATTATGCACTCTTTGTGACTGCAGAGGTAGGATACCGAGACTCAACAGAAATGCAGAATGGCTTTCCTGACATTAGGTGAAGCACAATGGATTGCTCAAAATCCTACTACAAACTGCGAGGGCAAGCCAGAAGATGAAGGAATGTGCAGATTCAGTTTTCTCTTAATGGTCCGTTGCATCTGTCCCTGCGCAACATCTTCTTAATGATGTAAGGGGTGTGAATGTGAGTAAAGGCAAAGCAGGATTTCCAGATGGGCTACAGAATGACTCAAACTTTCTGGGCTTTCAGTTTTTTAACACAAACTTGGCAGCTTTGTAAAGACCCACAAACACATGTCTATCCTAGACTCTCCAAGAGCCAGAGTCATTGAGACATCTATTTAATTTCTATACATACTGAATAATTTCTCCTGATGGACAAGAAGAGGACTGTATAACTTTCCCCAGCATGGAAGTCAGACAAAAAAAAAAAGACTAGCAGAAGTGTTTCAGTAGTAGATAGAGTACACAGCGAGACCACAAAGCAGTACACAGCTGTACACAGAGACGGTGTTGCTGAAGCAGCAATGATTGAAGGGTAAATGAAAGGAAAGGTTTGCAAGGAGAGTTAATGCCTTTCATTGGAAGAACTCATACAGCTGGGTCAAAATAGACAAGCTTTGAAGCACTTCTTCAAAAGCACTGTGCCAGGTGCACAGACTATATGTGGTGGAAGAGATTAGGAGCCATCAGAGAGCTCATGACAAGTTCCTGAGTCAGCACTGGCACAGCCCAGACATTACAGCAGTCAAGGAGATGCACTAAGCTACAAGTCTAGGTTGAATACTAGATCAGAGAAAGAGTAATGTGAGATTTTCCAGCACCTTCCGCCAAGCACCCAGCATTAGCCTATCTCTTACATATAGAAGGGCAAAGGAATCCCCTTTTGCCAGCAGAGTTCCCCTGGTGGGTTGGAAATCCCTACTGGTTAGTTGTGGTCAGGACTGACATGTTTCTCACTGCTGTGATGCTGAATCATAACAGGTAACCCAGCCTCATAGAGTGAGCTAAATTCACTACTCTAGAAACAAGTCTTAAACTGTAATTTAATCCAGAATGAAACTACAGGGACCACTTCATGCACAAAAAGCTGTCTCTGAAGTAAAGTGACAAAAGGTAAGCATAGCTTACAATTTAGGGAAAGTTGATCTGATTAGCCCCATCCTCATAAGTATTGTGGAAGCATGAGAATTCTGCCAGCATTTCCATTTAAAGAAAAGAAAGAGCAGCACAAGTCAATACTGCCAAGAAGAGTGTGATACATCAGGATATTTCACTGACAGCAGCCTGCAGGCCAAATCTGGTCAAGAGCTGCTGCCATCTTGTGCAGAAAGAAGGACCAGAGTTGGAGGGGTTGCTCTTCTTGCTTCTGCACACAGCCTCACACAAGACCTGCAGCGACATTCCCAGCTCTCAAAGGTGAAACACTGTGGATCACTATGCCTATCTTACTCAGCAGTTAACAGACAGAGCTTTTGGCTAGATGCAACAGGTATCTGTGTATGACACAAGATGATGTGTGCTTATATGAGGCATCCAGAAGATTAATTTCTCATGCCCATTCAAATATACCGGGCCATGACAATTATACCACGGTGCTTGTAATTCGTCCACTTCTCCACTTTTCCTCCATTTTCATGGACAAGCAACAGCAGCAGTTTCCATGTCACGCACCAAGCTATCTAAGGTGTTTCCAGAGACAGACATTGCATACAATCTCTATTAGACTCAGCACAGTGACCAATTAGGTTAATCTCAGAGGCAGACTCCTTGGGGATATCTCAGAGCATCTATTCTTTCTTAGGCCAGGGTTTCTTTTAAAAAGATGCAGCAGCATCCAATTAAACCAACAACAGGTGCAAAAGGTAATAACCTAGACCTATTTTGTACCCGAAGACAGTAGTCAGAATTCAACTTGGTTCTAACCTCCCCTGAAAGGTCAAAAATTCTCTCCAATTACTAAAGAAATGAACTAATGAAAACTTTTAGCAACAATATTAGATTGGGCATGACAACATCCAAGAGACTTTCTTTGTATGTATTCTTAAAGAAGCATCTCAAGCCACTGGGACTTGGGGTCACCAGAAGTCTGTTTGGCTTAGTGCAATCATAGCCTTAGAGGCCAGATGTAGTAAAAAACAAAGTCTATCCATTCAGCTCCCACAGCACTAATTTCCCACAGTGAACCTATCTTTTGCTTTCCTGAATCCAGGAGGAAGGTAGATTAGTGAAAAACAATCTATCACCTGAGCTGGCACTGGGAAGCCAGCAAACCAGAGATCTACAAATTACTCTGCTGTGACTTCCTTTGTAGCTTTAACAGTTCCTCTGCAGAACACAGGTAACACCCTACACTTACCTTACTAATAAATCATGTGCATTACTTTAGGAACTGTCTATACTAAATGATGCTTAGATCATAAACAGACATCATCACCTAACTCTAGCTGTGCTGGCTAAAAATATCATCTGTTCCCCTCCTACCCTGCTGCTTTTCACTCCTTGTCTCCTAGAGCTCACCACTCCTGCACCTCCTATCAGTAGCAAAACTTGCATGAGTGCTCCCTGATCTACTTCAGGCAAGGCCATATTATCAAACCCAGCTGACATTGCCTGGAGGAGCTGATGATGAGCTCACAAAACCCCTTCTGCCACCAGAGGTAGGTAGCTTCCAGCAGTACAACCAGCTTGGGTTAGTCTTCAAGCAGCATGTTTGTTTGTTTGCAATGGGAAAAATCCTGTCCACACCATCAGTGGTAACAGCTAGGTCACTCAATCAGCACAGCCCTTTCGGGTGAAACAGCATAAATAAAAGGAAAGGAAAGGATTTTTTCCCTACCACCACAGTTACATCATCAGTCCAAATGACATCAGCTAAGCTGACAAGAGCATTCCCCTTCATGTGTCTCTGTGCATCTCATATTTCATGAAGCCATATGTCTCCATCAGAACTCAACAGGCAGGAACAAGGAACAGGAGGGGTTTGCATACTTTTAGCTATGTCGAAGTCACAACTATCCAAGCTCTACAGTACAGTCCTGGTCTGAATGACCTCCCTTAGCCCTCTTAGAAGTTCCCAGGCTGGGATTTGCCCTGCACCTTGTGCAGTTATTTAGTGAAGAAATATACAGTGCCATTCAATCCACATGGAAGAACTTAGAAGAGATTGAAATAAATATGCAAGTAGAGAGTAGCAGAGATGTCATTAAATGGCAGGCAAGCTTCCCCACCACACAGAACTGTAACTACTTAAACGTCCTAGGTCCTTCCTGTCCTTTCACTATGAAGAGTTAGTGAGCTCACATTTTTCTACTGACTTGCCTCTTTTGTAGGAACATTGTATCTCCTGCTGCAAAGGAAATCCCACTGCAGGAAACAATCCATTTAGCTCAGGTGAAAACGATCACACAAGCAGCAAAGCAGAGATTTGTATAGATATAGAATAAAAATCACATCATTTTAGAGTTCACTTTGCCTCTGAGGTTAGCCTTGAGAAAAAAATCAGCTTTAGTCAATACTTTAAAGATAAAGTTACTGATCTTGAATGGGCAGCACTTTCAGTTCCTCAGTCACAATACATGTGACAAATAGTATACACATATAAGAAAATACAAAAAATCTACTGTACCCAGTCGATAATTATTAACCACACAAAACACTTACAATGGGAAATAATATTTTCTGTTCTCTACAAAGTCATCTTAAACCTAGATAATTAAGTTTATGTTTCTTTGAGTTATTTTTTCTCTTGAATACAAAGGAACAATCGTTCTGTTACTTGTATAAATCTACTGACCGCAGCAGACATACAGCAGGGATATACTTGGCTCATGCTACATAGGGGAATTCCCACACGGACTGTGAAATACATTTCCTTTTCTCACCTCCTTCCCCCAGTTCTACCCGCAAATAGAAGTAGGGCAGATTAGGAGCATTCCTCTGCTTAAATATCATTATTCCTCCTTGAAAAGGGACAGTAAAAGTTAGAAGCAAGAGGTGAAACAGATACACTGTGTCCTCCAACACATCATCTCACAGTTCCCTCAGCCCAAAGAATGCCCTGTACTGAGAACACACTTGAACCAATGCTAAGTCTAGGCACAGGATCTTCTGCACCTGGAACAAATCCCATAGAAGCAGAGAAAGCCACCGTTGCTAATACACACATTGCTCTAACTTTGAGGAGTGATGTTGGAAACCTCTGTGCCCTTGTTTCTGTAGGTACTTATGCAGTATAAAAGAGGAACTCTTTGATAAAGTCAAGGAAAAGCTAGCTTCCAGAAACTCAAATATCTGATCATTGTTCCACTATATACCAACTTCCCTTGTACATGATTTTCTTCTGGCTTGCCCCCTGTTCCCAGCACCACCTTAACTCAAGTATTAGATTGAGGTGGTCTCAGTTCAGCAAAGCACTTCATTGAGTGTGCAGATCCCCTTCAAATCAAAGTTAGGCAGATACTTGAATATCTTGCTGAACAGAGATGGTAGCTGAACCAAAAGCACATGCTTTAGTGCACTTTTAGAATGAGGTCTTAGAAGCAGGTACACATGGGCAAGCCTGTTCAGGTCAGTTTATCATGTTTTCCCAGCTGGAACTAGCCAGAGCTAACACATTACTTCCATGTTTGTTCTGCAATGTAATATGCCGCAGTAGTTAAAGCTACAGGTCACAAAAGTGTAATCCAGGGATCATGAGACAGTCATTAATCAATCAAACAGTGGAAATAGGAGGTGGGTAGATATCGTTATCTCTACATTACAGATGAGACACAGAGAGTTTGCATAACAAAGCCATAGAGAAAGAGAAGACACTTCTCTTATTTCTCAGTTTTGCTCCATCTTTTCTTCTGAAATTTGTTTTCTCACTCTTCAAGATTTCCTTCCCCAACTGCAGTCCAGCAATTTTCTTCATCGAGAGGCAAAGCTGACTCTCTATCATCCCTGAAAGCTACCTGAAGCACTTCTACACAAAAATCTGTTAAGAAATACAAGAGCAATATTTGGGTTTTTTTTTTTCCTGACATGCAGTAAAAGCTACCTTAACACTGCAATGACAATGACAAGCAAAGACAATGACTAAATGAGAATTTGGACATGGAACTAAACTGCATACTAAGTTTCTACTTGTCTGCACTCCAATTAGTATAGAATGGAGACAAGTGTCACAGTGGTCTATAAAGAGGACCAGAACAAGACTGACAAGTAACTGGAGGAAAAGAACTGAGGAAATCAACTGCCAGAACAAGGAGAGGTCACAGAAAAAAACGAAGAGAGAGAGGTTAGCCCATTGCCCTGGAGTAATGGTTTGCCTTTAGCACATGGCCTCTGCTCCTGTCAGTATTTCTTCTTGGACAGGTTATCTCAGGAATTTATGCTTTCCAATAATTACCTTTCAGAGGGCTCTCACTTATCTTGCAAGAAGAATCCACCAGTAACATGACCTGCATTGCTCATGCAGTAGCCATCCACCCCCTCTAACCTTTCATCCCATCTCTCAAAGCAAAAGAAAGTGGTTCTTCCCAGTGGGGCATCAGCAAGGGCTGGCAAAGTTGATAAAAATAAAGAGTTTTAATGCTTAATACTACACAAATATCAACGAGCTTGTGGGCAAATGCAGTGAAATAATACCAGCAGGTTAAAATACCTCCTGTAGTAATACTTTGTTATTCATAACTGAAGAATGAGCACCGGTCTTGCACGACCATAAGAAGCATTTTTATCTGAGAGAAAGTTTATTATTTTATTGCAGCAGAGCCCAAAGCAATCAGCATTGTTTTTAACAGCTTTTGGGACTCACAGGGGCCTCTATATAAGCTCTCTTCCCATTACCTTCCCAATCCACCTTTCTTCCACTATGTCAATTGCTTTTCTTCTTGAAACATCAGTGCCAAAGTGTTTTTGCTTCTGGCATTCGGTTCAGAGCCATTTCAGATGAACTTGTCCATCTCTACTTAAGTATATGTTATTACACTTAGAGCAGTTATAGTCCCAATTCATGTTCTGATCAAGGCCCTCCTAAGTTGGCTTTTTGTGTAAGGGACTATTACAGCCAGTATAGCTGATGGGCCTCGACTTATTCCCAGCACTGTGGCTGAGACAGGGAGAAATATTCTCATATTCTATGCTGGATATAATGACACATTCCTGCAGCCAGTCAGTAATCATAAGGATTCATCATGAAATAGTGAGAAAGTATCAGTCTTGACACAAGGAGTAAAAAGTCATATAACCTCCTACGCGGGACCATGTCACCAGTGCAGAAACGTATGGTCAGGGCACACCGACCATCAAATTTCTGCCACAGCATGGATTTGCCTCAAATGGGCTTGCAGACACTTCAGATAGGTGCCCAGAGGAACATCACTCTCTCTCTTTTTTCCTACACAATTAACTTCGGCCTGGGAGAATGTCCATGCTGTACTCTGTTTGCATTATTTTAAAGGACTCACCTATTGCTTTCAGACCCGTGAGAACTTTGGACCAACGCACACTCTCTCCTGACATTCTCATAGTCCCATCTGAACAGGACTGTACCACAAGAAAGAGTTTGATGTGGGGAGAGCATAAGAAGGGAGGGCAAGAGAAAGCTGCTATTCCCTCATTAAACTTCAATAGCTGCCTGGGCCCAGCAAAGCTGCACTATAGTTTGGATTTATGTTCCCCAATTAACACAATTTACAGCATAAAGTTTTCTCTTTCTGTTTTGAAGGCGGAGGAAGGGGAGAAAAACCACATTCCAAGCATTCGGCACAACAAACTTCCCCAGCTATCCTCTGGGAACAAACAGGGAGGAGGAAAAAAAAGGCTTGTCACCACACAATTTGAAATAACCCATCTTTGCTGGCTCCGCTCTGTCTCAGGGGTGGATCCAAGTGCTAGCCCCCACCCATCAGGGCTGCAGGCGCAAAGCACTTGACATTCATCAGGAGAAGCAAAACAGCTCCAAGGTAATGGAAGGGGGAAGGGAAGAGTCCCTCCATGGGCAGGAGTTGAGACAGCAAGAGAATGGAAGGAACTGCAAAAAGGTCACAACATAAGGAATATATGGAAGTCTTCTGCTTCTGAGAATCATCACACACAGATGAATCATCTTGGTGTAGTTGCTGTTGAGCACAAAACAGGTAGATAAACATCTCCTCTGTCCTCAACTGCTGTTTCTCCATTGTGGTTAGTTTAGGAACTGCTGCTATTTGACAGAAATACTATTGGCTCCATCACATGCACAACAGAATCTCCCTTCTCTCCAAACACACACTCACCCCTGCTCTCCCCAAGGAGAACCACAAGCCATATTCACTGAATACTAAAAACTCTCATCATCTTTGATGAGAGTTATGAGAGAAAAGTTCTTCAGATATACTTTCTTTGGAGTTTTTGTGTAACATACACTAAATGGCTACACTCTGAATCTTTCTCAGCCTAAAGAGAAAGACTAGGAGATAGCATCGTGTCACTCAGTGAAACAAAGGATATTTTTGCAGAAGTCAGAAATAATCTAATGTATTATCTAGCTCAATAATGCTCAACTTGAGATCCTTAAAACATCACTTGTGGGGTTTGGAGGAATCGGTAGGCTTAATCAGAGCCTCTCTTTGCTCAACAAACAAGAAATCTTAGCCAATATTACAAGCACTTGAGATCGTTCTTTACTCTTTCATGTAGTCAGTGAGAGATAGAAAGATGGAGAGATGAGAAGCAAATATTTTCACTAGCAGTCAGGAAGAAAACACAATTGCAGAGTTCTACAAGCTAATCGTGATGTGATGACCTGACGCTGCACTAAGGCATCTGCTCACAGCTTACCATCAGTATGCAACAATCATGACAAAGCATCAAAGACAGCACAGCACAACATTGGGTTACCACACCTTGGCGATTAATACCATTCAAGAACCAAACTTTTCAGGTTTGACTATCACTGATCTATAGTGTTGCCTATACAGAGACAGATTGCATGTACTTACAAATGAATCACTGCCACATTGATACTTGTTTATAAGGCTGCCATTATATTTTACTTTGCAGGCACTGTAGGAACACACATTTGGTTTTTCAATGCAAAGAATACCTTGAATTTATTTAACATTTTACATGTTTAGATATTATCTCTTCCAGGTCATTCTGGTTGCGGGGGGCAATGGTGAGCTGGAGGATCTCTTCTCTGACTTTCCATGTGACTTCTTGCCAGAAAGAATCTCAATTATAAAAAAAATTATACAATTCTATGAATTTTAAGTTAGTCTAGCAAGCCAAAAGACTGAAGGAAGAAGGGGAAATACAAGTACAGAGCATGCTTATGGAAAATGAACCTCCAGTATGAAGCCAGCTGATAAACAAGTGGCACCTATGTCTTTAGTCCATCATGTTAGATGGAATTGTCCGTTCCCATTAAGCAGTTCCTAGTCCTTTTTACCCTTCATAAGTTTGTCCATCAACTGATGAGGTTTCTCAGATTTTCCTGGTGCAACCAAAAGTGGAGAAACAGCTGGAAACTGCTGCAGCATCCAGCAGACATCTGGATATATTCCTAGAGTATTTGAAATGGTAGTAGGTATGGCTATAATTTACTATAGGCTGATGTGGTTTTGAGATTGTTTTCAATATCCAAAATCTGACACTTTTCAAAATCTTTATGCTACATGCTTTTGCTTAGTTTGTTTGGTTGTCTGTTTTCTATTCATTTTACCTACATAAAAGATAAAATTTTGATGAAATACCGGAGGAGAATCCCAGAACATGTTGTTCTGTGGAAAAAAGAGAGCCAAGTTCTAGCAATACCCACTTCTTAGAGAGTTGTCAGTGTTCCAAAAATGGCAGTAAAAATATAGTGCTTTGTTCCTGCAATTACCTGCTTCCTTCACGGTTGCATGTTCTACAGTAACTGGAGGAACATATTTGTGTTATGTCCTGAAAGACCAAACTGGCTACTGTAGTAATAGTGTTCTGTGTGTTGCAACAGTGAATACATTTGAGTACAGCAGCAGCACAGAAAAAAAAAAAGATGGAAGCAGAAAAAATACAGCTTGATTTTCTAAAACATTTAGCATTGCAGTGATAGATAGATTATGACAAATTACATTTTAACTTCAGTCTGGATTTAAGGCCTGAATCTAAACTTCAGAAACATCATTTACTCATGCGATTATACACTTGGTTGCCATTAAATCTTGCATAGACCAAGCACTCCATTTTGATTTCTCCTAGTATTTTCATTCACTTTGCTAAGGTAAAAAGACTTAAAAAAATCTTAGTTTAATAAAAAGACTTTTTCTACTAAGATAAAAAAAGATGGAAGAATAATTAGGCCGGAGCTTCAGTGTTGGTATTTGCCCGTGTATTGAGTATTTGTTCAACCTAGAAGTCTTTGAAAAGACAGACGTCCATTCAAATCCAATGGGGAAACTGTTAATCATGGCTCCCACTGAAAAAAAAAAAATAGCAACCATTGGGAATGACAAATTTGGCTAAGGAAGGAAAGATGACAAGGAAAGAGTGAAAAGGGAGCAGTTAATGGAACAGGACACAGTAGGAACTGTGTGTCTTTGAACAACAAAGGACTGGAAATTACAAACTGAAAGATGGAGCCCAGCCCAAAAAAACCCAAGAAAATAATGTACAGCTATTATTTAGCACACAGAGATCCAAAAAAAAAATAAGTAAAAATTATCAGTATTCTAAAAAACCTTAAGATGTACAGTAAAAAAGACCAGGACTCTCAAGTACTATCATCTGCCCCAGAAACAGAAAAAGGGCATCACCAGTGCTCTAGAGTGATCCATACCCCATGCTACAGAGAAAAGCAAAGGAGGAGAGCAAGAAGATAGTTGACAAGCATCTCTAGGACTGTGGACTCCTACTATCCATCCTTCTTTTCATGTCACAATAGATACAACAGATGATTAGAACTCAAAGCTGTCTATGAAGGCCCATTCCAAATGCTAGAGCTGAAACACCATGCTATAGGGAAGCACAAATAGTCATGTCAGGCACAACTCCATGTCTCCCCAGGTTCAAGAGGTTCACAATGTAGTATTTGATAGACTTTACCAATAGGTTCCATCTTCAACTTGAGATTCAGGCATATCTATTTTAACTGGAAAACACAGACAAGAATGGAACAAAGTCCAAGTTCAAGAAGCTTAATCCCAGAGTTATGGTAAATAAGTGTTCTATCCTCATATTCCCATCTTTCTTCCTGTATTGTGGCTACCACCTGCATCTGGTACTTACAGTATTTCCAAAATCAAGCCACTCAAAAAATCATTAGTTGGGTCCTGTTTCTGAATTGGTAGATTATTTTAGATGTGGATATTTCTAGAGCCAGCAGAGCCAGAAGTTTCAGCTATAAAACCAACATTTTCATGCAGCCTCTAACTTCTAGGAGCTGGAGTTGATAAAAAGGAACAGATTTTGAAAGCATTAACAAAATCACTGTCAAATGCTTAGAGAATAAACACAGAATAATAGCAGTGTGTTAGTCCCTTACATCTTAGAAAAAAGTTGGCAATTTGAGTTCAGTGAAACCTCTTTCTCCATCAGCCAGGTCTCCCTTAAGTAAACAAACTCTAAATACAGCCTTTTTTTCTCCTGTGAAGAAAATGCTTTTCTGGAAGAGGGCTCACTCAGTTCCTGCCTACTTCAGAGTACTTTCAAATTTTATCAGTGCAAAAGGAGAATGAGGACACTTTGTACTATTCTTCCTAAGGCTCTGTAACAACACAGAATGTTTTAGAGGACTGACAAGACTTCAAAAAGGGCATATTGAAGGAGACAGTTTAGACTACCAAAATTAAAGTAATTAATCAATCCAAAGGTTATTCTTATCATTTAGCTCATTTGTTAGCTCTTTTGCCTTCCTAGGTTTGACTATGAAACTTACAGTTTGCAATCTGTTGTGGTCCCTTGAGCCTGAACCGCCTTTAATAAACCAGAAAAATAAACTATGGGCAGAGACTGAAGCAGTAATCCCAGGAACCTTTCCTGTACCCACTTCTATTCAGCCCCAAAACTGCCTGGTGAAGTGTAAGTGTCATGACACAGCACAAGTTACATCCCACTACACACTTCATAGTATCATAGGGATCTGAACAGGCTGGACCGCTGGGCCGAGACCAATGGGATGAGGTTTAACAAGACCAAATGCCGGGTCCTGCACTTGGGGCACAACAACCCTATGCAGTGCTACAGACTGGGGGAAGAGTGGCTGAAGAGCTGCACGGAGGAGAGGGACCTGGGGGTGTTGGTTGACAGCCGACTGAACATGAGCCAGCAGTGTGCCCAGGTGGCCAAGAAGGCCAACGGCATCTCGGCTTGTATCAGAAATGCGGTCACCAGCAGGTCCAGGGAGGTTATTCTCCCTCTGTACTTGGCACTGTGAGACCGCACCTCGAATACTGTGTTCAGTTCTGGACCCCTCACCACAAGAAGGATGTTGAGGCTCTGGAGCGTGTCCAGAGAAGAGCAACAAAGCTGGTGAGGGGGCTGGAGAACAAGTCTTATGAGGAGTGGCTGAGAGAGCTGGGGTTGTTTAGCCTGGAGAAGAGGAGGCTGAGGGGAGACCTTATTACTCTCTACAACTACCTAAAAGGAGGTTGTGGAGAGGAGGGAGCTGGCCTCTTCTCCCAAGTGACAGGGGACAGGACAAGAGGGAATGGCCTGAAGCTCCGCCAGGGGAGGTTCAGGTTGGATATCAGAAAAAAATTCTTCACAGAAAGAGTCATTGGGCACTGGCAGAGGCTGCCCAGGGCGGTGGTCGAGTTGCCTTCCCTGGAGGTGTTTAAGGAATGGGTGGATGAAGTGCTTAGGGACATGGTTTAGGGAGTGTTGGGAATGGTTGGACTCGATGATCCAGTGGGTCCTTTCCAACCTGGTGATTCTGTGATTCTGTGATCATAGTATAGTAGGGTTTGGAAGCGACCTTAAAGATCATCTAGTTCCAACACCCCTGCCATGGACAGGGACATCCCACTAAATCAGGCTGCCCAACACGCTATCCAACCTGGCCTCAAACACCTCCAGGGATGGGGCATCCACAACCTTCCTGGGCAACCCCTGCCACTGCCTCACCACTCTCATAGTGAAGAAATTCTTCTTAATGTCCAGTCTAAATCTGCCCCTCTCCAGTTTATACCCATTCCCCCTGGCCCTATCCCCACAAGCCTTTATGAACAGCCCCTCTCCAGCTTTCCTGTAGGCCCCCTTCAGGTACCAGAAGGTCGCTATAAGATCTCTTCTGAGCCTTCTCTTCTCCAGGCTGAGCAAGCCCAACTCTCTCAGCCTGTCCTTGTAGGAAAGGTAAAAATATAAAACATTGGCAGACTGCCCCATGCAGTGCCTCAACTTGGATATGTCTGCAGACTTGGAAGCTTGACTACCCTACGTTCTCCTACAAATGGACCTTGAGCTTGTTTGGAGGTTCTAGCAGGGGAGCACAGCTACCGTATACCCTTGGACCGATGAACAGTTTGCTCTGTCGGGGAAGGTCATCCTCTTCGACTGACCATGTAGCTTCGGGAAGGACGCACATGGAGTGGTGAGGGAGGAAGGGGACACCCACCTAGCCAGCCAGATCAGCCGAATCAATCCTGGAGATCAGTGGGGTGACAGATGTCGCAGCCAGATTGCCCTCACAGCCATGTCACTTCCATGACTTCCTCATAGCTATAGAATCAAGATTGGAAATAAAAATGGCTGCCCTTTTTTGAACAAAAATAGGTCCTTGGTTTAGAACACATATCTTTGATTTGCTTTCTCCCTTTCTTGAAATATTTCAGAGAGACAGTTCAAAAATATGAGTCACACCTCACAGTAAATCTGTATTTTCACAATTTCACCCCACTGAAAATCCACTGAATACCACAGCCCTAAAGAAGGATGGACTTTGTCCTACCTTTGTGCTACAGATAGCATTTTACTGTCACTAAGGGAATAAAATAATCATAGGAGCATAATGATAGCATCTGTTTTGCTAGCTGCGGTTCTTCACGTGGGGCAATCACTGGCAATTCTCAGATTTAATCTCTCCCTTTCCCCAACCATGAGGTTGATTACTGCTCTCATTCCCAGTTAAAAATCCTTGATCAGAGTAAAGCCCATAAAGGACTCCCTGACCCCAGCTAAGGGAACCACAAGAGATGACATTTGGTTCTTTGAGAGAGGAGTAGATTAAAAGGAAAAATGACAAGTGGAGTCAGGAGGAGCTAGTTAGTATATTGCTGGCCCAGGAGGGTGCAGGGTGGGAGCCCACAAAAGAGAAACAAAAAGAGACTGCAGCCAGACTGTTCCCTCTCCTTCCCCAGGTCTCCTTTGAGTAAGAATGATTGCAGCAGATGTCAGTACCCACAGGGATCACTCTTTTGACTTCAAAACTGGTAACCTAGAAAATAGAAGAAATATTGGAGAAAAAAAAAAAAGAAAAATGAACCAGTATCTCTGCTTTGACACGTGGGAATGAATACAAAGGTGAGCACCAACTTGTAATGACCTGTGGTATGTAAATACACTTAAGTCAGCAGGAGGGATTTTTCTGAGTCTGGTCCAACAGAGGCAATGATTTACAGGATTTCACTGGGATTCTTCTGTGGTTTCCACTTCAGGACACAAAGGAAAAATACAAAAAGCAAGCACCAAGCAAGCAGCAGTTGTGAGGAGCATCCCTGTGCTTCTGCAACACACAGAACACAGCCAGAGCTGGCTTGAAAACACACCTGGCAAGCGTGTCTCAGTTCTGGGAACATCCCCAGAATGCAATCAATGCGCATGCGTGGACACGTATGTGCTCACACATGGGTGTGTTTCTCAGCATGCTGCACCAAACACATGATATTTCATCCACTTCTGAAACATCTAATCTCATGCAGCATTACTCAGGAAACCAGACATAAAATAACAAATTTTAGTCAAAGGCATTTTAGGCAGATTCACTGCCACTGGTTCAATTCCCTTCAAGTCCATAGAATTACACCAGAGAGAAAGAGGTTGGCTCTTTCATATTTGTGGCTTGCCAAACAATGCATCTGTGTTGGTTCTTTCGTTTTGGAGACACAATTCTACAAATTATCATTATGAAAGAGATTAATTTTTGTTTTAGAAAGATCACATTCTCAGGGCACAGAAAGAAGTCCGCTTCCATCCACCAAGTCCCTTTTCCTCCGTTTCACACACCCACAGATGGACACTACCTTTTTTCAGATGTGCAAATCTGCAAAGGTGTACAGAGGCACTGACTATTTAAAGGCTTCACACTGGAAGTCATTTCCTGGGACAGAACAACCTAGCAATGACAGTGTTGGATGAACCTTCCTACCCTTCCAAGATTCACATAAGTCATTGAAAAAGAGACAGTCAGGTGAAAACTGTGTGGTTTGGCTTTGTGCATCAGGAGCAAGAGGAAGCTCGGGGACTGCAGAAGAGGACACAAAGGTTCTGACCTCTGAACATGCTTTTATCCACTTTTATAGTGGGAAGTTGCATGCACTTGAGGCACCCCTAGCAGAGGGGATTTAATCCAGATTCTTCCAAAATCTATAATTCTCTCTTTTATAACTATAGGTTTCAAAAATGCAATAGTTTGGAGGTTTCCCATTTCATTGTCCTGGTAAACCCATATTAAAAGAGGCGGAAGTTGTGTGAAGTCCTGAAAAATAAAAAAACACCCCACTAATGTTTTCCTTTGATGGGCTAGCCAGGAACCATCTCTCTAGACCACTTGTTTGACTCAAAGGCAAAAAGTAGTTTACAACGAAATAAACAGCAGCTAATCAAGATGAACCTATTTATTTATACAGCCTTACTGGCTAAAATACAGCACCAGCCCTAAGGATTATTTATCTTGGAGGTAGCAACAATAGAAAGTGAGCAACTGATTACACAGCTTCTCCACCAATTATGAACCAACATTTATCTCCTGTGTACAACAACAGAGATTTAACCAGGCTCTCCAGCCTTTCCTCAATATTTCTCAAGCACCCGGTAACATACTCAGCACCTTGCCTAGCAAACACAAGCAAAGCCCCAGCACCAAAACCACTTTACAACACTCAACAGCAGTCTCCCACACCTGCACCTGGAGGGCAAAGACAAATGCTGTTACAGAAAAGTGTGAGCACTCAGAGTCAGGAACTGTGTTGGTACATGTTTACATGGTGCCTTGTGCAGCAGGGCCCAAATGCAGCGTAGAGCCCCTGGGCCCATGGGCATTTTTACTTCTTTCTGAATTTAGGAAAAATCATGCAAGATAATTTAAGAGACTCAACTGATAAAGTTTGGGAAAGAACCGTTTATCTGCTTTCTCCATAAATACCAATGGCTCATTACTTGGGTTTCATGTTGTTTTCATCTGAAAGACAAACCGGCTGTGATGGGAATGAACTCATCCAAAAGCAAAAACCAGGGCCCCAGTGTAACTAGAAAAAGAGACCAGCAGTCTGAGAAGGGGAAGTGCTCAGCATTCACCATGGGAAGGAAAAAAATTAAATGAAAAAAAAAGAAAAAGAAAGACAAGGAAGAACACTAATTAAAGACACAGTGTGGATGCAGGAGAACACACAGAGATCCCCCCCACTCCACCCCTGCCATCCATATGACAGTGCTGCTTTGTAGAACAGAACAATAGGTACATTATACTAACCTATAATTATCCCGAGAAGAATGATAGCAAAGTCAAGGCATTACATGAACATTGGAATATTGGATACAATCCCATAAGAAGCAAGGGAGTGGACGAGGAGCTTTAAAACAAGATTGAAATCTTCCCAGCACAGAACATCAAGTAGGAAACTTCATGTGCTCTTCACTTTCATTTGAATTTTTCTTTTATTTGATGTGATGATTTAAACACGATTCCCTTTTTCATGCATTTCTTGGCTTCTTTCATACTGCAATTGGTTCCAGCACTGTAACATCCTCCTTTGACAGCATGGTGGATTTGGCACAAGCAGAAGCTCAGCCTAGTGCATAACTGCACCATGTATATAAGCAGTGGGAGATAAGGAAGGTGGACGGAGATGTATTCCAGCTCTGGGCAAAGAAAAGCAAGGGGCTGATGATTCAGTGAATGCATAATTAAGTGTTACCAAGACACAGGGCACACAGGCACTCAATACCTGCACTCTCATTCCAATCAGATAACAGGTACTGAAATACAGGAAGCAGTGAGGCACAACTCTACACCTGTTTGAAACATGCTGCTTGCATTTGCACTGTTATGCAATGTTGGGGAAATACTGGAAGAAAGACTTGAAGCTGTGTTTTTTTGATGCTTCTGTATGTTTTTAAGAGACAGACACTATGACAGACACTTAACTCTTGTCCCAGAGTAACAAAAAAATTGGAGGAGCCTATCTGTTCTGCAAAATCTGAATATTCCACCTTGCATTTGTGGGTTGGGGAGGGGTAAGTAACTATGACAACCTGGTGTAAGCAACTCTATTGTTTGCTCCTCAGTGGACCACATAGGAGTATGCAAAAAAAAAGCAGACTAATATAAGCATTCCTCCTTCGCTTGTTCTAGGTGGACTCTACTCCTCCCTGTAGACATGACTGATCGAGCCCTGTTTCCTCCAGAGAGAATGTCCAACCACTCTAACACACTGTGTCTCCAAGCGATGAGCAAATATTAAAAAGAACTTCTATTAAACAAGAGATCAGCCCTTGTGGGATCTGGCCATGTCACTTGTGTACAGCTGTACCCAAGCCTGAGCATTCCTAACACAGCTTTTCTGCCTGCAACGTGGTCAGACATGCTTCCCTGAGCTACAAGCCAGTTGTGCTCTGTAGCTAGGAAATGCCAATGTGAAGAGTTACTAAAAGTATTTAGTGCCCAGTAGCGACAGGCTAGGTTGCAGGCCAGTACTCAGGATGCTGTTCCTTAATGGCATTCAGACCTCATCTAGTGTTCAAAGTTGAACAGAGAATTCAGGACCCACCAGAGCAGGATACCTCCGATCACCCAGCTGGGAGCGTTTAACCTCTTTGGGAGAGCTCAGAGCTGTTAAGTTCTTGTAGGCCCAGATGCCACTGTTAGAGGCTGGGGTGAGCACTCAACACGTGTCATTGCTGAGTGCAGGAAATGATCAGCAATTTGCAGGAGAAGTAATCCAAGTTCCTGCAGAGCTCAGAATGCAAAGGGAACTGGAAGAGAATGTTTTGCATGGAGGCAAAAGTTCAGTTTGCCCTGTTCAAGGGAGAAGCTCCCAGGTTGGAAACAACTTGGGACTGGGCCACTGGTTCCAAAGAAGTGAGGTACTGACGATCAGCTGTGCAACCATCAGCCCTCTGCCTCTGTAATCTGTACCAGTTCGTGAGCCTGCTGTCAGGTCCCACAAGGGGAAGGTGAGAGTGGGACTATCCCTGAACCCAGCAAGCAGTCTGAAAGCAGCTTTCGCACACCAAAAGCCTGCAATATCATAGTTTGGGGAAAATAAAGTAGAGGTATGCATTCTCTCTGCATATATCCCCATTGGCAGCCCTGCCTGCAGGCACAGCCAAAAGTCAGATCCCATGCTCAGGAAAATAGGAGACTATTAAGCATTCCCCCACTCACTTTGCTAAATGGGTCCCTAGTCCCCTCTCATTTTTGGCTGCCTCAAACCAGCAGGGAGGCGGATGGAAAGGATATGACACATTCCTGGGCTCCATAGTGCCTCCTCACACAGAGCAGACAAAAAGACAGAAACATCTGCAAGAGAGATAAGCAGCTGTCTGGCTCCATTCAGCAGCATGGGGGCCTCCCTGTTCTTACTAATAGGTGTTAATACAGTGACCAAGAAATGCTTTCAGTTGCACCAGGTTAAAAGGAAAAAATTCAGCATAACTCCATTGACTCGGGGAGAATGGTTCCTGATGTCATGCTCCTGAAGCTGTGAGCAGAATCTGGCACACAGGCAATTACAGAAGTTAGAGGAGACAGGAATCATCCAAGACAGCCAAAACAGCAGGGCATAAATACAGCTTATTTACAGAGAATGATAGATAGGGCAGTGCTGACCCATTTTTTTTTTCACTCTAGAACAGATAACCTCAACAATAACAACCATTTTTATTTGGACACTATGCAATGAAAAACTTACCCTTGCCATTTCACACTGTTCTCACTACAGACACCCAGCTGATCTCATAACCCTCCTCCCTCTGCCACATCCACACATACATGACTATACTCTCTGTGCAGTGCAGCAACTCATATTTCATCTGCACCACAGACTTCACAAGTTTGTAACTCTGCCCACCAAGTGTTGTCAAAAAGCCATCAGCTGGAAAGGATACTGGAATGAAATCTATGCAGCTCTGTGGCCTTCTGAGTGATTACAACTATGACACTTAAACCCGCTAATGTGCTAAGCATTTTCTGGCAAAGTTGGTGGGTTACTATGGTATTTTGGGAAGGGGCAGGAGCTTGAAAAGATGTCTTCCTTGGAGAGGAGCAGAAGGAAGGAGACAAAAATGTAACAAAGCAAATTCCTCAGCCGTCTGATTCTCAGTAAACTCCTCAAACTTGCCATAACAAGGGTTACATTTCAAAGATCCAAAACCAGCTTCCCAGAATAAAAATAAACTTGTGTGGTCCTGCCAGGTGGATACACAGGACTGCTTTTTGATGAAAGTCTTTTGATTTCCTAGAAGAACTAGTAGTTTCCCTTCCTCTTGCCCCTGTTCTGGCTTTGGTCAAAGCAATGTCTGGTAGGGTTATTCTCATACTTTCCGTTTTTTTCAGCAGAAATCACTCTGTCCCTGTATCCTTTTCTCACTTAAATCAGATGAGAACCAGAGAGGAAGCTGACCCAGAAACACCACAGGTGTTGTTACATGGAAAACCTCCAGAACTGAAAGTACTGACCAACTGCTCATTATTCCTACTAAAGAGGGGGCCCAGGCAGGTTTGGCTGAGCAGCACAGTAAGGCATGAGGAGTCCAGCAGAGCCCCACGCAGGTTACTTACGTAGGATGGCCCACACTTCTCATCCCATTTCCTTGCAAGAACTTTCGTATGTTCTCACCCACTGTTCCTGAACACACTCAAAACTTGCTCAAAGAATACCATTAGAGTACTTCTTGTCAAGGTTAACAACCTGTGGAGGAAAATACTAAAACAATTTTTTCTGAGGTAAGGCCATCTTAAGAACTATTTTAAAATAGTGGTAACAACCTGTTCCGAGATAGAATTATGCCTTGAGTTGGTGTTATTATACAAACTTGAACATTAAAGAAAAAGCACTAAAATGCAGAGTCAAAGAACAACCAGAAATGAAGTACACCAAGTACTATGGCATTTGATATCCCCTCCACTCACACATGCATGTGCTGGAAGGCAGGAATATCTTCAGAACAAAAGAGATGCAGACACAAAGTCAGAGCTCACTCAATTTACACTAGTGAGCAGGATATTTTTGCAAAGTAACACAATTTCCTGCTTAAAATATTGTTATGGTGCTTCTACTTGACCAAGGGAAGGTAAAAGTGCATTTGTTGTAGGACTGGTAAATAAAAGGAGACAAAAGGTATCTTCCATGAGGAAGCTAGTTTATGGTGTCAGACTCTTTTCCCAAGTAACAAGAGACGCAAGTGGAAGCTGCCCCAAGTTATGCCAGGGGAGGTTTAGATTGGATATTACAAAAAAATTTCTTCACATACAGGGTTATCAGGCACTGGCAGAGGCTGCCCAGGGAAGTGGTTGGGTCACCATCCCTGGAGGTATTTAAAAGATGGGTAGATGTGGTGCTCAGGGACATGGTTTAGTGGTGAACTTGGCAGTGTTAGATTTACAGTTGGACTAGATCATTTTTAGGGTCTTTTCCAAACTAAATGTGATTCTATGACAGTTAACATTACATTCAAGAGTAGGTTTAGATCTGAGAATCTATTAGAATAGTAAGATGATACATGACTTGAGACATAGAACTTATCAGTAGCAAAGGAAACAGACAAGCAAACTGAAGAATCAAAGAAGACCTCAGCTTTTGCTCCAAAACTACTACATTCTAGGGGACCTAATGATCTCTCTTTCTTTGTCCTCTTTAACAGAACCAGATTTAAATAAAATTATTGCACTTGTGAACTGTTGTGGGAAAACCAAGAGTAATCACAAAGATGTCTGCTTTGCAGAGCTACAAGGAAGCAAGTGAGAAGTAGATAGGTCACTTATCCTGTCCTCTGTGCACTTTCATTAATGTTGCAATAGCCCCCATTCAAAATAAAATTAAACACCACTTCTTCATACCCCTCAGCATCATCAACAAATTATCCCTGCTGTCACTGTGGCTTATTCCTCCCCTTCTGGCAGGTCTGGAGACTAGACAGGGCCTAGGGATATATACCAAAAGGCAGCAACCAGTAGCAAATTTCACTACTAAAGACCTTTCAAATAACAACCTACTCTCGTTCTCCCAGCAGAGAGGCTGCTAGGTCAATTGTTTTGTACCATCTCCCCTATCATGCAGCTGCAGGTGCTACCTGATATAATCTACTTAAAGGTAGAGTCTCAGTGAAAGTTGACACTCCACCACATACACAGGGACAAATTTGCAAACAGCAAACATCACCGAGGACAAGGTCACTTCAGGCCCTGCAAGCATCGTCCCTCTGAACGCACACTGCCTTAGCCCTATTTTTCATCACCAAAAGGCTGCAGCGAGCAGGTGTAGCACAAACACAGGGTTATGAAGCTGGGATTCCCATTTCTGAACAAGGTCTGCACCACGCCAGAGAAACTTGCACACTCCCAATGAAGTGTAAAGGCTGCAACATTTCTTGGTCAGTGTGGGCACCTGGTTATAATGTACAAACACTGCCTATCTCTACAAACCTCCCCTCCTGAGGACTTTACTGAATTAAATCCTATAGGAGCCCCTTGAGGGTATTATCTGCACTTTTGCTGATAGAGAAGCTTAAGACACAGTGAGGACATGAACTGTTTCCAAGCACAAGTCCTAGCTTTTACACCCATGCTATTTTAATCAACCAGACACACTTTATCTCCTTCCCTGACTACTACACAGCCACTCTATGCATAGTCACACAATAATCAGTTTAAGCCAGAAACAGCTAGCACTGCCTTTAAAGCAAATATCCTGTACCCTTCTCTTGCCACTGTTCCCACCCTCACACTGCACTCCTCTTCATGTCAGCATAAGCTCTGACACAGTCACTAAATGTAAACAATGACGTGGGAAAAAAAAAAAGTTGTCAGTGCAATTGGTTCTCTGACCTAAACTACTCCCTGGCCGGTACAAGAAAAGGTAGTGTCAGGTTGGGACTTAAGAGTTAGGAACAGCTGGAAGACAAGACCGCAGCACTGGCTTAAAACAATTATGGATCTACACTGCCAGTCAGCAAGTCCTACACATCCTTCACTGACCAGTCATTTTTTTCATATTTTGAACGAAATAGAAGCAAGGAGGTTATAGGAATTGTTTCTGTTGTTTCAACATGTCTGAAGGATCATCATCCTCACCCTCAGAAGTCATGAACTTGTTATTTCAGTCTCATTTTACTCTGTTAGCACCGTCAAAATTTCTGCCATCCCTGCTGCAAATTAAGTGTGATCATACTGACATTCTGAAGAGGATGAGACAGTTGTCCGAGGAAAAGACTACTCAATATTACTGCACCTGCCACCTTGGGCTTTCCATGAGGCAACAAGGTTCAACTTCCCTGCTATTTCCTCTTGCAGCACTGTTTACCACTTTCTTCTCTCATCCTGCACTACCAATCATACATTCTTCTGTCCACTGTGTCCAATTTCTCTGCTTGGTATGCAAGCAAGTCACTAATGTACTTTCAAGTGCAAAGATAATAAAAAACATGACTAGGTCTCTCATTAAGAGATTACCCTTAACACAAGTCCAAATGTGGTTCCCTGTTCAACTAGATGATACTGTGAAGGCTCACCAATAGAAAAGCCTCCAAAGAAGAAAGACGTAGTGCTTAGTGAGACAGCACCACCTGAGAGACAGCACAGGAATTCTTTCCAAATGCATAGTCTGCGTGCTACTCATAAGCCACCCTGTCATGAGGGAGCACAGTTACTCTTGTGCATTTGTAAACATAAAACACAAGCAAAAAAAGTCTCTCTTCAACTGTTCATAAGCAGCAGGAATAACTCTTGTGATATTATTCACACTGGATGCACCATAGCAGAATATGACGAAGCATCATTCTGCTTGGAAGTAGAAATGCATCTGCTTTGACTTTTACCCCCTCTCTCCTCCTTCACATACTACAGAAAGCCATTACGCTAAATCAAAATGGTGATTCAGAAAGAAACCTTTATGAACAGTGTATTCCATTTCAATTAATGTTCCTGTGAGTTGACACTACTTAGGCAAAACAGGACTTACATAAAAAACTATGGAGGGAAATGCTTTTGTCACATGTCCTCTAAGTGCCACTATAGTAGACAGAGTCTGCTACTCCTCACTTAACCCCAAAGGCCTCAGCCAGAAGTTACCACCCTTGCCACCAGTCAAGAAGCTTGTGCAAGCATGCCCTAACCTTCGCCAGTTGAGAAGAACTCAAGTAAAGAGACCTAGTTTTAAAATAATTTGTTTATGCTAATCTAAATTATTTTTTTTAAAATACATCTAAAAGGAGGAGCTTAGCTGGCACACCAACGGGACATTAATGTTCAGCAGAGAGGCACAGACAAGCTGAAAGAGACCAACTGCTTCAGCTGCTCAACTGCAGTTCAGAGTACATACATATATTGCCCTAGCCTACACTCACCCAGCATGATGCAAAGAACCAGAGTCACATGTTCAGTTCAAGTGTAAAGAGTTCAGGCCTTTCATCAAGCTATGATATATAAACAGTGTGACTATAAATAAATAAATATTCCTTTCCAATGCTCTTGGTAACTTCAACAATCTTCTGTGATGCAGTAAATAAACAAACACACAGAAGTTTAGTTTCTTCTGGATCAGCTGCCACTGTGTCCCATACAACCACCAAGTATCATTGGTGATGTCAAGTACATCACAAGTAGGAGAGGAATCATAGAATCACCAGGTTGGAAAGGATGACCCTCCGGATCATCGAGTCCAACCATTCCTAATACTCCCTAAGTGTTAAGTGTTAAGGAGTCTCAGAACAAGCCCCTAACTGCCAAAGCTCCATTGGTTCCAGAAATTAGTTAGAATCTCCTAGGACGCTCCATAAAATAAAAGATTTCTCACCAATATGGTTACTGGTCCTCAAAATTTGCCCTCCTTACACTGCTGTATTACAAACTGCTTGTGCGCTTATTTCAAAGGAGGGCTGTGTTTCTATGAGTTAGTTTGAAACCCCAGGCAGCACAGAGGGCAGAGCTGGTGCTTCATGAAGCAACGCTTCTCAATGAGTCACTATTGAATCAAAGCCCAGACCTCACATTAATGGAACACTACGTGGATGCCCAACTCAGTTCTGAGGTGGAGGTCCTGACGCACTATAATTGCTGGAGATCCTATAGAATTTATCACATGCATAAAATGCACACCAGGGGCAGACGACATGCCACTAAAACTCAGCAGTGAATTTGACCTCATGAAAACAAAAGAGACACTTATTCTCAGGGGAGAAGGAAGAGGAGTTGCGTGATGATTGTGTAATACTTGCGCTAGGTTGTGAACTCTCCTGGGAAAAGCACTCACCTTCTGTTCCATCTACAACAAAAACCTCACAGTGGTACCAGGGCTCTCTACAGTGACGTGGAAAGGCTGGGGGTGTCTTATAACAAAACTTTCTGGCAAAGAAACACCATCAACTTCCAAGTCGCATTCCAATCAGAAGGTTTTTATCCTGCTAACAGAAGTCGTACTGAAGGTCACTGTAAGGAAGACACTAGTAAAAAAAAATAAAAAAAAGCTAATGCTCCTCTGTTTTCTTACACTGCAGTTTTGACTATTCCTTTCTTATATTTGGATCTTGCCATTTTTCACATCTTTAATACAGAACAGATGAGAAAAAAGCGTATGAAAAACAGAAAAACAATTAGAAAACAAGAATATGGCAAATTTAATGTCTGAGCACTGGATCTGAGTTTCATGCTAGTAGTACCTTCTTTAATTCCTCCAATTCAGAGTACTTTTCCATCTTCTTCCTCCAAAACTTGTACAGCCAGAAACAGACAACATGTTTCCATGTTGTAACCATCCTTATAAATATTTCATAATTTACATACACATTCACGCTTGAATAAGCCCTATATAGGAAATCCATAACTAAATTTATTCTATAGACATCTCTGTGAACTAAAATAAACAGCCTCCTCTCAAACACCTGCATTTGAGGCAGGCAGGCACACAAAGCTGGCTAATTGTTTCAGGACTAATTCACTGCTTTGGGAAGTTTTATTACAGCTCTCTAGGCAGCCACTTAGGAATCTCACTAGCAAATCGGTTCAGTTGTGATTTGGACACAAACTCCCTGGTCTGGCACAACTGAGCTAAGATTCCACTTGAGCACATCCCTCCTCCGGGACAGCAGAAACGTCTGCCTTCCCAGCAGGCTCACTATCCCGCAAGAGCATTTTCACTCTGTTTTGGCTTCTGTACTCTGTTTTGCAAGCTGGAATGTGAAAGCAATAGAGGAGGAAACTTTTACTTTTCAGAAATTTGTTCTTCCAAGATGGTTCAATTCTAGTAAAGGCTCAAGCTAAAGGCTCTTATTAAATCTGAACTTGTTTGTACTATTGTTACTAAGGATTCTTCTTATGTAGAGGGCAATAATGACAATTTGTACAACTGCCACTGAATGTAACTTTTTTTCTTTATACTGATGGGACAACTGAGGAGTGAATGTGGAGTTATACTTCATCTGCTAGATGCTAGAGTACTATCAGTTGGTGCAGGTCAATCTATTCCTTGACCATTATATTTTCTCTATGAGAATCATAGATAACTATGAAGATCCATCAACAAAAAGAGTTACTGGCAAGTAATATCATCCTTGTGAATTACAAACAGCCCCAGTTCCAAGGCATTGTAATACCATCCTTCTAAAGTACAAACAGCACAGTTCTGAGGCATTTAGTTCTGCAGTGAAGACTAACAAAATCTGTGGGTTTCAGGCACATTTTGAAATAAAGGTGGCCAGGGGAGAAGTAGAAAAATAATTTGACAGAATTTCATTAAACTTGCATTCTCACATAGTGTCTTCAAAGTCTAAATCCAGTCAAAAGTGGTCATGTGATGATACCATGAGCACTTGTACCACAGTGAACCTATTTCTCCAGGTCCACATGTGCCGAGAACTATCCTGAAGAGCAATTCACCTAAGGAAATTGTACCAATTTCTGCGGCACACAGATATCTTGATCTAGCTTCAGCTGAAATGGTTGCAGCACCACCACATCAGAGGTTACTGCTCCAGTTTTATTGAAGGAGGTTCCTAATTTGCATTAAGCTAAACAAATTGGGTTAGCTTAAATAGTTTAGTCTGGTGGTCAGAACTAAAACAACTGATTTAACCTGAAATAAAAGCAGTTGCACACAAACTGCTCTGCTAGGAGGTTGGAGCGGCAGCAACTTCTGCAAGCATAGAATTCACAAGCAGCTTAAAATTGCAACATCACTTATCAAACGATGTCCATTTCTGGACTAACTACATTGGTTACAACACGTATGTGCTTAACTCAGCCTCTTACTACATTGATTTATTTATCTTTAGATAAGTAATATATTGATTTATCTTAAATTAACTGCTTACCAATTTACTTCCTAATCAAAAGAATAAGAAAGATACAGTTATCTCACTTAGTCAAGGCCCAGTACTTGTGTAAATGGGCAGGACAGGTTGCGGGAAAGCTTCCATTCCTTCTGACAATACTGGACAGGCTCATAAGGAATGAGATTTATGTCAACAGATCTGGAAATCCAATAACAAGAACTAACTTTGGTAAAATCTGTTTAAATAAGGAGAGAAAAAAGTCTACATGGCTACTACAAGCCTGAAGTAAAGTGCATTATGTCATCTATCCTAATGAAGATCTTGCCTCTGAAAATGTTTACAGGACCACAGGGTACGAGAGATTCTAATTATAAATCTTTGATCCATTACTTGTTTTCTAGAGACAAAATTTGTTTCTGCTGTAACTCTAGTGAAGCTTGATTTATGCCAGAGCTGAACTCTCTAGTTAAATATTGTTTGGAGAGAATACCATGCTACAGGAACAAATCAAAAAGATGTTTCACACAGTGTATCTTGTAGGCATCTTTTCTAGCAGGAAAAGCAGGGTGGCAGCTGACCTTACAAAGAAAATCAAGGTACCTATTAAGACTTCAGCACTTGTTTTGCAGAGTATTAGAGTTGTTGTATTAGCTAAAAATACTAGGTGAAAGCACTGTAACTGAGCTGTGTACTTGAGAATATGAATTCTTGTCTCTTACAAAAAAAAAGGGACACTTGTTCATAAGAGTTAAATGAATGGACTACTGACTGCTCAATAGTGACTGAGACAATAGCCAAGCCTGTGTTTTGCATTTGCTGTAATTCTCACAATGACCATTCTCATCCTCGGCTCAAACGTGTTCTGGAGCTTGTGACTGGCTCCTGCTAAACCTCCTTTCCCACATAGCAGGTCATTTGAGCCTGGTTTAATATGTTTAAATTTTAATATTTTTAATATTAAACATAATCTGTTTAAATTTTAATATTTATAATATTAAATATAATATATGCTATATAAATATTATCTATAATATAAATATTTTGGTATTTAAATATTGTCTCTTTTATCCTGTGATACCTTTTGTTCCAGTGGAGGCCACAAGGACAGTGAGTAAAGCTGTTTCTCAGGTACATCATGTGGAGATGCACAAATTCCCAGTGAGTCATGCAATGCTTTCACTAGTATCCTTAGAAGACAGTGTATGGCACAAGGTCTTCCAGCTGCAAATCACTGACTGCAATCTCCCTTCCCCGCTATTCTCATGAGTATCTTTATGCTTACAAGATACATTCTGAGATTCCTGCCTGAAACTGCTTCCCACCCTCACTTCTTGGACTACAGGACACTAAGAACGGTATAAGAATTGGTGAACAGAAGGTTTCTACTCCAAGATGCTTGTCTGGGAGTGACATAGAGGAGGATTTCTAGGACAGAAAAGACAGGAGAGAAGGAATAATTGCAGAAAAAGATGGTTGATGGGACTCCTAGATGCATTCCTTTGTTGGCCTTAGCAAAAGATGGGAAATTAGTCAATTACAAAGTAGATTCTTTAAGGAATGCAAGACACTCAGTCAAGGTTAATGTGTAAATGTGAAGCAAATTGTTTAAATACATATTTCTTTGGCCAGACTTGTGCTGTGCCCTGTCATCCAGGAAAACTAGATTAGATTCCTGTCCCAGGGATTTTTTTGTTGAGGTTTTTTTCACCCCCTGGAGTGACAGGCTAATTATGGAGTAACAGAGACTGTCTCAGAAGAGTCCTGTTCAAATATCAAAGAAACAGATGCAGCAAGACAGTCAGACCTTCACTGCTCGCAACTGCTCTGAGCAGCTCCCTCCCACCGCACCATGCCACCACTGGCTTGTCACATGATATGACAGATACTCCGTTTTTCTTTTATCACCTCTCAAAACTAAGAGACCTGTGCAAGTTGTAGGAATTAAACCAGTGAAATCCAGGAGCAAGAGGAGAATCGGGTATTTAGTGCTTTAAAGTGGACCTTAAGCAGAGAAAGAAAAAGGAGGAGGAAAAAGTAATGTTGGTTTTGTTCAGACAGCGACTACAGTAAGAATTAAATTAGTTTGTGATGTCTGCAAAATTAAGTTGGATCCACTGTGCTGTTGCTTCCAGGCAGTATCAGAGTTTGATGTAACTGGAATACATCATTTTATCTCAGGAAGGCTACAGGCCACCTACTAATGAACAACGGGGTGAGCGGCGGAGTCATGGAGCTCCCCAGAAAATAGCCTGCTTCACTCCCCCACCTCTAGGCTGAGCTCCAGCTGAACAAAGCACTTCTTGCCCATTTCATTTTGGACATAACCACCACTCAGCACATCATTAGGACTGCCTGGACCAAACCCAATTCTCTCTACAAAGCAAAAGCTACTCTAAATCATGATGTCACTGGAACAGCTTAGGCCTTTAAGGATTCACCTGAGAGACTGATGGGATATAGGAGACTGTACATAGTACTTTAAGAAAATACAGGATCATTGCTTGTCCTCTCCTATAATACAGAACCAGGGAGAGTACTTATTCAGGACCCTACAAAGGTTATTTCTGTGTGCATAATTTCAAGAGAAAACTACATCTGCCCATATAAAGAGTTTTAAGGATTTATACCTCTCAGCCTGGCACAGATACAAAGCTGATGAACAAAATGTTCCTCCACAGGCTTCTGTCCTGCCTCTTACTGTGGTCATTGCATGTCCCGTCACACAGTGAAGCTAGACTTTCCACTGAGATCCTGACAACTGCTCAGAGTTTTCCTGTCTGGTACTATGAAAAGGTGATTTATTTATTGTTATTATTTTAATTGCTTAAACAGGGTAAAATTTTCTGGAGAATATATCTTCTACATTTGCACGATGCTGCAGCTGGGCATGCCACATTAAGGAAAAATGAAACAGAAAAGAGTCTGATGTGAGGAATTTACAATCTAAATTAAGCATAGCACTACAAGGATGACAAAAAACAGTTGTGCAGGAGGACATGACAGAAAGGGTTCACGGGGTCTGTTCAGCGAGGGTAAAGAACTTAATGATTCTTCTTGCATCACGCTTCCCCCCCATTCATGGTATTTAAATCTGTAGAGAGTGAACTGAGTCTTCATCTCGGTGAAGCAACTGGCAACATTTCAAATTACTTCAGTAATGTCAGGCATATCTGGCACAAAAGGCAAGGGTGGAGAACAGTAAAGGAAGACTAGACTAAAACGAGAGGATTTTGTGAGTGGTTTGGAGGAAAGCTGAGCAGCACAACGCACAGGGATGAGGAGGCATCATTATACTATACACAAAAATGCAGAGAAACATTCATGGCAGAAGAATGCTGGAGCAATATAGCAAGCTGAATTAGCACAGAAGCTAGCACAAGAAATAATGTAATCAGATACACAAGTTGAAGTTCTATTCCTGATTTCACCAATATAAACCCACCACCTTAATTGTAAAGAGGAAAGCACATGGTCAAGAAGAATCAGAGAGGTCTGGAAAGAGCAATGCAGCATGCTGAAGACAGGGACATGGTGCTAGAATCAGATAAGGAAACCAAAAAAGACCACAGGAAGTCTGAGAGATGTGGGCAAAATACGCTGGCGACCCTGTAGAGATGAATATGTTTTTAGCAACCATCCTGTTGTACAGTGCAAGAGAAGGGCAAGCCCAAAGGGTGAGAAAAGGAACACTAAAGAAGGGGCTAATTTAAAATTAAAGTGGTAATTCATCCTCTAAATTGAAATAGACAATAAAAGAATGACCTTTGTTATGTGTAAAGAGTGAGCACTTCTGCTTAGAAAAAAATGTAAATGCAATCAAAATGGTAGATGTTTACAAAGGTAAACCTGTGGTGGGTGAGTATCTGTAAGAATGCAAATATAACTAACAACAGTAACAAAAAAACAGTGTTCCCCAAGTTGCACGGAGTTTCAGATCAAAAGTCTTCAGGACAGGTTGGAAGGGGAGGTGGAAAAGAACAGTAAAATGAAATATAACCCTAATAGAATCTTGAAAGTCATAAACAAAAGATAGTAATCAACTGTGTTCTCTAAAAAGACCACAAGGAGTTCCCATGATACAGTAGAGGCATCAGGGAAGAGATCTTATCTGCATCAAGAGCCACCATGGGAATTAGCACCATCTGCTCCACAAAATCGCGAAGGAGGGGGAAGTGGAAGGTATGGGCAATGCGTGCTGCAACTTGGTAACAAACCCCATCTCTGCCCTGCAGAACTGCTCACAGAAGGTCAGCAGCACCATTGAGCAAAAAAATAGCCAAGTAAAGTATTTCCTCCAAGACAGAGCATCAGTCACATATAAATACTAAAAGTAATAGAAAATGTATGTGGTGGTGATAGAGAATAAAGAATGAGAACACTCCCAGTTGTTTCCTGGTGTATGCTGGCACACTTCCAGCAAAGTCTGTAAGGTGACCAAGATCTACAACAGCTGGCAAGACCTGGTCCAATGAGTACAGTTTCTTGCACTGCTGCATTATGAATTTGGCAGGGTAAGTTCCCAGGAAGGGAACTTACTTTATTTGGAATCAGTAGCACCAGTACAGAGGTTCCCTGGTCACTGTAGACATCGTGTTTACACCAGAAAAGGAGAACCTGTAGAGGTCACATTTTGTTTAATGGAAAGAACACAACTCTCCACACACGCATACAAATATCATTAGACTCACTTAGCTGAGTAGTTCCAGGATTGCTGATGACAGAAAGGCACCCCAAAATTCTAGTTGTGCTCACTTGAGCAGTCTCACTGAGTTCATACTTACTCTGCATGCTACTTATCCACAAATAGCAAATAAATGTTGATAACGGTTAGTGTGCCTGGTTACTGCCACATAGAAGCTGCAGCATTCTGCGTTATCATGCTTTGGACAGCCAAGTATTTTGGTGTGCAATTTTAAGTGGCTGTAGTGTATTAAGGAGGCTAGCATCTCCAGATAGACCAAGGAAAAGAGGCATAAGGAAGTTATAAGCCTGTAGAAGGAGCTGGTTGTCACTTTTCTTCTCTGAAAATCTTTTGTAATTATGTAGCTAAAATATACATCTTTCCATTTATCTCAGAAAGCTCACCAGCCTGCATAAACCAAAGTTTGATTCAGTTTCACATACATTATGTGAAAGGCCCAGAAATTGCAAAATGTCAGGAAAAACTTTGTTTTCAAAAAATGTGACAGAACTACACGAAATACCAGCCTAGTCATTCTTCAAATTCGAGAGTAACCAAACACTAATTTTAACTAGAACTAAGTTTCAAGAGAAGGTCTGGATCCAACGGCACTCATAAGCTCCTGAACGTGCACACCAACTGCATGGTGTGTGAAACTCAGACTGAGATTTTTCAGCAGGGGACCACTATTAAACTACCAATTTCCCACTCTAATCCCTGCCAGTTATTCAACTGGATTTGTAACCTTCTACCTCTTTTCTTCTGGGAAAACACTATTCCAACTGTACAAAACATTTACCCTATTAACACGTGTTACCAGATCAAGGTAAACTCTAAGTTCCACTTCACTCCAACAGCTAATGAACTATAAACCCACACATTTTCATGAAGATTTTCCCTCTATTTGAGCTCTGCATGAGCTTAATAACTGAAAGTAAAACTGCATCGCTCTTTCCAGTGCAGATAACACTATGGTTTTTCCAAAACAGACTGTGTGCACTTATTCAATACAAAATATACTTAACCCAAACAATTTTGGAAGTCAAATAAACAAAAGCATGAGCAAGTACAAGCAATGAGCCCTGGTGGGTCTTCTTGATGTGTCCCTTTTTCATCACGAGTTTGAAAGCTGTAGGTGGGTCTATCCAATCTTAGGCACGTGGCTTGGCTTTTTGGATCCCAAACCCAGGTACCACTGGAGTCTGCAGAGGAGGCAAAGGAGAAAATATGGCCATTCAAACACGGCCAAAGGTTGAAGGAGCACCCTGAATCACCACAGGCTGCTACAGAGCAAGCTGCAGTACTCAGGGATAGCAGCAGGAAGGCTGCTTGAAATGGCATAGCTGCTATCTTAGTCAAGGTGTCTACGTGGGGATTGCTCCTGTGGCCACTGACAAAGTTCTTAAGATGAAATTTTCTCTCTGGTATTAAAACACCTATGCTCTGAGGAGAATAAAACAGGATGTAAACACGAGATGTGCTGAAATCAGCCCAGGGATCTACAGAACAGCTCATATGCCAAAAAAGACCTAATGCTAGAAGCAGAGTTAACAAGGGAAGGCCCTCCGGCAGACTCAGGAAACTGAAGCATACCAACTACTTTTATCTTGCTACTTCGTATCTCACACAAAGCAAAGGGTTTAAATAAAAAGAAAGATGATACAGGTCATTTGACTAACCAGAGAATGAAACTCTGTAGCTCATCATGTTTGGTTTACTCTGAAACACTTCAAAACTAGTTATGAAATCATGCTAACCCTAAAGAAATGCCAAGACGGAATCTTAAGGCTCATCCCAGTTTTTGAGGTTAGCCCTAATCTCTGCGGGGGAGAGAACCCAAGCACTTCTAAAAGAGTAGGATACTAGTGCTACAGTTCAAGGCTAGTTTAGCTCCAGCAAGCTGAGAAATTTTTGCTGGTTATCAAAATAGTGCATGCATAAATGAGAGAAACAGGATGTGGCAAAACGAACAGAATAATTTAAATTTTATTCAGAATCAAGAGTCTGCCAGCCCCCGTACCATATATGGAACGTTTCCCCTGCAGGTGCAAGAAGTTTCTGTAGGATTTGCTCTTGCATGTAGTATCCCACAGACTAATATTTTAATAGATGCAACAGTTGATTAGTTCTTGGGGGGGTAGGGGGGCAGGGAGAAGAGAAGAAAGAGGAGATGGAGGAAAATATGTGTGAGCAGCAGATTTAGAAGGAGGCTTTCCCTGTCAGAGACCCGCTGTATAAACCACATGTGGTAATACAACAAACTACCTGGTCAAACCATAAACAAGTTAAAGTAAGAGTTTGAAGGAGAAAGACATGAGGCATTTCACAAGGGAATAGTCTATTCTCAAACAGGGATGGGAGAATTGATTTTCATGACGGGAGATGAAGTACAGAAGATAAAACAGGATACTGTTTGATCTGGCCAACAGAAAATACAGGCTAAAATGGTGACCTAGCTGATGGAGCAGGGATCAGGCTGAGAGAGCAGCAGCCAGGCAGATGCCATTCCAACAACACACTGCAAAAACACTAAGTGAGGAGATTCAAATTGCCCCTCCAAAGGGCACAGGGGCATTATTCACTCCACACCAACAGCAGTTCTCCACCTCAGCCTCCACAGTGAGCCTAATCCTTAACAGCCATTCTGTAAACTAAGATGCACACAACACAGTACATACATTTTTAAGAGAACGTTGTTAGAAGGAAAAGGATGTTAATCATTTCTGTTTAAATACAACTGTAAAAAAGGGAAAGGGCTGTCCTCAGAGCGTCTACAGGTCCCTCCTCTGTCCTGCTAATCATATCTATGGGCCTTACTTCCATAACTACTGAAAATCTTCAATGAGCCCACATTGTGGGATGAAGATGTAACTGATTTGTTGACTCATTAATGTCTTAGCTGAAGACAGTCTTTCTCTGCCCAGACATGGTCTTCTTATGACTGACTCCGGCCCTCATAAAGTCTTCAATCTAGTTCTTGCATTCACTCATTTGGGTTTGGAAGCAGGCTTGCCACAAATGTCAGTAAACACCCCACGCATTAAAGCCCCCATTCTGGTGCCTTTTGGGCAAAACATCAGAATCTAAGCAAGAGATCCCTGACTAGGGCGAGGACTTATTTGCATGTGAGGAATGAGAAAAGAAGGGTAGAATTATACCAGAATGTTGGTCCTCATTCACCTGACCGAGTCAGACTGGTCTACACTGCTAAACTCAGCTAAGTAGATAACTCAGACCTTGTATCGGCCACTCATCTTACTTGCATTTCTGTTTACCCATGATAAAGCGGGACAAAGCAGGCACCTTTCCTGAAAAAAACAAACAAGCTAGTTTCCAAATCAGGTGAATAAGTTATAATTGAAATAATAATTGAAATATAATAATTGAAAGTAATAATTGAAAGTTAAATATATTCTCGCAAACAAGAGTAAGCCTCACTTTGTTCCAGTTTGACACAGGCTTTCATCACACAAAAAAAGGGCTAGCTAATAAAATCTGCATGAATCACATTCTCTTTGCAACTTCAGGGAACTTTATAAGCAAGAATTCACCTTCACATGCCTGCTGTATAGTCAGTCCATCACAAGAATTAGGAACAGTCAAGTTCCCATCCTGATTCTCAGAAGCTGCCACTAGTTCTTAACTCACCCACAGTAACACAGAAAGTGTAAAATAGCTCTTACCAGTTTCCATGGATTGAGTTCACATTTTGTGCAATATGGTATTCTTCCTCAACGTTCAACTCCAAAGCCATATGATTTACACAATCTATGCTTTCATATGTATAAAACTGTCTCTAACTCTTGGATTTTCAGGGAATACCTTGGACTTGTACCCTAAAGGCTCAAACTCTCAAATAGGCATCATAAAATCATAATTTTTAACCCTCTTGAAGAGAAGAAAAGCATCTGTCTGCCTCATAATTTTCAGATTAGCCACGCTACACAGTGGACCTAAGCAGCAGTAGTCCCAATTGTAGTGTAGGGTTCTCATTTCAGACATTCAGAGAACTATTAGAACTTCTTGGATTCATAGTTCTCATTTACTAAATCTGATGTGACATTATTCTCTCATCTTGGGTGATCTGTTTGTTGCCCTCTCCCACAAGAGTACAAAAATTTAAAATCTCACATAAATGCATAAACTGACAATTAATTTAAAAAAAAAAAAATCTTTGAGTCAATTACAGCGCTTCCCTTTGATTTTAACATTTGAGGTCTTTTGGATAATTAAATAATTTCCACTTAAAAAGAAATAAACCAGAAAATATCAAAATGGAATATTCCTAGTTGTTCTAAAAGTTTTCTGAAAAACAACTTCAATTCTTTATTTAGGAAATTAATCAAAAATCAAGCGTGTTCTGTGAACTGGATTGCTTTTGATGAACCAGCATACTTCACTCCAAAACAATCAGTGAAAAAAATTCCCCGGTCTTCTCTAGTTTTCAAATAATTGCCCCAGAAACTCACTATTCCCTCTACTCACCTCACAAGCTGAGCACACAGCATTCTGCTCTTGAGCAACAACTTAAAGAGAGATTCAGGTAACTCTTCAATTAGAAGGACTAGTTCTGCCTTTCTATGTGTCTTAGTAATTCTCTCATTATAGACACAAATAGCTAAGAATTTCAATTAAAAATGAATTAGTATTTCTTTGATGGCTTCCATTTCTTTTCAAGGTCTCAGTGGCCAGAAAACTAAAAATGCATGGAAAATCCAGAGAAGGAAGAAGATGCCCTACTGAAAGACTCCACCTTCAACCACATCTTTAATTTCTTTGTACTTCTTGTCTTCCCATCCAAGATCTGTAATACCACTGAACTGAAGCAAAGTCCACGCTTCTCTATTAAACAGCTATTGCCAACTACAGTTGCCAAAATTCATTCTTGCTTTTTCCACACATCTCTTCATGACAGTGATCTATTCTTACATGCTTGGCGCGTACAGCATTTGTGAACTGGGAGGGGGGAGAGGTGTTTCAATTTAGTTTCCTGTGGACAAGCAGGCACATCACTAGAAGCACCATTAGAATTACCTCCTTTGGAGAGATGCCATAGCCTTAAAAGGGTTGTGGAGCATAAAACATCTTGTTATTTCTTTGACTGAAGTATCCCTTGATCTTTTTAAGGCAAAATGAGGGAGTCTTGCAAGATCTTGCCTGTAAGCATGCTGTAGATAAAGGAAAAAAACAGCAACCACCAAAATATAAGGAGGAGTACTAATTTTCCTCCTTCATCACTCCCTACTTGCCTAAATTTAATACCTCAGTAAATGTCAACTCCCACTGAAACAAACAATTTGACTTCAGCAGAAGACTTCTCTTCTACCTTCCAGACCTAAGAACTCCTTTAGAATCTACTACTGATCAGGCGCTCTGAGCAGCCTGTGTACCCGAATCAATTGTGTGCGTACGTGTACACGTACACACATAGAAGCAATCTCAGGTAATCATGATGCACACAATAATTACAGTTTGCCTCTCAACAGGCCCTTTTAAGGCTTTTTACAAGTATGCATCAACTAACCCTTAAACACTCTTCTAGTGCATGTGAGGTTTATTGTTCTCCTTATATAGGAAAGGAAATTGAGTCACTGAGAAGTTAAACAAACTGTCCAAGGACACTAAGGATGCAACAAACACAAGTTCGGTGTTCTGATTCTGTGTGCCTGAAATCTAACTGCTAGGCATGCTTCTCATGCTAGCTTCTCCAGGTAGCTTGCAGAGTACATTAACATTTTTTGGAAACACATACTCTGAATTGCGAAAAGGATTTTCCTGCCCAACGTGACTAGACAGAGAAAAGGAAAGAGGCTCTTCTTTTATGCACTTGTACCTCAGTCTCAGTTTTCCTGTCCTAATGGCATTGTCTGAGTTCAAAGGAAGAAAGAGAGAGATTGCTAATTGTTATGGAGCTTCAGCCTAGCAAAGCAGAGGTGTCCTCTTATAGCTTCGGGTGTTCAGTGATAAGCATAGATCCTCATGCTATCTACCTTTCCCAGGTGTCAGAGGTTCTATTTCAGTCTAACAGCCTTGTTTTCACAGAAAATGGGAAGTTAGGCAACATGTTCAAAATATGATACCAAGTCGGGTAGAAAAGGGTGGAGGGAAGTGACGTAAGGACTTCATAAAGTTATTTCCAAATTAGGAGCTCCAGACAGAAACATTATCATTGCATTGCTACCTACAGTGTACCCATCTCAAGTATTCTTATTTTGTAGATGTGCCCTTTTTTCTTGGCATTATGTTTTTCTGAAGTTATGATTTTTCATTTCTCCAGACAGTGCAGTTGTTCCAAGGACAACTGTTTCAAGCTGAAGTCTTAGCACTTCAAAATACATGAACAAAAATGAAAAATACAACATCCCATCCCACGCAAAACCTACTGCTTCCAGCACTCAGAGTAGCTCTACTGACAGAGTATAGTGCCAATGAATCAACAAAAGCGGAGTCTACAATTCTGAGCAAAGAAAATCTAACAAAATTAAACATACTTAATGTGTTGTTCTTTCTAAGGAACGATTATTAAGTGATTAATATTATTCTGTTCCCAAAATGTAACATTTGCAAAAACTCCATTATTTTCCCCATTAAATCTCTCTCCAGAAAGTATGATAAATTTCCCAAAGCAAACACTTGTGGCCTAGACAGTCTTCATTTACCCTAGTCAAAAATACAGTTTAGCAAAGAAATTATTTCTTGGAAATATGCATGTCATACACCACAAACAATGGTCTCAGGAGATAACAGGGGTTGTAAGTAAACACTGTTGTGCTCCACCCAGAGAAATGAGCTGTGAGGACTTCCCTCTACCTCTTTGCACATCCATGAACTGTAAAAAAGAATCACCCCAAGGCAATGCTTCTGATGGGAAGGAGAGAGAAGGGGAGAAGAATAAGCTACATTCCTTTAATGTTATCAGGAACTATGTGTACCATCTGAAAGAGATTACTTGTTTATAACAGTGGAAAGTTGAAAGTAGTTCTTCACACTGCTAGTTTCAGGGCACGGGACTGTCGCCAAGCCTTTGTTTTCATCACATTCTTGTGTGTACCTCCGTTACAACAGAAGAGACCCAGAAACTTTTCAGAAATGGGGAACATTTTACTGTACCATCCCTGCGGCCATGTTTGTTCCATTCAACTTCCTTTCCATAGCATACATAGCCTTCTGGAAATTCAATATGCACACTGATTTGCAGCACACGAGGCAAAATACTGCATAAAAATCCAAGGATAGTTCAGGTTGGAAGAGACCTCCAAAGGTCTCCATTCCAACCTCCTGCTCAGCTGAGGTCAGCCATGTTTCTCAGAGCTTTGGTTCAGTTTGGTCTTGAAGAACTCAAAGGACAGAGGTTGTGCAACCTCTCTGGACACTGATTGACTCTCTTCTTACTGATTGACTGTCCTCAGGGTGAAAAAGCTTTTCCTTACACCCACTCCTGGATCTCTCAGTTTATTGTCTCTCATCCTCCCACCATGCAGCGCTGTGAAGAGCCTGGCGTCATCTCCCTGATGACCTCTCTGTAAGTATTGAAAGGCTGCTGTTAAATTCCTGCAAAGCTAACTCTTCTCCAGCCTGAACTTGCCCAGTTCTTTCAGCCACTCCTCACAGGAGAAGGGCTTCATCTCTCCTCTCTAATGACATTAGATTGCGATTTCTCAGAACATTAAGTTATTTTAATTGTTTCTCGTGTTCAATGTTGTTATGTAAAAGAAACTGAAGAGATGGAATATCAATAATACCACCTTTCAGACCATGTATTTCCTAGGCTGCATATGAGGGAGAAGCAGACACTTGTGACAAGGGTCAAAGAGGGGGTCTGATGAAGTGATACAAGCAGGTGAATCTGTATCAGGAACACCTCAGTACAGCTCTTAACAAGCTCTGCCTCCAAGATGACTGACACTTACGAGGAATTGTAATATACCTTTGCATCTAAGATTACATAAATAATATCCAAAGGCATGTTCTGTCATGCTTAACACAAGCGTAGGGTCCCAGCCCTGTGACTTCACCTCTCTCTTTCCAAGGAGCTCTCTCCTCTCTCTTTCAGTTCCCTAATTCTAAAAATGGAATAACATCACTTGGCCTCAACACAGGAATTTCTGGTATTAGAACTGGTGCGGTGCTTTGAAGGTGTGAACTGCTACTGTGAGCACCTTAATTCAAGGCATGAAGAGTGGACAATGAGGTGTATCATAATTATATGCTTTTTGACTATTTCTGCACTACACGCATAGTCACATAGCAGTCATTAAACATGCAAAATCCTGTCCAGTACACAGTGGATTCAGTATAAAAATCCTGATAAGTCTCTTCACTGGCTGCACAAAATTCCTCAGCACAGTTCTTGAAAATAGAGCTGCTTTCATGAAACTACTCTCCCACCCGTAGTTCCAGTGCATGCAGTAAAACTCCCGTTAGTACTTAAGCAGTGACTGTAAGATGTGTCTCCTTACCACCAAGTCTGTAATGAACATATGCAAAAATAGGGCAGGTTGTGGCTCCTTTCTTAAGAACGTACATTACCAGCAGCAGAAGTTGTCTCTGGTGCACATCACAGAGGACACGAGAGGTCTCCTGCTGCAGAGCTGCCCTGGTCTTCAGTGCAATGTCAAGTGCCAGTTTTGAAGCCCTGCTCTGGACAGGGTAGAAAAAAGCAGGGCAGTAAAGTCATCCACCAACTTTCTACAAGAAACTATGTAGCATCTTCTTGTATGTTTTTTTTTGCACACAACCGACAAGCACCACTCCAAACCACAACTGGAAGACCATGTTCTTAGGACCACTGCAACACTGATTGCAAATGCCAACCTTCTAGAAAACCTTTCCTGAAACAGTACTGCTTTCATTCTTCCCCTTGGAAGATGAAGAGCTTGATGCCTACACTCCACTTTCATGCACTTGTAAGTCATAGGCTGGACTTTTGTATCCCTTTGCCTCATATTTATGATGTGAAAGAAAAGAATATGTTTGCCTTGTTATGTGCTACTCGCTGCCGCAAAAATGAGAACGCAAGGGTGAAATAGTTATTTAGGACAAGATGAAATAATTTACTCTTAAGCCAATACTTTATATATCAAGAGAGCCAGAGGCCTGTCTCGCCTCTCTTGGCATACCTTGTGCTGTGTCAAAATGTGACAGGTTTCAAACTGAACTGTTCTACAGGCTATCTTGGTGAACAAACCACCATACGAGGAAAACAACAGAGGCTGAAGCTCAATTACCAAGTCTTCCTTTATACTGACCAATACAGAAAAACAACGCACAAAATGACAAAATAGGAAACTACTCAAATTACTCTAGTGCAGACAGATTGATGGCAAGGGTGGGAAACTGCCTTTGCTGTATTTGGTGATGCTGAGTGTTGAAAGCTGTTGTTGGATAGTTATGACTAAATGCTTTCAGGTCATGCAAAGTCTGCAAGAACTTAGGAGAAAGTCTGTTCAAGAGGAGCAGAGAAGAAGAGGTGGTCAGATCAGTTTAGCTGTTCACACGTGGGCAGGCCTAGAGGGAGCTACCCTTACAGGCTTCCCCGCAGGAACTCCTTGTCAAATTCAGTGGTTACAGAATCCATTCTATACCCATGAGCAAAATAAATAATAGGATTATATTTCTCAGTCCCTACAGATCCCTGAGAGAAGGAAGTGTGGGTGGCAATGGCTCTGGAGAGGGGATCTATTGAAGCATACAACACCTTTGAAGACAGCATACGCTGTCCCTTTAGCTTAAGTAGTTGGGTTGGATGAGGCAGATAACAGGTCCGAGGGTTAAGTCTATGAGCAAAAGGATCCTTGCTTCTGCTTCCCTGCAGATCAGTAACCCACAAGCTTCAACATGACAGTTGTGCAATTTTTTTCCACATTGCAGTGTAGAGGTATCCCTGACATTGTCTCTTGTCCTTTCCAGCAAGGTTGCCACTGATTTTCCTGCCTTCAGTCTTCAGTGGGAGGAGTAGGAGAAAAAGAGATTTCCTTCCATTACAAGTGGGAGGGAAAGTGATCAGATCCCCTGAGCTGTGGTACCTATTTAGTCTCTAAAAATCCAGATGCACAGAAGGGTCTCTGCCTCACACCTCCCCTCAGGAAGAGGAATACAATTATCACCAGCTTTCACACCTGCTGCCAAAACTGTATTTTACTCCCCTTAGCAATGAGCGTCCTCCCACTGCAACCCTTCCCAAATTTTTCCTTGCCACTGTTTTGTATTGGGCCTGGGAAAGAGGTCTTGATGTTATTCTTCCAGATCTGAGCCTTCTCATGCAAAATCTCAACATTATACCCAAAAATATCATGCCAGACTCCACAAGCTGTTCCTTTCCAAGGAACACTGTGGATAACCAATTGCTTTAATGTTTTTCATTTGTTAACATACGCTCATCCCACTACATAGCAGGGACTGGGACCAGTGGTAACTGCCTGTTGTAAGTTCTCTGGGTCAGAAACTGCTCAGTTAGTGCAATGAAATCACAGCCTAATGGGAGCTGCCTACAATACTGATTTCTAGATAATAGTAATTTTTAAAGGAATTAATTAAAGAAAATGCCTTTAATTTGTATTACAGTTCTTCTTTCTGTGTCTTCAATTCCATTCTCAATTATAAAACCTCTTTCCCTACCTTACCATGTCTCCACCACGCTTCCTATTCATTTTCCGATGTCCTTTTGCCAGTCTCTTTCTCATACAGAGCCCTCCCTATCAGCCCTCCTCCAGTAAAACAGTTCTGCCTTAGAATGCAGGCAATGGCCCTCTCTGTTTCCTGATGTCACCACACCTTGTCTCAGTCTCCTTATGTCACCACACCTTTTAGCCGGCCTTTATATCTGCTTTCACACCCTCCGCAAAATTTACAAGATTTCCCCCATCACCACTACCTTACTCTTTATTGGTAGATGAGGAGAGCACTGACACAAAAACTTATATTTTGGAAGAGTGTCTGTTACAGTTACAAGGAAACCAAGGAAAAAAACACACGCATACATCCCCCTGTCCCACGGGAATACCAGTTTCAATCAAAACGCTCCAAACCTTTTAAAGGTTTAGATGCCTTTATACCTGCTTTCCTCCAACTTTTTCTCAAAGCAAAGCGGCACGCACTTTTATGCCCACATCCTCACATTCATACATTTTCTTTCCAATTCTTCTCTCAATCCTGACCTCTTGCCCTGCTTTAACAGTGGTAAACTCATCACTTCACTTTGTTGGGGGTTTGCTTAGCTTTCCCCATCTCACTTTGGCCTTTCCAGGAATTAAAGGAATAGAAGTATTTTTACTTGCTTCCACTAAAAATAACATCAAATGAGCAAAATCAGGGATTGAGCTTGGAAGACTGGCGATGCAAGTGTCCCTGAGCCTGTTAAAAGGGAAGATTAAACTGCAGGAGGGGACTCAAAGTTAACACTTTCACAGTACCTAAAGATAGTTTCCAGACACCCAAAAGGTAGAGAAAATCTTTATAGTATAATTAGAACTGGGATTACACATAGAGAAAGGTAGAAAGTGAAACTAAGGTACTATACTCCCAGAAACTGAAACATTAACAGTGAACTAGAGTTAATTTTTCTATTTTAGTTCAACATTTTGCTCCATTTTCATGGGCACTTCAAGTGTTCAATACACCCCTCAAAAGGTGTCTGAAAAGGTGGTATATCCTAAACTAGACTGTTTTGTGTGTTTGGGGTTTTTTTTTAACCAGTTATTTTACCTCATAACTGGATGCCTTTGGTCACTGGGCAGAGACTGAAGCAGTGCAATGTACACAGACAATCAGAAGTAAAGTTAACAAAGGAAGCCTGAGACAAGACCACTTTGAGTATCATTGCTGGCAGCATAGGCTGGGATGAATGCCCTTTGTACAGAGGTACTGTTTGCATAGCATAAAATAACTGTTTGCTAAGTCATGTTTAGGCACTTCTCTATACTTATGCAAAGAGCAAGAGGGCACATTGTGACTACCCCCATACCCAATCGGACTGTTTCACGTACAAGAGCCAAGCAGGTGCATTAACAGGAGCTGCTAATTCCTTTTGCTGCAGCAAGGTTCTCCATAGGAACCTCACAATCGCAGCTATTTCATTTCAAAAGTGTCTGGAAGTTTATTAGTGAAACTCAGAGTAGTTTGTACAGTCACCTGGATCCTCTCCTACACTTCCTGAACCATAACTGCTTTGAGGCAGAGGACTGACACAATCCCAGCACTTAAATCCCAGTAGTAAAGGCATTCATGTAGGTCTTCTTCGTTGTGCTGCCAAAGCTTGTGTTTCATCTCCAAAGATTTTTCAAAAACATGATGTCTAAGAACACAAGTGCTGGTAATAAAAGGATCACAGCAGAGCATCCTCCTGACTGTAGAAAGCTGTGTTTATACCTAGCTAGTGCACTGAAAAAGATGGATTTTTTTTTTAAATGATCTTTTACCCAATGCATACAGTATCCTGGAAACATCGAGAGATGCCTGATCAAGTGCCTAATATGCAACTGTTAATCATTCAGCTGACCTATGGCAGCAGCCACTCCTGTGTAAGGACAGGTGTCCTGTGGAGGAGCCCCAGTGTGGGAATGCAGCAAATAAGGAGGCCTCCTCTCCTAGAAAAAGGAGAGAAGCAGGGCTTGTGAGTGGGGAAGAGAGAAGGCCAAGATGAAATACCCATACACCCCAACTACATCAGAGCAAAATAAGGACAACAGCATTCAGATGTAAGAGCAACGACAGGCAGGAATCAAGGAGATTCTAGTCACCTCTCTTGAGAGATTTTAGTCCCTCCAAATAAGAGAAAGCTTTAAATAATCCATTCCATTTTTACAATGTGTGTAGAGAAGGTTAGGAACAGAATTTGTTATGTTCATGGCTTCATACTTCCCAGATGAAACCTGACTTAAGCAAGTAGCAGGTACCCTGGGCACAACAGCTGGACACCTGAAATTTGATACCATCATGTCTCCCTGAAATTTGATGCCATCTAGCTTAGCAGCAAATGCTAAGGCAAGTTCTGGAGCCTCTGATACACTTAATTATGAACAAAAGCATCTCTTTGTCTTCTCATCAGGATTCAGGTATGGTACTGCACAGCATGAGGACAGAACAAGCACCTTATGTGCAAGTACTGTCGGCTGCCATTCATTATAAATAATAACTTAGAAGACACGTCTGCAAATGGTCACAGGAGCAGAAAGAGAGTCACATGGAAGAGCAGAGGCCACTTATGATTGTGAATGACTAGATGTGAATGACATGATGAGGCATGACTAGAAAATCCATCCCATAAACAGTGACCTAGTGAGAACACGAAACCAAAAAGAAACTATGCAACAGAATAGAAAGGACAAAACAATAACGCTTCCTCTAGCTGATCAGAACACTGCAGATTTCTCAGGTTTTACCTCTGCCAGTTATGACATACACACCACAAACAAATTAATAACTCATAAATATAGATTTTCTCCCTCTAGAATGAATCTGAATATAAGGTTTTGCTTTGTACATCTGAACAAGAGGTTTATGAACAGACATTGAAGAATGAAAATTTCTTAACTACAATGTCCATTACACAAATCAGCATCAATCATTTTGCATTCACTCACAACTTTTAGCACTTATTTAGCACTTTACAACCATTAATCTCAAACCACTGTTTAAAAAGAGATATAAAGGATTTTGTCTATTCTTTGCACAGGGAAACAGAGGGACAACAAGGTATGGGACTTGGCTGAAAATATAAAGTCAATGATGTAGGCAGAAACTAAATGCAAGTCTCTGCATTACCAGCCTGGATCATGCCACTTCCTCCATACAGCAGCCAAAGCGTATGTTTAATAAACAGGTTGTCTCAGGTTGTTGCAAGACCTGAGTGAACTGGCACACAGATTTCCCCCTAGGGTTGACATGAAGGAGCAAACATTGCAAAGAACAAAATAAAGTTCTGATTATTCAGCCATTTATCATGATTCCATCTTGCATTGCTGGTCTCTTATTTTGAAACTTCTTGCAACACTGCTAAATACTATGCGACTGCCAGAGCTCTGGAAATATAAAAATGGCCATACCAGGTCAGACCAAAGGTCCATCTAATGCAGAACTCCATCTCAAACTTCAGCCAGTAAGGAATCCTTAGAAGGCGCATAAAATATGGAGAGGATATAGTGTAAGTCTGCAGGAAATATACTGGTATAACCTGACAACTTCTGCCAAACTGTGACTCAGATACCTTGGTGTTCAATAGCCACTAAAAGATTTTCCTTCTGCCAAGATGATATTTTTTGAACCTGGGTAAATTTTAATACCTCAAACATGCCATTGTAAAGAGTTCCATAGCTTTATTTCATATGTAGTGAAAAAGTATCCCCTTTTATTCTTTTTGAACCAGTCTCTTGACAATCTCATTTGATGTCCTAACTTCTGGCTTCAGGAGAGAGGATGATCCTCTATTTGCCCCTTCCCTGACAGTCCTACCTCATGAACCCCTCTCATATAGAGACAATCAGAAATCTTTTTACAAACATGAAAATCCAAATCAATTTAGTAATTTGTTATACAGAAGTTGTTCTTATATATCATCCTGTGCCCTTCTCAGTACATCTTCAAGCTTATTGCATCCTTTTCAAGACAAGGAGACCAAACTGTTCACCGTATTCAACATGCAGCAAACCTTGCATTTATACAGTGCCATAGTAATGAAATTTGTTTTGTTTTCTTTCCTTTCAGAATAACTCCTAACACTCAGCCTGTGTCTCTTTCTTTCTGTCTCTCTTTCTCTCTTCTTATTATTATCGCATTATTATCTTTCCCTGTTATTATACACAAAGCTCATATTTTGGTAGATCTATTATAACCCCAAAACTTTTCTCTTCAGTGTCAGTAACAAGTTCTGTCCCTGTTGCTGTGTATATTAATTTGGGATCCTTTTCCCACATGCCTTAATCTACATTGCCTAAACTGAACATAAACAGCCATTTTAATGAGCTCAATCATTCAGTTTTATGAGATCCATCTTTAACACTTTGCTGCAAACTTGTACTTTTCCCATATAATTATTATTATAGTATATACTTAAAATTATCAGCAAGTTTGCCAGCTCTCTACTTTCTTTTCCAGATCATTTACAAATATCAAGCAGCACAAGCCAAATTACTGATCCAGCTGGGCCTCCACAAGTGACTTGACCAGTTGTTCCTAGCCTATATTTTCCAGGTTTTAACCAGAGGACTTGCCATGGCAGCTTAGTTTTTTTAAAAGCTTCTAGAGAAGAACATTATAAAAGCCATTTGGAAATCAAGCTAAGTGTTGTGCTGGCTGCTGAGTGGCAGTGGCTGCCACTGGCTTGAAGCTCTGCCGCCCAGCTGCAGGTGCCATTCCCACCGGTCCGACCCTCTTGGCAGGAAAAGGCGAAGCAGACCTCACCCTCCCCCAGATCTACATTCCAACTCTTCCCACCTCTTCCTTCCCCATAGGTGGAATAGCACTGGCCTTAGAATCATAGAATTATTTGGGTTTGAAGGGACCTTAAAGATGATCTAGTTCCAACCCCTGAACCTCCTGAGCCTTGGTCCCTCATCCTTGGAGAGGCAAAATGCAGCTATGCCTGCACTGCCAGGAAGCCTCGAGTCTCTTTAGAGAGCAGACATCTGCAGTCCCTGAGAGCACCGATGCAACTCAAGTAGGTGATGCCCTGCATAGGCATGCTGAAGAGTGATTTTGTAAGAATTATTGCTATATAAATGTGCTGCCTACTTAAAGCAAAAAAGCAAATGTCTCACACAAGCAGTCCCCCACTGTGTAGCTATAATTTTATTATGAAGTAATTTTCATCACCCTTGAATCTCCACTAAGCAAATGTCTACCGACCCCAAGACTCTTCAGTGGTATCTAGGAACAAGTAAGAATTAGGTCTAATATCAGTCATGCCAATCAAGTTCACTGTCATTTTTTATATATTTAGAAATATGTAAAAGGAAGCACTGAGTGAAACTCTGAGCAGGCCTGTCAGAAAACAAAACCACTGCAGGTAAATGGTATTTCTTAAGTACCAATGGCATTTTTGGCTCCTTTCTGATCTCTCTAAGTGCATCCCTTGCAATGCCCTCCCCAGTGTGAAAGCCCATCAATTCCCCTCTCTGAGATCAGGTTCTAGTGTACACACAAACTCTTGCCTATCGATTCTTTCCTACCTATTTCACATTCCCCACCTGAGAAACTGTTAAGAGGTAAACACAGAAAACAACAACAACCTTCCTAAACTAAAGTCTGGTTTAACTGCAACAGTAGGAACAAGTAAGAATTCAAAAGGTTTTAAAATAAAATCTACTTGTGTCTTCTCCAGTTGAATTCTAACATTCTGGGAAGATGCAGCAGCAGGTCTATCTGTATGTCAGTCTGTTCCCAGCTAGTAACTACCCAAGGGAGCCCCATTTCACCCAGGTAGAGGTCTTCCCCCACCCCGTTTGCTGTGGTTTCCAAGTTTGTTAATCCAAAACTAGTTTAAGTGTGCTCCAGTGGAGACTTCCATGCTGCCCATATGTTACGATGCAACTCTACTTGTAGTGTTCATGTATGAACACTTTTGGTCTTGGTTTTGCACTCTTGATTTTGTTTCTTTCTTCTTCAAAATCAAAAACCCTCCTATTAAACTAACATGAGAAATTATACAAGAAGCACCCTCCACAGTCAGGAAATAATCAGAAAACATACAGCATCCGCAACATTGCAGAGTAGCTCCAAATGACTCACTAGAAAGACAAAAATTTCTAAACAGCACCATCCTGAAATGGGTCGGTGAAGTGAAGCTCCTGTAACAAACTTTTGAGCAGGAATGTCCTGGGAAATTTAAAGGCAGTGGCTGCTCCTTACCATCTCAAAGCATGGAATTACTCAGGATGAGCACAGCTTATCTGACAGAAGTGATTTTACAAGTATCTCAAATTGGAAAGTAACTACCCTGCAAGGTTGTAGCACACAAGAAGACTGTTTGAAAGCAAAGAGAATTAAAGGTAGAGTTGGTATTAACATATGGACGAAACATGGCTTTAAAAGTTCAAATAGCAACTGTCAGCAAAACAAAGTTGGCACAAGGGTAACAAACGAGTTTTGCAATTGTGCTATTTTTACCGTGTAATACCAATACTGTATAAAAGAACAAATGTTGTGTATATGTTCAATGCCAAGCCTAAACCATTGCTAACAGTGTTGCTGTGATATGATTAAAATGTCACCATCATTATTTGCGGAAAAGGATTTTATCCCCCTCCCCAAGCAAGTGTTTTTATTACTGGAGTTTTACCAGACAAGTTTGTGAGAAAGAAAGATGAAGGAATAACACAACCCAAATATTTAAAAGCATTTAACCATTCTGGCTCATTGACAATTGTGCACTCTCCCTGTGATTTTTAAGAGCTTCTGACACCTCATGGAAACAACTTTGAAAAACATAGTGTTGAAAAACAATTTTGCCAATGTGTCACATTTTCTGTCTTATCCCTTCCCTTGCTTCTCGCTAGTAGAAGAATCTACATGAAAACAGAACCTTGATTCTTTAGGTAGACAAAATTTGGATCTGAGCTCTGCCAAAGCATGTGGGTGTTTGGATCCTGTCCATTAAAGACATTTAACTTCAGATCCAGGTTCAATTTTTGAAGCCTGCAAGAAGTGTTGAGATCCAGGATTTCATTCAGATTCACCCTTCTTACTTAGAAGTCATCTACTGCCTGTCCTGCACATTAAGCTATGGACTTCTGCTAAGGATCTCACAGGTGGCTGCTGATGTCAACATTTGCTGCCAAATTATAAGCATCAGTGGCTACTAAATATCTGAGGTGCAGGGAGACTCTGAAAATTAAAGAGGGGGAATAAAAGGAATTTTCTCTGGTAGTACAGTTGTCTTGAAATAGCATAGACTTGGTGTGTCTCTCACACTGGCATAACTTTTTGGACCTCAGTGAAATCACACTGACTGAGTGCAAACAAAAACCACAGTCTGTACTAAGCTAAAGGGGTTTTTTCTGCATTCAGTGTGTTGAAACAACACATTCCAGCCCAGCCATAGAAGCTCCCGCTGCCTTGTAAGCATAGAAAACAGAGATTCATCCCAAATCTCCCACTCTGCAAATTACTGTGAGTGGAGAAGGAGAGCAAGCCAAACTTTCTCAGCTCAAAAACATGCCAAACTGGACGTAATTTCAAAAAAAAAAAAAATTGAAAAAAAAATAATCACATTTCAGCATGGCTTTGGCTCTCTTACTTCCTGATTTAGCTGCACTGGGCAGAGTAATGGAAATGCTGGATAGTGCCTTCCTTGGAAATGTGCAGGAGGGCATGATTTTTACATGGCTTTGCCCATTCTTTTATCAAAACAATTCTCTTACATTCAGTGACATTTACCCCAAAGACACTGAAGCAAGGCAAGAGAGGAAGACTACCACATAGGCTGCCCACCTGTTCCAAGAAAAACTTCATCAGTCAATTTGCCAGTGACTGGGATATCTGAGGAAGACAGATTTATAAGTGCCCAGGGTTTGTGTTTCAGTTTTGTCAAGTCACAAGACAAAACCCACAAATCTAGAAGAGGACTAAAAAATTATAATTTTATGAGGAGGGAGCTGACAGCTACCATATGCGTTGAGAGAAAGAAGAAAACAGCAACAGTGCCTAAATAAGCCTCCAGATTTCTGAAGTCCCACCTATCTGATCCTCTTACATCGTGTGGTATCACAGTACTAGACAGCCTGTCACAGACTTCAAAGTAGCTACTTATGGAGAGTGCTGGATCTGCCCATAGAACCCCAATATCTCTTCCTCTGACAAACCAGAGACAAGTAGTAGTTGCTAGATGAAATGAAAAAGCCCAACAACAGCTCTGCTCCAAGTTCTCCACTGTCTTGCACTTCGCATGGTCATTTATACCTGCGCAAAGTGAATGTGAATACTTCCAAACCACAGAAGCAGTGATTTACACTCATTTCCACTGCATTAGGCATGAGAGTGAAGAATCAGGCCCTTTCTTACAAGCAAAATGTCCCTGACAATGAATGACAAGTAAAATATAGGCTGTGTAATTCTACTTGTTCTGGAAAAGAGTCAATTTAGAAAGGTTACCGTAAGATAGCAGCAAAAAACTGCTCCTGAACTCCCAACATCTCAAGCCGTAGCCTTTTCAATAGTACACAGGTTGCAAAAGATTATGGCCAGCTCAGGCCATTAGTTTCCTTTCTGGGCAGGAATCCCAGCATAACAGATACTTATGCATATTCTGTCCTCATTTTATCTAATTACAAATATCTCTCCAGGGATGGGGAGGGGAGAAGAGGTTTGATCACACGATTTTAGGTCACTTATGCAAGGGATTGCTGGGATATGCATTGATCCAGAGAGAGATGTAATATTTTAAAAGTTCCCAGAGATCTCTAGTAAGAAAAAAAAATGCTTATATGTATAATATTTTCCCGTTTATATGAGGTTTTTGAAACTGACCAATAAGAAAGAGTTTAATTATGTGCTGGTATAAATCAGTAAGGAGGAGATGGAAATGTTTAGGAAGAGCCAAGACATTGATTAATGAACGATACCACATTGTCCTAAACACCTTCTGTAAATACATTCTTTTTTTCCTATATTACACATCCACACAAATACACATATATCATGCATGCACTCAGTTTCCTCTGAATAAGACCTACAACATCAGAGGAAAAATGGAAAAAGGTCAATTGAGAAAAAATCAACTTTATGTTGCTCACTTCAACTTTTACTTAATGGTTGCAGCTCTGGTGAAACACGTAGCATTGCTTTACATTGGTGAACTTTTAAAAGCCACATTTAGGCATGATCTAATTAAGTAAAACAACTTAATATTAAGCAGAATTTCCGCTGCTTGCTTGCCCTAGATCAACATGGCATAAGTCTTCTACAGTTCAAGGACAGGTACAAAATTGTACAATACCCATCACAAAGTGCTTCAAACCTATTCCTCAGTGCTTCAAACTTGCTCCTTAAAAGCATGAGAGAAGTGAAATACAGCAGAACCTGGGAAATTTCTTTAGAAGAAATACACAAGAATTGTTTGAAACTCATATGGAAAGACTGGATAATTTATTGGCTGAATAATTATCTTGGAAAAGGACATCAGAATTAAACAGATATCCTTCAGGAACAGAAAACAGTAGTAACAGAAGGAAAAATTGGATCTTAAAGGTCAGGAAGTATAGGAAGAATTGCCAAAGTCAAGAGTTAGAACTTGCAAAATCTATTAAAAATAGTAATATTCTTCAGACATCAAAATAAAAGTGATCAACGAAAGTTCAGCTGTTTTGCAGTTAAAATGGTACACAGATTAACCATAATGTCGGTACAAGCCAAGAACTAAAGGAATGCTGTGCTTCAGTGGGATGACTGAAGTGGAAGATACAAAGACGTTTGTGCAGTGAAGGCATAAATTCTGAACAATCTCTGTCCAACAACTGTGACATGAAATCATACATGTACTGGCAAGTTCTTTAAACAGATACTGCAAATCCTGCTCACTACTATATTACTGAAATATAGCAAGCAACACAAAATGCCTTGTTAATTGTTTTAGAACACAACCCTTGCAAATGATTGCAGTAAGGCTAACTGAGGCAGAGTTGAATCACCTGCAGTTTTTAAGTGCAAAATGATTAAGGACCTTCTTGAACAAGGAAACAACTAACATGCAAGATCCATAACTAGGAAACAACTAAGATGCAAGATCCAACCAGAGTAAAGTGACATCTTTCTTTCATCAGATACCGATATTCTAGACATATTCTTCTTAGCTGTTTGGACTTTCAGAAAATGTTTCATACAGCACTATATGTGAAATTTCTGAAAACTGAGCAGGTGAGGATTAGTACAAGAAAAAAGATATGACTGAAAAATCACTGAAGGAGGGTTGGACACAGGTAAAGTCCTAAAAAAGACAGTATTGGCTGATGGGAGGTTACTTCTGGAGTTCTAGAAAGGATTGGTCTGGGGACTGATCTTATTCAGCATTTCCATTAGTGACCTTGGCACAAAAAGTATGTGTGCTGGTAAAAAGCCACTTACACAAGTGGAAGGGACATCAAGGAAATTAAGAAAATCAAGCAAAAATAATTAGATTAGGTGAATTCAGTAGAAATTTCACTTAATACTTTGGAGATCATCATCTCAACAACAACAATAGCTGAAAGGACAGGAAAAGAAATATAACAGTGTCAGTGTACCACAGGGTATGAACCACCAGCACAATAAAACCACAAACAAATGTAAAAGCAAGGTGTTCGCAGAAAAGGTAAAACATAAAAGTTATCACAAAGGGCAAAACCACACTTGGAACAGAGTACAATTCTGTCTACTCACACTCAAAGTTGAATATGAGTAATCCAAGCTGGAGCAGAGAAGGCAAAGACAATAAATACTCCAGTGATCAAAGGAAAGGAAAAGATAGCACAGACAGTTTAGTATATCAAAACAAAGACTGAGAGGGCTTATAATAGTGTCATACAAACGCTTGATAGTGGAGAGGAAGACATGGAGGGAGAAATAGTATTTAAATTAACAACTCCATGCTGGCACCAGAGCAAATAGGTATAAACTGGTCACAAGTAGGGCTAGGCGAGGGATTAAAATGCTATTTCCAGCCATCAGAGCAGTGGGTTCTGGAACTCTCCCAAGAGGAGTAATGGGAACAAACAGTCCAAGTGGGGATTTAAGACAAGGACTTTTCAGTTTATGAAAGGGATTATCTGACATGGTACCAGGGGACTGGACATAAGACCCAGAAACCCTTTTTTAAATCTACACTTCTATTAATTGAGCCTCTGTGGCCAATTTGATCTTTGTCTTCATGTCCAAAAGTACTCACACAGGAACCAATTAGAGTCAACTGGGACGGCAGACTTTATGGTATAGGTGCATACCCACTAGAAACATGACCAGGCTCACCCATATGCTCAAGACAAGAAATTAAACATAGCCTTTTACTTTAATAGGCAATCTAGCCCAGCCTGACCCTTGATGGTAGTACAACATGCAAGAAAATCATGTTCAAGCCACTGCCATGGCCCCTTAAGTGCTTTACCAAGAGACCATTAGTGCCAGCATCCAAACAGTTCTTCCCCAGATGTGCGTAGAATTCCCTTCAAAGGTAGTCTATATCAAACCCCATGGGTGAGCATCTCCCAGGCACTTCGGCCTCCAAGAACTCACTATTCTTTCGTCCAGTCCTGTTAGCCAGCTTCTCAGAGGAGACCTCTGCACTGCAGGTGCTGCCTGGAACACCACGCGAGAACCACTGACCAGTGTAATGCAGCCCTATGGACAAGCAAAATTAAAATCCAAGGGAGGCAAAATGTCAGAAACCAAAAGAAACATCCAGGTTTAGCAGAATCTCCTCATACTAAGACTTAAATTTTCATGCAGCTTTTGTATCAGTGGAAAGACCTAACACTCAGCATTTGAGCTGGTGTCTATTGGAAAAACTAGTACTTATAAAGACAAAAGCAAAAGGTCAAAGTCCTACAGCCCTGAAAATAGATGTGCCAGGGAGAAAAACCTGACAGGTCCTGATTGATAACCATGCTTGAGGGAAGCTGCTGGAGGAAAACTGCTGCAGCAAAGGCTGCAGGGAGTTACTGTTCCAAAACCCTGCTGCGGCAGAAAAGGCACATGTGGCTGCTAGAGCAGGAGATGGACATGGTTAATTGACTGGGAAAGTTTAGCAGAGATGGAATTAATGCAAAGAGCTCAGAGCCCAGGCGTGCAATTCTGTTACCAAGGGAAAGAACCATTCGGCTGGAATTGCAATCCATTTTCAGGTCAGATCCTTTCCCAAAGGCAGAGTGCTTACCCCTCATCTGTTCCTCCTCTTCTTCTCTGAGGGGTGCACGGAGGAGAAGGTAGCTAGAAACAGCAGCATGGTAAATAGACTGCCCTTTGAAGGCTAGTCAGGTTTTGACTTTGCCTAGTGTGTGTGTTTAGCAGTAAGGAATTTGGAAGATGTGTCAGGAGAGGCAGCCTCTCCTAACCTTAGGACTTTGTGGATAAGTCAGTTGCAGAAACAAAACTAGAAAGTTAACAATAGGGGAGGAGAGAATTTACTTTCCAATCTACTCAGCAGAATGAATACCTGAACTGGATACATTTGCAATCTGGTCAGATGAGAACGCCAGGAGTTAGTCACTGTGGAATCGCAGCAACAACATGGAAAAAAATACACCCAAACAATTATTCTTTTAAAGTAAAGAGGACTGCAGATGAAGATAGGAAAGACAAACCACAGATGACATAGATGATATTATGTAGTGATGTGCTGCCAATATTTTGATAAGTAGCACCAACGATTGGGCCTTTCAGCTAGTGTCTCAGGGTCACCTTCTTCAATAAGGGAGGACTAGATCTGGGAACTTCTTCATTTATTCTGCCATTTTAACAAAGAGGCTTTAAATACACTTATACTTACAAGTAGTCTTGTAAAATAAATTGAGTTAAACTGTTCTCACATCAATAACTTTTAATTCAATGCATGAACTGTACTGAACAAACTAAATGGTGTGCAGCATATATATTTTGAAATGCAAAGCTACTTGCCTCTTGGTTCATTTCCATGGTAAAATCTTTGCACCCAAATGGTGCCTTTATCAGCTCTAGACATAAACCACTGGCATTAAGGATGCTGTGGCGATATTTATCTGTGAACTTCTTCCATCAGGACCAGGCAGATCGTCTTAACTCACTTTCCCACTCTTTCTCTGTGCCCTTACTTTTAGCCCAGTCACAGAAGCGCTGCTAAAGAAGGGTTCAAATTCACTTTCAACATACAGTGTCTAACACTCAACACCAAAAACAAATCAATGTGGCTTCTAAACCTCCAATTCCATCACAGTGTGACTAGTGTGACCATCACCAAGTCAGTAAGTGCATGCCATTCCTCCCATCGGAAGAAGAGAGAAAAATATCCCACAAAAGGGACTATGATGCATGATCATAAAGAATTTTCCTGCTCTAGCTTGCAAGTGCCTCATACTTTACATTACAAATAACATATATTTTTCCTAATTCTTTCATGCTGGGACCTCCTGAAATCCTCATTGTAGCATACATAATTTTCCAGGTGGAAGAAATTTTGTATAGCTGCTTTCTGCTCAGTCTGTAGAAATCTCACTAGCATGCTGGTTTGGGCTGAGATACAGCTAATTTTCTTCCTGGCAGCTAGAACAGTGCTATGTTTTGGATTTGTGCTGAAAACAGTGTTGATAACACAGGCATGTTTTAGTTATTGCTGAGCAGAGCTTACACAGAGTCAAGGCCTTTTCTGTTTCTCACACCGCCCTGCCAGTGAGGAGACTAGGGGCGCACAAGCAGGTGGGAAGGGACACAGCTGGAATGGCTGGCTCCAACTGACCATATGAATATTCCATAGCATACAATGCCATGCTCGGCAACAACAGCTAGGGGAAGAAGAAGGGGAATGTTCAGAGCGATGGCGTTTGTCTACCCAAGAAACCAATAGCATGATGGAGCCCTACTTTCCTGGAAATGGCTGAACACCTGCCTGCTGATGGGAAGTAGTGACTGAATTCCTTGATTTGCATTGATTATGTGCACAGCTTTTGATTTACCTACTGAACAGTCTTTATTTCAACCCATGGGTCTTCCTCACTCTTACCCCTCCAATTCTCTCTCCCATACCACGGGGGAGGATTGAGTGAGTGGCTATGTGGTGCTTAGTTGCCATCTGGGGTTAAACCACAATAGCTTGGTAGAGCAACTCACAGTAGGCAAAGGTAGCCTTTTGCAGATAATGAGGGACTCTCCTTTAGACCTGTATTCATGCATAGGAAGTTAACTACATTTTAGCAACAGGTAATTACATTAGGGCCTCCTCAACTCAGCCTGACTAGCATGGGAGTCATACCTGACTGTGAAAATAAGGTCATAACTTATCTATGCTATACAACAAGTCAGGGGTCAGATTTAATTCTGTAGGCTATGATCTGCCATGCTGCAACCACAAAACAAAGCTGTCCCTCTGTGTGCACGGAGACAGAACACAGAAGTGAGTCTTTTCCTAAGATAGCACCGAAATGCATAACCTCATCCTCCTCCAAAACACCAGGGTAGATCATAGAGAGTCCATCCTTCAAGTCCAGAAGCCATTAAAATCTCTCCTCCTCATCCTGTACGAGGGGCCTTGAAACAAACATTTCATTTTGGGAAATGTCTCAGGAAGAACACATGAGGAAGCAGAAAAACAAACCCATACATAAGGTGGATATAAATCTAGATAAAATATTAAAATCATTAAAGGGTTGCTGCTCCCTGAAGGTTGGAAAAAACGAAGAGAGTTAATTAAAAGCAATCTCCACACAGTGCTGAGCTAGCTTACGCTGATAAATCAACAGCTAGGACTGTGCTTGTAGAGGTCAATGGGGGAAAGAGGCTGGGAAGCAGGAGAGAGGAAAGATGGGAGAAGATAAAACATTTATCTGAGACTATTGACAAAAACAAATCAGATCTGGTGACAGGAAACTGAGAAGGGTTTTCCACATATTTCCACCCATCAACATATTTGGTTAGATTTCAACATTAGGAATGACTGTTCGCTGTCAACATAACACCAGCTAACCTGACCAAGTTCCCATTCATTTGCATAAGCACAGGAGAAGAGAGAGAAACAAGAAGTCTTCAGAGCCCCGTTCTACCTGGGGAGGTATTAACATAACTTTCATCCACATGCCATTTGATCACTGAGGACTAGCATCACCAAAATTAAGAGGGGCACATCCTTTTTGGAGAAGCACCTCCTAAAAATTAAAGTGTCAATCAGATATGATGAAGCAGCAGAAGTATCGCACTGTTGCAATTGAGAGGGTTTCACCACACCTACAAAGAGCTCACTGCTGAGTCTTCCCACCGCCAACTCTCACCCATCACATCTCCTATGCCTCTTAACCCGCACTACCCCAACTATAAAAGGTACTACTCTTTGAATTAAAACTGTGCTCCTGGTTTATTCCTTATTTCACATCAACAGGTACATGCTAATGAACTGAAAACTTTAGGGATAAAGAATCCAGTAGAAATCACACAATAAATGCAGGCTTCAAAACACTCTTTAGTATTGTATCTTGTAGACACAAGTGGATTCATGTTATAATTTCCGATATGGGACACTGGCGATTGATTTATCTAAACACCCAGGAGGACAGCAGCCTCCAACATGATGCAGTTTTGATGCAGTTTTTATTCATGGTCAAAACCAAAGGAGTTTAGCAGTAAGACAGCTTTCTGAAGCACTGTTTCCATTATCCCTTATCCAGATTGCACAGGTTTTAAAGTAATCATAAACATAAAATATATTTGTTCCCATCACTGACTAAACACAGTCTCTCAGGAAACAACGCTGACAACAGTCACAAATCCATGGAAGACTTTCTTCAGAATTGTTCTTGAAGGAAATGGAAATATGGACATTACATTTCCCTTGAAGAAATAATACAAAATTTGTGTCTCCATTATAAGTTTCCCTATAGCACTGTTCACTGGTTAGTGAGCTACCTGGGCCGTAACTCCAGCCATTTAAACTTTTCTCCCAGCTCTCTGACTATTAGACTGTAGATCCACAGAAACACTAGAAATTGCAAAGTTCCTGGTACCAGACCAAAAATTTCACAGCCACGTGACACAAAGCACTGAACTGGTGTTCACTTACTCTTCCAAAACATGAAAAGCACCGAAAATGTTTTCAAGAGGAAATTTTGTTCCAACAGGCATAATCTATCTTCCTGTGGCTCGCATGAAGCCAACTCAAAGCATAAAAGCAGCATAAGCACTGTACTTTGTGTTTTGGCAGAAGTAGCATGCCCGCATCTGATCAGATCAAATCAGCCCTGGCAGCTGATGCAGTAGGGCAGACTGGAATTAACCAACTCGGGGCATGGCCTTATTTCACTGCACTGCACCTGATTTTCTTCGCACCATCCAACCTATTTAGATTTTTGAGACCTAAAGGGCAGGAAGCATTAAGCCCTGTGTTAGTAGAGAATTTAGCACAATGTCTTAACCGAGGCCGTGTACCTTGTATGATAAGGGAGAATCTGAGAAAAAACAAGGTGGAGAATGTTTAAGTTGTGTAGGGTTCTTTTCTTTTGCATACTAAGATTTCATATGCATGACACAGTTGCATTTTATATTAATTTATAAAAATCAGAAAGCAAAGACAGCATTTTCAGGTGTAGAAGACAGATACAACTCATGGTGTTGTACAAATGGGGAGATGATCCTCAGTTAGGCTGGATCAATTACATCACATGGGACTGCAATACTAAATATCACTTCCAGCCTTTCTCATCAGAATCATAACATCGATGTAGCCAGCGTCCCCATCAACACCTGAACAGGGGACTTTCTTCCAGCTACAGCTCAGCAGAACACGAAATTAATGACTCAGGATTTGGCAAGCACACACTGCTGATCACAGCCACCTAGTGCGCACTCATCAGTACCCATCCGTCCCTGCCCTGCTCTCACTGCTCCACTGACTCCCTGTGAAGCGTCCCTTCAAACAGTGCTGGGGTGCCAGTAAAACCTTCCGTGCAGCTGGAATTGCAACTTTCTGACTGCACCCAGCTCACGCAGGTAACCTGAAAACCGAGACACATGCTGACATATTCCTGCAATCCCCATACCAGAGGGGATGGGGGTGTGAGAAGGATATTTGCCAGCAGCCATTGAGACACTGCATTATTCTTGTTTGAGACATCTGATGGGAATCTGTGGTTAAAATATGCTCTGCTGGGAAATAAACCATACATAACAATGAAAAAAAAAGTATCAGACTTTAATAATTTAGGCTATTAAACATAAATAAGAATTTTGAACATTCGGTATTCAAGCACTCACGATATTTGTGTTACATGCCAGTCAGTTTAGACAGTGAAATTGCATTGGGCAGTTCTGCTCTTTCTTTTGAAATAAGAAAAGAAAACTTTCTGCTTCTCATGCACTAGTCCAGTGTGTTTGGGTTTGTTCCACAAATTGTAGAGAAGTTTTTAAAAACAAGAAAGAAGCACTTCAATCTGAAAAAAAAATTGTTAAAAAAAAAAAAAAAGAAGGATTTTAAAAGTATGATTTCTTTTAGATTGTGTTAATAACTCTCCTTAACTGAAACAAACCAGTGCTTAAACTGGGACCTGCACTAAGGAACTGATTAGCACACGATGCATCCTGGGCAAAACTGCCAGGCAAAGCCAGAAGAGCAGTACAGTCCTAATGAAGCCCTCGGAACAGGCCTTAAGCAATGTTGCCTTGGAGCTGCTTCTCTGCGCATGGGAGTATGTCACCCCAGCCAGGGAATCCTCAGATCAGAGGTCAGTCTGTCCAGGGGAGAGAAACATCAGCTCGGGAACCAGATTCATTCCACTCCTACAAGTCCTCGGGGATAAACAATACAGGGATGGTTCTTGCTCAAGGCAACATCACATACAGACAACACAGTGATGAGCCCAGAATAAATACCAAGATTGTAAAATTGATCTACCAAGCAAAGAAATTCAGCTCTGACATGAAAGGCAAACCAGAGTGAGAAAACACCAGACTCTGCAAATAATAAAAGATGGCTTATTCACAGTAGTGGAGACATTGGAATGGACAGCAGAGGTATAGCCAACTGTCATACACTGCGAAAGGCAGATATACAAGATGGGAAAAGTCTGCTCTTGAAAGCAACCTCCGAATACCACTCTTGCCGTTTTAGGAAAGCAGAGGAAGAAATCAATTTTCATTAGGCTACACAAAGGATGAGGCACATTACCTTCACTATGACTCAGACTGGAGACCAAGCCCCATTTTGCTTTGTGTACTGGACTTCTGCATGGTCTGGGCAAACTATTCCCACTCAAACACTGTGAATCCAATCTACCAGGCATCGTGCACCCAACCCACTGGGCATGTGTTTAACTTGAAATTGTTACACCCTCCAAAAAATAGTGCTTTTGGACCTCTGTAGCACAACCCAGACAGTTCAATATTGTTTTCACACACCACAAATAATACGTTTAAAAGCTTTTTCTTCAGCAACAATTTTGTGATGCAACCTCCATCCATGCACACAATTGGACAGACTGAAAGGCTGGGGCACCTAAAAATTACAAAAGTGCTGCAACAACTAATCATGCACAAGCGACTCATGGAACCAGACGTAACACTGTAACTAGTCACATACCATCTATCAGACTCTTTCATACTCAAACCAGTGCATCTTCAGATCTTCTTAACTCTGCTTCTCTGCCCCTCAGCAACTTTGGTTTTATGCTTGTGTTTCCTTGTGTAAATACAACAACATTCAACCCCTCATTTTCTCTGAAGGCTGGTGCTGAGATACAGAAAATACACTTTTCATGTGGACAATAGTTTGCATTCAAAATATGCCACACTAGGGCTCATTTATGTTTTTAAGTGACATCAAAGCCACACTGGAAATGCTGTAGATATTTTGGTATGCAATTTAATATGTCCAACAACCCTGTTTTGTCAAGCAGAAGAAAATTCCCTTCTGCAAAGCCACATTAAAATCACCTCCACATCACCTGTGAACACTGAACTGACAACCTAACTGTCTGCTTATTTTATTGCTTCCACCTGCTGAAAGCAGCACTGCACATTATACTTTCACTTTAATAATAAAAATCAGCAACCAGATGCTTATACAACAATAAATTAAAAAAAAAAAAAAAAGCACTTGTCATCAGCACTTAATCAGGACACAGGACTGTTTCAGGAATGCTTAATGGGATACAGGACCTCCCAGTTAAGAATCCACAGCTTCATTTCAAGCCAGAGTTATCACTAATGAAATACTCTTGCCATACAACAACCCAAGACCCATACCGGTCTGTTGCCGACATGAAACAGGGATGTGAGCACAGCCCATTTCTTCACAGGTTCCTCATGCCACAGAATTCATCATCACAAGGATGGCCATTTGGCAGCCCAGGGGTCGGAGCTGGCTGTCAAGGCAATTTTATCTGAGAAGGTACAGCAGTTGGAAAACTGACTGCTGCTGTGTGCTTGCAGCGGGAACGCAGAGGCAGAACAGGCCTGGTAGGATTTATAAGGCCAGCTCTAGCACTGTGCTCACAAGTCTGTGATGATCTGGTCTCCAAACACCTGGCAGGGAATAAATGTCCCCAAGCCTGTCAAAGTCATCTGACAATACAGTCAGCCAACAAACAACCCAGCCTAGCAATTGAGCCTGAGTTAGCCTCCTTTGTCCAAGAGGTTGTCTTGAGCAAAAGAAAGGGAGAGCACCAGCACTGCTGCTCCAAGGCCAAACTACTGGAAGGCAACAGCTCCTCCGGTGAGCATCTAGGCAAAGAGCTATACAGCATGAGACATCTCACACGCAGAAAAGGCAATAGCCTGACCTATGTTCCAGTGACTATGATTAAATCTGAAATAAAAGTCGGCTGTGGGGATAAAGACAGAGAAGGGATGGGAGGGAAACAGCTCTGCTTCTAGATAAGACTTTGTAAATTACAAGGTCTTAATTACATTAAATGCATTGCAGTACCATATGCACATCACTAATAAGGCAGAGATGGAAGAAATGGGACTAGATGCTAAGTCTGAAAGTTGAATAACTGCATTCTAGACTTGATCTTTGAATTAGAAAGTTTCTGAACCACTTTGTCCTAGTTTAGCCATCCATAAAACAAAGGCAATAATCCTTTCTTCACTGGGGTGTTGAGAGGTTTAATTAATGTTTACAAAGTCCGTTGAGATTTCTGACTGACATTTGAAGTAATTCAGAATACTTTTTAACTGCATTTGTTTCTTCTACTGCACTGTTCAAATGTCTCCATATTGAGATATCCAAAGGGGAAGAAGATGGAAAGAAAAACTGTGGAGATAGGTAAGCAGAGTAGTGGGGGAAAAAAATAACCAACCCAACAAATTTAGCCCTTCATATTCATCACTGTCCCATCAAAACTATCTTAATAGTGTCTTTTCTACAGATGAAGAAATTGCTTATCCAGACACCTGCTGCCTTTCCCTTGCAGATCTGTTAAACTTAGGATCTCTGGTATTTTTGCCTGTAGCACCACGTTGGTAAGCAACAAGGTATTAAATGGCAGAAAAAACAGGCAGTCACATCAGGTTGACAGGATCACCTGAGGAAATGAAGGGGAGAGGAGCAAAGGGGTGAAAGTACCAACACAGAACCAGAAAGTGAGAAGAGACGCTGAGTGTAAAGAGGTGCCAACCACTAATAAGGGACTCAACGCACTGAGCTACTCTCTGTAATGCATTCCCACAGATGCTCAGGTACACTGGAATACATTATCTCAACAGACTAGTCTAGCATGAACAAGGCCACATGTGTGTCCAAGTGCCAGAGATAAACTGAACATCGGACACACTTAAAAGCACGAGCACACACAGGAAGCCGCTCCATACCTGGGCTGGGATTTCTCAGCCTCTACATTGTCCCCCATCTCAGAGCAAAACCTTTGTGTGGCCAGTTTCTATAGGGGGCGTTTGTGGGGCTCGAGATACAATCAAAACGCAGGCAGAGGAAATGCAAATGTCATTCGGCTCCCTTTCATTGTCAAGAAGGACACATGAGGATAAAACACTGTGCACTGCATCCCTTCCCCTATTACGTGCCCTACTGCTTTTGTCCTAATTTATCCCATGCATAATTTATTTACACGTGTATTGTTTCCCCATCAGCAACTTTGAAGAATAAGTGAGAATTATAAAACGTTTTATTAAGCAAGTTGTCAGTTAAAAACGCAGGTGGCGTCAGGCAGGCAGCACCGATTCCGTCTCCCCCACGCAGCACTAGTACTTTAAAAGGCGCACGGAGAGCAGCGAACCCAGCACTTGATGTCTATTGTTTCCTCCTCTCACACCCTCAGGGGCGAGGGGAGGAGAAGACAGCTAATTATAAATGGCCTAATCCTGCCCTCCCCGACGGCAGCAGCAGCGGGATCGGAGCCCCCGGTTCCTTTCGGCAGGATCCGCCCCTCCCGCAGCTCCGCCGCCACCGCCGGGAGCTCCGCGGCGCCGCGAAGTGCGAGGAGCGGAGGCGACGTCCCGTCCTCCGGCGGGGCTCGCACTGCCGTGCCCGCTCCCCCGAGAGCTCCCCGCCTCTCTCCCGCCGCCCCCAGGGGCCATCCAGCCCGGGCTTCGTCTCTCCCGGCGAACCGAACAGGCGGAGGTGGCTCTTGGCAGCGCAGGTGCGGAGCCGCGCGGGGCGCTCCGCGGTCCCCGGTGTGCGCAGCCCGAGCAGCGCCCGGGAGAGGCACCATGAGAAGTTGTTCTCTCGCCTCTCCAAGTACTGAACCTGCCGTCAAACGGGGGCCGCGCCGGCTCTTGGCCGCGTTTTTCAGAGCGTGCTCAGCCCCACAGCACCCCCCCACGAGGATACTCGGACTTCTTTGATCAACGCCCCGGCAGCTGCGCTCCCATCTCCCGGGGGGTGTGTGAGGTGCTACCGGGAGGACGGGGAAGCGAAAGTGAAGGTTTTCCGCCAGGACCGATCAGGAGAGGTGATAAACGTGTCAGCACCCCTTCCCAGCTCGAGGCTTTCCTCTCCCGCCGAAGCGCAGAGAGACACCGGCAGGAATCCCTGGAAAAAACCTTCAAGTGTTTTTCCAACTCCAGCCGGAGAGACTTAAGTCGGAGCGAAAAAAAAATAAATAAAAAAGAAAGAAAGAGGGGGAAAAAACCCAACCAATCCAGGCTCGCAGCCCTGATTTCATCTCTGAAAACTCAAACGTATAAAAACACCCACTCAGCGCAGCCAGAAAGTGCAAACGGAGCGTCACCGCCAGGTACTCCGCTTCCCCGCGTTCTATTACCGAGAGCGCTGCCCCCGTTAGCGGAGAAGTCGCTTTAAAAAGGTTAAGGCAGCTCCTCTCCCCGCGTACGGTGCCAAATCCCACTCTCCCTAATGCCTTCAGGGATTAACGGCGTGCGCTGCAGACCACAAGGAAAATAAAGGACGCGATCCAGAAGGCGACAACGCGGTCCCTGCTCCCAGCCTGGCCGCGTTTCGAGCAGCGGCGGCCGGGAGGGAGGGAGGGGGCAGGTGCAACCCTCGAGATGGAAACACAACCAACTCTCTTGGCCACTTCGAAAAGCGAAAGCTTGTCATGTATAAAAGCGATCTGCCGGACTTCCTGTCCCAAATCAACGCCCGGCACTCCCGAGTCATTCATTTCGCCCAAGCCTGCTTTTCCTCCCTCTCTCCCGCACCCACGCCGAGTTCGCGCCCCGGTGCCAACCCCCTCCGGGGAAGCGGAGCGGCCGCTCCGCTCTCTCCTTCGCATCCCAACTCCGCCGAAGCGCCTCGGAGCCAGCCCGGAGCCTGACCCTCTCGCCGCTTCCCCCGCGCGGGGCTCGGGGCGTGCGGGACGCGGCGCGCATCCCCGCGGGACGCCGGCACCCCCCTCTCCCCTCTTAATTAACCGAACCGAACAATTTCTTTCCCTCGTTAATTTCGGCGCGAGGCGATGCGTTGCACAAAAACCGAGCGAGGAGCCGCGGCTGGGAGGTAGGAGGGACCCGCCGGGAGGCTGCGGGCACCCGGCTCAGCCTGGCAGCCGGCGCCGGAAAGGCGCCTTTTTTTTCATATTTAAACCACGCGGAATATGTTACATTTTTTGATTCCTACTTACGCTTTCAGGGGGTTGTGAATGACAGTCGCCATTTTGCTACAATGTAACAGAATATTGTGTCTCGGAGTTCTAAAGGTTCGCTCAGGGGGAGCGGGCGGCCAATCGCGGCGCGCCGGGCCGGCCCCGCGGCCAATCGCACGGCGCGGGCGGAGCCGCGGCTCTGCCGGTTATTAGGGGAGCTGTCAAAGCCCAGAGGTCACTCCCTCTCCGTGGCACTGGCGGCGAGCAGGTCTTAAAGGGGCAGCGCCCGGGGGCGAGGTATGGGGAGGCTTTCCAGCAGTTCCCGCATCGAACCGGGAAGGGGAGAGCCGGGATGGCTCCTCGCGCCGGGAGGGATGCGCTCCCCCGTAGCGCCCTTCCCGGGTTGTTTCCCTTTCTCCGAAGCCGCCGTTCTAGCCAGGTCTCCGGGATCCGCCGCTCCCCCTCCCCTAGGAATTTGCCTCTCGCTGTCACTCATCCCGCAGCCCCTGCGCCCTTACATAACGCGCGGCGCCCGAGCCGGCTCTGCCCTGCCCGCCGCTTCCCGGAGAAGCGCCGGGATTCGGGGGGACGAGCCCCCGCTCGGGTTTCCCCGCACGGGTCCCGCTCCCGGGAGTCAGCGAACTCCGGGAAGTCTGGGCTTACCTGCAACTAATTAAAGCGCTTGCAAATGAGTTATGGAGCGTGACCCGAGTGATTTAGGGGGTGCTAAGCCTGCTCTCGCTCTCAGAAGTAAATCCGCTGAAGTTCGCTAAGTTACACCGGTGTAAATTGGGTGCCGACGAGAGCAGAATCGAACCGAGAAGTTTTCTTCTCGCCGGATATCACTGTAAGCTTCGTTGTCTACTACTGCACCCTCTTTCTCAAAGGTCTTGTCTCCCTTCAGGCATCCTCTATCCCTTTAAAAAAAACTCAGCAACCACTAAAACTAAGCCTGCTGCTCCATTCTTTGCATTTATATAACCAGAAGAAACTCAACTGAAGACAGTTAAAACACACTGCTGTAACAGTAAAAGAGAGCAGAATCAACTTGACTCACAACTTAATGAATAAAAGAATGGAAGTAACGATGTTTGTGAGGTAAACAGGTGTTAACAGAAGTAGAAACAGCGATCTTTCTGAGCTAGTGGGTTGAACTTTAAAAGGTGAAGTTTCTGTCAAACAGTCACCTGTTTGACAAAACAGAACTTCCCAATACTGGAGCAGAAGAGAAAAGGAAGAGCGATAGAGAACAGAAAGACTGAGACGTTATTACCCACAGTGAAGAGGGGAGAAGAGACCACTGTAGCAAGCATCCCATTCATTAATGATTCATCAGAGCTTTGCAAAAAGTTGTACTTTGTTTAGGGTTCTTCTTTCCAAAACATCCATCCCTTACTCCAGCTACTAGGTCAGCCTAGGTACCGAGCCAAGCACATATCCCTAGAGGGAATCGCCTCTTCCATCAAAGCAATCTGAGCCATTTGGTTACAGGCACTGCTTAGGACAAATAAGCTTCCTGTCAGCCGGAGAGTTGCCAAGATTCTGAGATCTATCCCAAAACAGTTCTGGGAAGCAATCTTTAAGAATGTTTCCATTATCACATCACATTACATTATTTAATACAGGAGTAGCCCAGGTGACATTGAATGTGACTTCAGACCCTCCTCTTCAGTGCTCTCTCGCTGTTCACAGGAAAAGCTAACCACAAACTGCAGTTTTTGCAAGCACACAGTTGATGCATATGTTGTAAAGAAATGAGAGGCTTAGCGTGCACCTGAATTGGCAATCCTGAGCTAGCAGGGAACCCTATATCACATCTTGCATGAGGATTTCTGGTTTGGCTTTTCTTACAGCCACGATGTTCACCTAATAGCAAACATCAACCACATTTTAGTGTGTAGCCTAGGATGGGCAATATTCACTTGCACATAACAACATCTTTGCTTCACATGAAAGAAAAAGTAGCCCAGGACCGTATCCTGCTGCAGAACTGCAGGCAGATTGGTGCTACTGAGAGAAGGCACCAAAATTCAGCCAAGTTCTGGAAAGTCTTGAAATATTCTAATGCAAACTTGTGACGTTTTCAGAGAATTTAAAAAAAAAAAAGTTTGAGATGTTTTCAGGAGTTTAATGAGTCCCTCTGGTTGTGTTTGGTTGGATATATGGGCCTGTTCCTGCTCTGCAGGCAGGGAGCTCTTGGTGCAGCTTGGAAGGGAGTGTATTGTAAAAATGGGAGTAAGCTACACGTGCATCCTTTGGTGCTCCTGTTATTCAGTTAGGCCTTTATCAGCTAACAGCAACAGCAACAAACTGTGAGAAGAGCCACAGATGACCTTGGGTTGTTGATAGCCCTTTTCCCAGTCGGGCCCCACGTTACTGGCCAGGAGGATCAGTCAACAGCACTGCCTTGCTCAGAGGAATCTCCAGGACGCCCAAGGACAGAGCTGCCGTATCAGAACAGTGGGAAGTCTCACTTGTTGGTAGCAAAGGCATCAAGCTTTGCTCGTGTGTCCAGACTGTTTTTCTATAGTGCATTTTATGTGGAATTCTAAAACAGGTTGTCATTTTAGCTGGGAAAAAAATGCAGGCGTGGAGCACTGAGTAGCAATGAACTACATAACTTACTCGTACAAAATCACTATTTGCAAGTAAGGCAACCACGACAACCTATGTTAAGCCACACTGTAGTTCCTCCATTTTCACCACCTCATCATCAACTGATCATTTATGAACTAAATTTTTAAATTAATTTTCCTTCTAGTTTTAGAAGATTTTTACATTCCTACTTTGCTTCTGATAGTTTTATCCACATCCACCTGAAACTTAACAAGGAGGCTGCAAGAAAACATAAATACTGTACAAATATTTGACATTAAAAATACACCCACGTAGGTTTTTTTATAAGAGGCTGTCTTGGGCAGTCAACACTTACATTTAAAAAAAGGAGGGTAAGTTTTGACATAAACCCATAGGGTTTAGATCATTAGCAACAACACAGGGCCTAAGCATGCTGCCTCGCGGGGGTCAGAATGAGCAGGGCTTTAGAAGGCAGAATCCACTGCCTGACCTCCGGTCCCATGTACAGAACTGCAGCGGTCTCTACCTAAGCAGAAGTAAAATAGTGTTGTTTCTTTTCATCATATTGGGAAGTGTCATGTCTCATAGATCATACTGCTGCCCTCCTGCTCCACCTCTATTTCAAACATTTTTACTATTTACATAATGCAACTGCATTGATAGTTTCTGTGAGGTGTCAAAAACATTCCTGCTCATCCTGCAAGGCCTTATTTTGGCTGAGGATCTTTTACTGCGATAGAGTTTTCACCCTGTATTTATTGTCTCCTGTTCTCCATTTTATTTCATACGTTTTAACGCAGAGTTGCTCTCTTCTGGAGAGAAGGAAGGTTAGATTCTTACTGCTACATTCCTCAACTCTTGCGAATCAGAAAGTGAAACAAACTAGATGCTGACATTGAAAGCCACAAATCTAATTTTGCTATGGAGGGAAACATAAAAGACAAACAGTAGTTGGTTTACCAGAAGCCATACGCTTTTTCAGCTTTAATATTCCCAGGTATTTCTAGTGATATACAGCTTTATTTTCTTCAAATACATTGATTTTCAAAGGACCAGACTCTTACAGGTTTAAATATAACAGCATGCTCTGTGTGCTGTAATTGTTACAGCAAAACAGGGCCCCACATGCACAGATCTCCTGCAACAAATTTGAAGCCTTAACCCCTTTTTATTTATTCAAAGCAGTGCAGACATCTTTCACACACTGTTTCTTGTCAGCCCTCCTCCTCACCGTCTTTGATCTTCCCCAATATCTGGTTAGCTGAAAGAGGAGGGAAAGATATCAGAGTGTCAATGTTACAGACTCAACATCAGCCCTCTACAGACACATCACCAAAAATTTTACGCAGTCAGCATAACAAAGACAACTATGGAGCTACACAGCGTAAAAATTGGCGCCAATGACTCATTCTTTGCAACTTTGGGAATTGCACTCTTAAAATGTGACCTCAATTTTTTTTTTTCCCCCAAGCAAAATACCACTCTATAGTTATGGCAACAATTTTTGGATGCCTTTAGGATACTTTGATTTCAGGCCTGATTTTGACTCCTCAAAGTTTTAATTTTGTATTTACTATTCAGTTCTCTATCGTGTTACACCTGTATTACATCTATGCTGATGTCTAGACTCAAGCCCTTTTATTCTTAAATGTGATGTTCAAAAAAAAATAGATTTTAACATTAAAGATGAGCCTCTACTACTAAGAAGTAAATTGAGGACTTAAGTTTTCAAAACTTTGGGGAGACAGAAGTTGTTTAAGTTTTCAGATTCTGGTTCAAGCCTGTCCCCAATTCAACAACCTGCTGAAAGTCTATTTAACGTGGTTGCTAGAAAATTACGTTATCATGGATTGTTCCTAAATTTCTCTCAACAACAGAAAATAATGTCACAAACCAACTGCCTCAGACAGAGAATACAAATCTTTATGGTAGCCACTGCAGTACGCCAGTAAAAGCAGGAAAAAGAATCTAATAATGCGGATAGACACATGCTCTGAAGAACACACATACAATAACTATGCTTGTCTGCTCCATGAGGGGAGTCATTGCTAAAATTCAGAAGGGACAAAACAGAATTCCCATCATGACGCACAAGATCTGCACATCTAGAGTCACAGATCTGCCTGCCTTATTACTTGAGTGAGTAACTAGCTGGGGAAAAAAACAATTTTAAAGAAAAAAGTAAATACTTTAAGACTTCTTTTCACTCTTTCCTGCATTAGAGGTAGCGAAAAATATTCCTATATCCGTCAGTGGGATACAGGGGTGGTACTCCGATTCATCTCAGATAACATTAGGTCTCCTGTTCTCATCCACTCCTAGTGTGGGGCTGAAAGGGAGTTTCAAAGGTACCTTCGGTCTTGGAGGGAGCAGGTTGTATAGATAAGGGCTTCATTACTTGGACAGTTTAACCCCCCAAAAAAGCTCCTCATCACCACTTTAGATGGAGTCTGGGAATTCTAGCTTCCTACAGTTTTAACCACCTTAAAGGTTTCAAACGTGCCCTAAGATTGCTGCAACATGACTTCCTTTTGCCCATGAGTAGAAAACAGAACGTAATACCTTGCTAAACAATCTTATCTCTAATAAGCACAGAGCACACACTGTAATTATGATTCTAAGACAGGTTTAACATTTGGATTGAGCATAATGAATAGCACTCTACCTGAGAAAATTAACAACTCTGAGAAAAACATAAACTGCCACATTCATCCAAAGAGAACGTTAACTTGAATTTTGCCGTTGATTTGAACGATTTCACCTTTCCTCTATTACTGATGAGATCACCCCAGAGAAAGGAATGAATATTTCACTGTGACTATCTGGTGAGGCCATTCTGGAAAATTATTTTTTTTAGTGGAGTAGGCAGTAGCGAGATGTCCAGACACAGCTTGAGAGTAACAACTTGCTTTCTTTCAGTATTCAAGGTTCCTTGTTTATAAAGTGTATTTTGGTCTGTATAAGGCCAAGGGAGAAGGCACTATCAGAATTAGGCTCCTTTTGTAGCAAACACAAGAGCTTTACAGCTTGCAACAAAACCAGTCCTTTTCTTAAAAAAAAAAAAAAACCTACATGGAAAATTAGATTTAGCTAGAAAATGTCTTACCTGCTATTTTTTTTTAGGTTTTTAATGTTATTTGTGAAATATTTTCATTTTCAATTTTTTTTATTATTTTAATAACACCTTCAATGGTTCCCCCCCTCTTCCATATAAATACAAAAGAATTACAGCATTGCAGCTTTTAATATTTTTCTTTCCCTCTGTTTTATTCTGTTATTTTCAAAACAATCTGTAATTTGAAATATCTCCCACTTTGTAAAAGTTCAGAATAAGAAAATAAAACCTGATGGGGTTGTTGAGATGAAAAAGAAAACATCCCCATACGCAGCAGGTTGGAATTAGTGAGCAGATAAGAAGGCACTATCTCATTTTATTGCATTGATTGGCCAGACACCAGAGGAAAATGCAACTACTGGAAAAATAAGACTCCTTTTGTTTAGTTATGCTTTAAATCCTGCTAAACAGAAACACCTTTAAAATTGTAATGAAATCGTTTTTCTATTTCCCATCGAACTTTACTTTGGTAGTAGAGGGGAACAACTGAAAGGTACAGACTGACTTGACTAAAATAGCAGTTTAGGTCAAGCCTATCTTTAAAAGTTGACAGTTGCAAATTTCAGTGGACACACGCGGTGCTGGTATAACAAAAAGCTGATCCCGGGAATCTATCAGACTAGATTACTGCAGTCATTGTCACAGGTAAGCCAGCTCTGATTTTCTTGCCCCCTAAAACTCCCCAACAGCTTGCACCTGTGGAGCTATTCTGATATAAATTTCCCCAATCCAAACAGGCTCTCAGGCCAGAACTCTCCTCTTCAGAATAACTTTTCTGATACTTTTAAACAGAGATAGCCACCCCTTACATAGAATCAGCATTGCCAAGAGAAGGGTGTTACTTGTTGGGTGGTTTTGTTTGTTTTGTTGTTGTGTTGTTTTTTTAAAACAAGGGTGGAGCACCTCTGCTGGCAGAACACCTCCTCCTAATGCAGGAGCCACCCCTCCAGGAGGAAGCTCTGCCATACAACTCTTGCCCCGGTCATTCTTCTCACACATCTAAGCTCTTGTGTCAAGTTCTCTAAAAAACTTAGGCTTTTGCTTGTGTCAGCAGCCCTTTGCTGACACGGTTACTCTGTGCTGCCGCAACAGAAAGGAGCTAAGAAGAACTTGTCAAAGTTTATTATGAAATTTCAAGCAAAGAAAAAGGCTGATGGGATACTGCTTGATGGAAGGCCCATGTTTTTGCTACCTCTGTTTCTGCTTATTAGGCTAATTCTAGGACTAAACTGTAGAGCCCTTGTTCCATTACAAGAAAGGTTACCTAGTGCAGGATTTCCCATGCATATACATAGGGCCAGATTCTCATCTTTCATGTGCGTTACTAACATGGGCCTACTGACCTGAGCATTACTACTACTACTATTTACCCCAATAGCACAAGTGTTAGTTTATACAAACACCATTCCAAAACCCACAGTTAATAGCAGTTATCAGTGAGTTCAAGTAGGTATAGAGGCTCAAGCTTCCTAACTGGTATGCCCATGAACCACACACTCTTCCCCAAATTGCTGCAAGTAGCACTCGTATACACTATATATATAAATATATAACCCATCTTCAGATCTCGGACTAGCAGGACAAAAAGATTGCTACACAAGAGCTGAGAGAAGAATACGAGTCTAAATTCAACATCATCACATAACATTTACACTCTTCATCGTGCCAACTGTGCCACATGCTGAAAACCCTAGTTCCCTACCACTCTGTTCCCTCCAGTGCCTGCTTGTGATGGTTTTGTTTGTTTATTTTGAAGGTCAATAGCCAACTAAGAGCATGCAAGCCTGTACATTTGAAAAAAGAACGCACAGGCATCTTCAATGTCAGAAAAATTCCCACCAAACATACCTGAGAAAACCTCGTAGCAATTAGAATGTTTTAGTACCTGTCATGTTCAGAAGTGATCAAGCACTACAGTTTGTAAACAGAGCTAAACTTTGTAAAACAAGGTATAAGAACAGTCACCTACTGAGGACAGCGTCTTAACATGTGCTGAATTCTGCACTCACTTGCGATACCCAAAAGGTTTGCCCACTTTGCTCACAGCAGAATGTTCCCTCCCATCTGGTGCCTATGGTTAAAGCCCTTACGATATATGCTTTAAAGGCTTTAGAACAACTTTGACAGAATAAAAAAAAGTCTACAAATAACAATGTTTCAGCTGCTGCTGCAATGCTCCAGTTTGCACAAATAGCTTACCAAATTATTTTCTATGAGGAGATTTTCCCTGTCTGGCTACTGCAAACATCAGCATCTCAGCATGCGCAAGCAGTGGGAATCCAGGTTTCAGGAACCCTGTGCAGCCAGTTGCCACTAAACAAAGCCTTATAATTGATCCTTACCAAGTTTACGACTCTTCAGAAAAGGTATCAGCAAGCAAAACTGTCCTGCATTCATTTCCACTCCCCTTTGGCCCTGCAACCACTTCTTAGCCTTTCCTAGCCTTTGGCTAGTTCTTCTCCAAGTTGTTTTTATTAAACACATAATAATTTCTCCCAGCAATCACGGCCATCCGCTCTCATCATTCTTCTAGACATAGGCACTGGCCAAATCCACTTAGGGGGAAGGAGGATAGCATACAAAGGTCTGAAATGTACTTGCGGTGGGTGAGAGGTGCTTATTGCTTAAGATTACTCTCCTATCATACAAGCAGTGGATTCCCTTACTCTATTTATACACTTGTAATAATTCACTAGCTAACACTTTTTCCAGCTAAATAAATGCCCATCTCCTGAAATGGATTCAAACTTCTGGAGCACAGAGGTTATGCAACAAGGGTCAGTATGCAAAGCCCAGTGCCAGAGACATGCAGCTGTTTCTCTCACTCACACTCCCTCCTTCTGATTACTGAACATGAGAATCCCACTTGTATTCCAGATACAAACGTAAGCATGTTATATTCCAAAGCTGGGCGCTATTCCAAATTGGAATGCTGGGGACATTCAAGTCTGGCCTACTTGTTTGCATAGCATCAAGAATGCTGGGTCAATAGGTATTCATTTTGCAGTTACTGCAGTTTTTCCCTCCTGAATATATACTCTAACCCACCAGCAAAGCTTTGTTTCCAGGCCATATTCTTACACAAATACCCTAATATCTCTGCTTAAAGGCTTATGGAAGCCTTATGCTGTTTTCAAAAAGCATATCATAAAAAGTAGGCCCTAGTTTAGCAAAATACTAAAATAATTGTCTACGAATAACATTGATACTATCCATTTGCTAAAGGCGAGCCATACTGTTGGCTTGTTGTGGAAACAAGACTGGGAGGAGAAGCAACACAGATATCAGACAGGACTGCAAAAGAATTTAGGAAGCAATGGCTGCAGAGACTTGGATATTGTAAAGAATGGATTTAGAATAAGAACAGGATTACATAGCTAATACAGAGGCACTAAGGGCTAAGAGCCCATAACACCTTGAATAAGCAGACTGGAGTATTTTTGAGTGTTGTGATATATCTGTGTAAGCCTAGGTTCACACAGCCTAAAATCCATATGGGCCCCTGTGCCTAGTGTTTCCTATTTGATAACTCCAAGAGTGATTGGATTCAGGGTCCTAGCATTAGTCTCCTTAAGGCTAAACATTTGGGCTGCAGATGTTAAAAACAAGCAGAAAAATCCCTGCCAGTCATATTCTGCTCCCATTTGTAATATGCAATTCCAACCTAAAGGCATGGGTCTGCCAAAGTTGGTTTCAACAGGAAGAAGGGTTATCCAACGTTGTCCAACCATCAAATTCAGTTCATAGAATCACAAGATCATAGAATCATAGAATAGTTTGAGTTGGAAGTTAAAGATCATCCAGTTCCAACGCCCCTGCCATGGGCAGGGACACCTCCCACTAGATCAGGCTGCCCAAGGCCCCATTCAACCTGACCTTGAACACCTCCACAGATGGGGCATCCACAGCTTCGCTGGGCAAACTGTGCCAGTGCCTCACACTCTCCCAGTGAAAAATTCTTCCTTATGTCTAGTCTAAATCTGCCCCTCTTCAGTTTATAGCCATTCCCCCTCGTCCTATCACTACAAGCCTTTGTAAACAGTCCCTCTCCAGCTTTCTTGTAGGCCCCTTTCAGGTAAAAGAAGGTTGTGATAAGATCTCCTTGGAGCCTTCTCTTCTCCAGGCTGAACAACCCCAACTCTCTCAGCCTGTCCTTGTATGGAAGGTACTGCAGCCCTCCGAACATCTTTGTAGCCCTCCTCTGGACCCCATCCAACAGCTCCATACCCTTCTTATGTTGAGGATTCCACCAGCAAAAATTATTCTGCATTGATAGTGCTGTAAACTAAAGCAGAACATCATCTCTGCTTATACAGAAGGTTTAAACCATACATATGCAGCCGCTGAAATCTCCAGTGCAGATTTTCATGTACTGTTTTCATGAAGGCGACCCAGCAGAGAGACTGGTACTATTTAAAGTCAGAGTGAAGAGTTAAAAGCCCTGACCCGAAAAGAATTTAGCATTTACTTATATCCATAAGTGCAGAAAATGGTCTATAAGTGGTATTTCTCCGGGAAAGCGCGTTCTTAAAGAAAACAGACACTCAGAGAGAAACCTGCTAAGAGCAAGAGGCACTTGGTTCCTCTGTCCTGCCACACAGCAGTCCCCTGACTCATCTGCCTGCTCCCCAAACACGCGGGTGTGCCAGAATTACAGCCCGATGTGTATTACGTGCACTGACCTACGGTTCGAGGCCACGGAACATCCTCCAGGGCACCTTCCCGGCTCTTCCCGCTCCTCCCGCCCGGCTCACCTGCGGCGGGGCTGGCGCGGGGCGCCCCCTGGCGGCTGCGCGCGGTACCGGGCAGCGCCTGCGGGACGCGAACCCGAGGGATGAGCGAGAAGGGGCAGCCCCGCACGAAGCTCCATTTCAGCGCAGCGGGCACAGTGCAATGCGGCAGGCGCGGGAGCAGCAAGTACTTTGCGTTCACGCCTTTACAAAAAGAGAAACGCGTCCGTGGGATGATGTGCGGGAGCCTCCCCAGCGGCCGGGAGGTACCGGCTGCGGGGAAAGCATCGAGCTGAGGGGACACGCACCACGCTGTAGGGACATGCATGTGCTCTAGGGACACACTCCGAGCTGCGGGGACACTCCTCGCGCTGTGAGGACAAGCACAGAGCTGAGGGGACATGCACTGAGCTGAGGGGTCATACATGTGCTGTAGGGACACGCACCGTGCTGCGGGGACAAGCACTGAGCTCTAGGGACATTGCACCGCACTGTAGGGACACGCACTGAGCTATGGGGACACGTGCCGCACTGTAGGGACACCCACTGAGCTGAGGGGACACGCACCACGCTGTGAGGACACACACTGAGCTGTGGGGACAAGCACCGAGCTTAGGGGACACGCACCATGCTGTGAGGACACGCACTGAGCTGTGGGGACACGTGCCGCATTGTAGGGACACGCACGGAGCTGTGGGGACATGCATCGAGCTGAGGGGACACGCACCACGCTGTGAGGACACCCACTGAGCTGTGGAGACACGTGCCGCACTGTAGGGACACACATTGAGCTGTGGGGACAGGCAATGAGCTGTGGGGACATACATGTACTCTAGGGACATGCACCAAACTGCGGGGACGCTCACCACGCTGTGGGGACCCACACCGAGCTGAGGAGACACACACCAAACCGAGGGGACAGGCACTGAGCTGTGGGGACACGCACCGCACTGCAAGGGCAAGCACTGTGCTGTGGGGACACTTGTCAAGTTGAGGGGGCATGTGCTATGCTGTCGGGACATACATGTTCTGTAGGAACATGCACTGCACTGCAGGGACACACCTCTCTGAGGGGACACTCACCACACTGAGGGAACACGTTCTGTGCTGCAGGGACATGCACCACACTGTGCTGCAGGGACATGCACCGCACTGAGGGGACATGCACCGCACTGTAGGGACATAAACCACACTGCAGGGGTACGCACTGTGCTGCAGTGACACACAACACTGAGGGGACATGCACCGTGCTGCAGGGGGACACACTACACTGTAGGGACACAAACCACGCTGTAGGGACACGCACTGTGCTGCAGGGACACGCACCAAGCTGCAGAGGGACACACTGCACTGAGGGGACACACACCTGGCTGTGGGGACACACACCTGGCTGCGGGGACACGCACTGCACCGTAGGGACACAAACCACACTGTAGGGACACGAACCACACTGTAGGGATATGCACCACACTGCTGGGACACGCAACACACTGTAGGCACACACACTACACTGTAGGGACATGCACCATGCTGCAGGGACATGCACCAAGCTGCAGGGACCCACACCTGGCTGCGGGGACACGTACCACACTGAAGGGACAGACACCACGCTGTGGAGACATGCAGCATGCTGCAGGGACATGCACTGCACTGTTGGGACATGTACTGCACTGCAGGGATACACACCACACTGTAGGGACACGAACCATGCTGTAGGACACACACTGTGCTGCAGGGACATGCACCACGTTGTAGGGACACGAACCATGCTGCAGGAACACGCCCTGCACTGAGGGGACAAGCACCACACTGTAGGGACACGGACCACGCTGTAGGGACACGGACCAAGCTGTGGGGACATGCACCACGCTGAGGGGACACACACCTGGCTGCGGGGACGCGCACCACACTGCAGGGACACTCACCTGCTCCTGGCACTACCAGCAGCCACAGCCCAAGGCTCTTCCTGCTACCTGGCCTTCCAACCCAAAGGCCTCCTGCAAAGAAGTTTGGGGGGAGGTCGGGTGGGCTTTTTGGTGGTTTTTTTTTTTTTAAACAGGGATGGGAGAAGGGACAGGGGATAAAGCAGATTTTAAAGTTTCCGCATTTAAGTAATTTGAGCATTTTCAACAGCGAGAGCAACCAAGGTACCTTAAATGTAACAATAATGAGGTTTGAATAGCTGTATGCCTCCATGGCTTTGAAACTCAAGACAACTCAGAGAATTTGGCATCAAGTAGGTGGTTTTACAAATTTTCTGTGGAAAAAACACTAGTGACTGCCTAAGTCATGAAAAATACCTTTAGAAACCTGTTGGAATGTAGCAACTAAATTCCCAAGGATTCGTTCTGTATTTTTGCAATATTTACCCCTCATCCAGAAGTAGCTGTTAGCATCAGGTAGCAGGGAAGGAAGACCAGCACTCTTCTGCTCTCTGCATTTTCTCTGCTAATGTATGACGGCTGCAGAGCAAAGGAGAGTGGGAGAAAGAACTCAGCCCTGCAACCAAACACTGAATTAATGCAATCCACATAAAGGTGCTGAATTAAAACTCTGAAGAAAACCTTTGTTCTGGCATCTCCTAATTTTTTTGAGGGCTTGACTTTGCAACCTTAATGCACTATTGTGTATCATTCAGCTTTTCCCCAGAACACTGAGTACATGTACTAGCAGTAGGACAAAGAGGTTACACCTCAGGACTTGTATTTTGACCATTCTTTGTATATACACACTCACGCACATAGAGTCCCTCTCCAGCTTTTGGGCATGCACATGCAAGCATGAACACAAATCTACAGAGTCTCATTTAACCTTTGAAGTCAGGCTGGAAGCCTTGGGACAATTTCAAAACTACATCTGAAAACAACATAAAAAAATAATCAGTGCTATATACACAGCATTACTAGTTTTTCTTTTCACTTTGCTTTACTAGTATGGAGATGTTCCTTGAAAGCTCATTTTTGAAGTGTTTTATCTGCTTTTGCCTCTGTTCACTTGAAATCATAGTTCTGCTTGTAACACTTTAATTATTCATACAGCAGACAGCTCTGATTTTATAGGGGTGATGATGATGCTTCAGGTGAAGAACAAAACAGAAGGATCAGAGGAACACCTACACAGAAAGAAGTGGTTTTATGCCAAAAACTTTAGTTGGAAAAAATCAAGCAAGAGGAGGATGAAAAACATACAAGACATGTCTCTGTGAAGTTTAATATTTTTTCACCATACAATGATCTTTTTAAAAGGCTTAAGAACCTGCAGTTGAGAACACTCAGGATTTACTACATATGTCTCTCAAATAACACGGGACTTGTTAGAGCCTACAGAGCCAAAGAAGCTTATGAGACATTTATTTAGTTGAACTCTTGTATCACAATGAAACCAGTTACGGTATTTAAACCGATTTCTTTCAAACATATGAGAAAGCATCACTCAGTTTATAACACTCTCAAAAGAAGTCAAACCCAAAAATATCAGTCAGTGGAAACCCCTGACAAATGCAAAGTTATGATTTCAAGATCTGGTATTTCTTATTTTAAGAGTCCTCACATTTTGGCAGTCTTTCCAGCATCAAAGTAGTTTCAGGTTTATTATGGAGAGATCTTTCATTGAACCAGAGAAAAAAATCTAGCAACAGTTAATGAATTTTTTTTCTCCAGACTACAAAAAACTCTTCCTCCAAGAACAAAGAGTAAACAAAACATTCATCCCAACTAATTGTCTCCAGGGCAAAAACAGCAGTCTGAACATCTCAAGTTCTTCCACTTAGCCCAGCCTCTACTGAAGTGGACATATCGGGAAGGAAGGCCCTGTGAAAAGAATACTGTGGTGGAACAGGCATTAATGCGCCTGACACTACTCTCAAGCACTTTGGAAGCTGGCCAGGACACACCTGCTGTCACACTAATACAGAACAAATTCCTGCTTTTCCACTCAATCTTTCCAACCCTTCACATCACATCTAGACATAGATGGGTGTCAGGGTAAGATGACATCTTACCTCTCTTCTAGCCTGACAAAAAGCCAGTGGCAGTAACCTGCCCAGTCCACTGTCCACCAAAATGGATGTGCATGCAAAGTCTCCTACAGGAAAGCAGGTGGTGTGGCAGTTTGAAAGAAAATGCAATATAAAAGCCAAATAAATTCTTTTAATTTGTCCGTTAACATCAGGAATATTAAGCATCATAGTCAAGTTGTGATGCTCAAAAATAACAAGACAGTGCCTGATTCATTCCTCAGATTAATTTATGTAGTCTCATCACAAGTCTGACCCAGAATACTTACAAATTACAAAAAAAAGTAAAACACATATTATTTTGACACTTTCAGTCAATGGGTTCATTTTGTCTCAGCAAAATGAACTGAAGAGGTGCACTTCGTGTCTCAGGAGATTTGAATGTTCTTAGATGAGAAGCCTTTAAATGCCATTCCAGGATTTAGCACCTAATCCACATTCCATAAAAATAATTCTAGAGAACTAAATAGACTTTACATCAGATCTATTGGGGGGTGTCCTCCTACTCCATGGCCAATCTTGCCTACTCACTAGCTAAACCATGACACACAAATCTGGAGCTTGTTTGGTTGGCCAGCTGAGCAAGCTGGGCCAAGTTACTACAACAAACTATTCTAGCCATGTGTCATGCTTACTGTAAGCTTTACAGATGAACAAAGCTGCACATAACTCAGCACAAGAAAGAAGCTGCCTGGGCCATCAAACAGAGTTTATTGTCTCAGGCACCACTACAGGCATGCATAGCAGTGGTACTGCTGGACCCGCAGACTGATGCTGACTTAGCTACCCATCCACTGGTGGATCATCACAAAGCTTTCACACAAAAACAATGTAAATGCTGGTCACATCTCTGAACTTAGAAAATGGAAGAGGAAACAGTTGGTTTCACAAGCCAGCATAGCCTGTTTTAAGAAATACTACAGAGGTGAATTTAAATTGGAACATTTATGAGTACGCTCCTCGTAATGGGTAGGGTACACCTAACGTGTTAAGACTAGTACAGTTTAGATAAAACAGTATCTTTATGACATTGCTTATATACTTAGATTATATCTATTATAACACAAATAGTAGAATATATTCGTGGCATATATTCAACAAGCAATCAGAAAACTATGCATATCTGCTACACCACACCTTGCATACTGCAGCTCACCAGAGGCCAGCAGCACAACAGACCCCCAGATTCTGCAGCATTAGCTAAGCCTGAATAATTTATTTTTAACTGCAAGTACCAAGCTCTTACCCTCCTTAGAGACAGCCACATTCTTTGAAGAAGTGCTACATGTAAAGCTTCATAACATCTTTCCAGTTTCTGTAGTACTACAACAGTCAGAAAGAAGTCAGGGCCACTTAGTAACCTCTATCCTGTGAAACTATTTTTCTTCATCGAAACATTTTGCACTAATTCCGAAAGCCTATAACCATTTATTACCAGTCACGTTACATTTCTAGTGCATTCCAAGTCATTTCTTCACTGCTAGAATTGGGAACCTGGAAGCAATGGATTTTTTCCAAGCTCTAGACTGCTAGATGCATAAGACAGAAGAAAGCAGTTTACATTCAGAACATCACTGTCTTCCCTGGTACTGGTAATGGGCAGAAACAACATACTGGCCTAGATGAAACTGTATGCTTAAATACCATTATATTCTATACTGTAATGGCAAGAAATGCAATTTAATAAATATAGAATTTGAATTTCATTTCTGCAACCTAAGACTGTTTTTCAGATTCAAATATCTACTTTGCAACCCACCACCTACTTATTTTATCAATTCCTGCTATTTCAAACGGAAAGATGCATAGACATATAGAGGTTTGGGAGGCTGTCGGGGTTTTGATTGTGGTTTAGGTTTGGGTTTGTGCTTGTTTGTTTTTTTTTTCTTGGCTAGGCAACTGAGATTTTGATTATCTAGTAAAGTTTCTAAGGCCCTCTTATATTTTTTCAATGACATTGGCATTATCCTTCAGTACAGTCACCGTTTACATTACAGTGTTTATACTTATGAATTTCCAAGCACATATAGTATATATGCTGTCCCCAAGAAAAAAAAAATTGAAAAAGTAACAGGTCTACATCTGATTGTAATGTTTACTTTATCTGTAAAGTTCTGCTTTCAATTATTAACCCAATATAAACCTTTTTAGCCTCCTGTTATGGTGTACTCCTGCACAGTAAATGTTTCTCATGTACAACTATCATTGAACAGATTCTTCAATACCTTGGCAAGTCTGCCCCATAGCGTAATGGCTACAGGCCATTCAGAAGAAACAGGCGAGGAAGGAGGGGCAGAGGAGTTGCCCTCTGCATCAAGAAATGGATAGATTGTGAAGACCTGTCCCTGAAGAATAGCCACAAGCAGGTTGAAAGGCTATGGCTATAAGTCAGAGACAAAGGGAACCTACCAGGTGGAGTCCACTATAGGCTGCCTGATCAAGAGGAGACGATTGATGAAGCCTTCTTACTCTACCTTCAGGAGGCATTGCGCTAACAGGCTCTCATTCTGCTGTGGGACTTTAACCACCTGGACATCTGCTGAAAGAGCAGCACAGTGAGCTGCAGGCAATCCAGGAGACTCCTGGAATGCAATGAAGACAACTTTTTAAGCCAAGTAATAGACACCCCTACCAGGGTAGATGCAATACTTAAACTGGTGACCATCAATGCAAGTGAGCTATTTGGGGACATCAAGGTTGGAGGCTGTCTGGGATGTAGTGATCACACACTGGTGGATTACAAGGTCTTGAGGCATATGGGTCAAGGAAAGAGCAAAGTGAATTTCAGGAAAGCAAAGTTCCAGCTCTTCAAGGAGTCAGTCAATAGGACCTCCTGGGAAACCGCCCTCTGGGACAAGGGAGCAGAACATTACTGTCAGGTCTTTAAGGATGCTTTTCATAGAGCGCAAGAGCTCACCATCCCCAGGTGCATGAAGTCTGGCACAGAAGGCAAGAGACCAGCATAGTTGAGTTATGGCCTGTGGCTCAAACTAAAGAGCAAGAAGGAAATGCACAGGCAGTGGAAGTAGGGTCAGGTATCCTGGAAGGAGTATAGGGATGCTGCCCAGTTGTGTAGAGATGCGATCAGGACGTCCAGGACCTGGGGGTTCTTGTGGATGAGAAGCTCAACATGAGCCAGCAATGTACGCTTGCAGTCCAGAAAGCTGACCATATCCTGGGCTGCATCAAAAGAAGCGTGGCCAGTAGGTTAAGTGAGGTGATTCTGCCCCTCTACTCTGCTCTGGTGAGACCTCACCTGGAGCACCGTGTCGAGCTCTGGAGCCCTCAGCACAGAAAAACATGAACCTGCTTGAAAGGGTCCAGAGAAGGGCCACTAAAATGATCAAAAGGCCTGGAACATCTCCCTTGTGAAGAGAAGCTGACAGAATTGGAATTGTTCACCTTGGAGAATACTCTGAGGAGACCTTATTGTGGCCTTTCAGTACTTAAAGGGGGCTTATATGAAAGATCAGGAAAAAACTTTATAGCAGGGCCTGTAGCAGCAGGACAAGGGGTAATGATTTTAAGCTAAAAGAGGAATTTAGACTAGATATCAGGAAGAATTATTTTTTGCTGAGGGCGGTGAAGCACTGGAACAGGTTGCCCAGAGAGGTGGTAGATGCCCCATAACTGCAAACATTCCAGGTCAGGTTGCATAGGGCTCTGAGCAACCTGATCGAGTTGAAGATGTCCCTGCTCACTGCAGTGGGATTGGACTGGATGACCTTCATGGTTCCTTCCAATCCAAACCATTCTATGATTCTATGATCTCTTTGGTTTGAATTCTACCTAGGTCAAAAAGAATTCCAAAACAAAATATAGGTGATCCTCAAAATATTTTTCCCTATATTTTTTTCATTTCCACTTAAAAAAAAAAAAAAAAAACTTTTCAAAACAGTTGTTCTTAAAATTTCTAGCAAAAAGGATTCTCTCTCATTTCAGAGGGCTGAGACTGATGACTGCACAAATGGATGCAGCTGCCTGCAAGAAATGGTACTAAATACTTGTACTACTTATGGAAGAATTTCTTAGAGGACAGTTTCTTCAAGTCAGGAGCACTTCTCTGCTGGACACAGTATACATGCAGAGCTACACTGTATAAGGACATTCATCCCCTATTTTAATTTTATCCAAAACCTGTGGGAACTATTTTACTTCACTGACTTATCACCATGCAATGCTCACACTTTCTTTTCTCATAGAAGTTCTCCTAGACCTTGACCTTACACACACCTGGTGATCATCTGTATTTTCCTTTTCTTTCACACTTCGCATTCTGAACACAGGTGATAAGGTATGTTCAGTATTCAAGGTGAGGATGCTCTGCCAGCTAACATAATTGCACTGTCTGTTAGCTTTGGGAAGGCAGGAATCTTTTATAAAGAAAACAAGTAACTGTTGTTAGCCAACTTACACTCAATTGTTAGGTGGGTACGGAAAAGAAAAAGAAAACAAACCAAACCAAAAACTACATACCACACACAACTACATCTTGCTGGATAATTAATACAGCTTTAACCCCATGATCTGGTAGCATCTTAAAGCCTCTGGAAGCTCTTAACCATTTCATAGAGTTCTGTCATCCTTCCTGATTTACCACAGTGTTATAGTAGAAAATTTGTACTATCCTACAGCCAGTTATTTTAGATGTTCTTCTTTCCTGGGGACCTGCAGAGCTTTCCAGCTCCCAATTAGAAAGTGTTTTGCTCAAGGAGATGATAGCTCAACCAAGCCCATAAACCATCTCCTATATCCTACCATCTCTTCTGATTTCTCAGTTAAGCTGAGAGCTAAAGTTTTGTTGGTTGGGGTTTGGTTTTATTTTTTTTCGGAACTGCAAACTGATATATTGCATCTTGTATGTGAAATAATTACGGCTTCGGTTAAACAAAGCACACAAGCAGCTTCAGTTGCCTTTAGACTTTTGAAGACCTTCTTTCAAATTACTGCTAAAATAGGACTAACCTTATGTGCAGTTTTGTTTTAGTTGAGCAATTTATCTGTGACTGATCACAGTTCCCTGTTCCTGGCTTCAATTCAGTGTCGAGAAGAGAGGCAGTCCAAAAAACAGCTCCTAGAAGAGGTCCATAAAGCAGAGCAGCTATGGACCCACCTATGAGACGTGAAACAGGCATACCAGCAGATTGAAGGCAACACCAATGTCAGTCATAATTATCAGTGTACACATGTAATTAGAATGACCCGAGACACTCTAGTCTAAGAATAAAATTTAAGACTGAGGCCACAATGATACCTCTGGAAGTATCCAGAATATGAAGCAGTATATAAATAGTAATCAAGACACGAGTAGATGACAGTGTCGTTACAGCACTAGGTATCTGTAGACTGTTATCCTTCACTTCCCTTCAAACTCTTCCCCCTGCCACCAAACAAACAAATCAGAGAACCCACACATATCCTCTCCAGAATGTACTGATATATGGAGATTTTCCAATGGTAACCCTCCTTCCTCCTACCCTTCTTCCTTCAGGATGTGCTCCTGAAAGACCTCAAAAGAAACTAATTCTCAATACTTTCCACCTTAGTAACATGAGCTTCCTCCTCCTGCCGTGTTCTCCCTGAAAGAGGATTTAGGAGGAAGAATTCTTATCTCATAAAGCTTCCATTCCCTTTGCTTAAAAAACAAAACCCACAAACACTTAAAACAAGAAATTCCAACACATATCTTCAAAGACGATGGTCAGGGATGGTCAAGGGAGACTAAACAAGTCACCATTGCATCACTCAAACAGTACTTTTACACAGGGTGCATCTACAGCACATAATGCACACAAGATAATTGAGGAAGCTCATGGTCCAATACAGCACTGTGTTCATTTACTGCACATTTATGAGAACCACACTCACAGGATTATAATGCTTCCTGCACACAAGTCTCAAAAATTACTTTCCTTTGTATGTGAGCAGGATATAGACTTGAGAAATGAGGTTTTAGTAGCCCTGTGACACCCTGTCTTTAGTTAAGTTGCTATAAACCTCAAAGTGTTTCCTTCTGAAAGCAAAACACTGATTTCCAGATTGACATTTCTTGAAAAGCATTTTTTTTACTGTATTATCATCGATCTCTACATCTGTTCAAAGCCTTGTGTATTTAATATATATATTAAAAAATCTACTACAAACATGATTCCTACGGTCTATGTCACCAATTTTTCCTCCGGTGGGAAATCAATTGACAGAGCCCTGACATCTGCTATTGATGTGCAAAAGCAAAACAGTTCACCTCTCTCTGTATAAAAGCACAACCCTACATCCAAAGCAGACAAGGGAGAACATGAAGCAGCACATACAATTTTGAACCCCAAGGAAAATAATTCCTTGGAGATGCCGACTAGTTCTTTTCACTGGCAATTTTTAAATACAAAGCTAGAAATCAACCCTGTAACTGCAAGCACTTTGTGTCTTACAGACACATAAGCTGAACAAATTAGTCTAGAGCAAAAATGAAAAAACCTGCCAGCTGCCACTACTCTAAAGACATTATTTTTATCATGAACTTAACTTCCCAGTGCAGGTCCTAAGTTTTCCCTCTGTGAAGAGGCAGGGCAGCATTATTGAACACAGGTTTCTTCAAAGACACCACCATCAGGATATTCTAGTCTACAATGGCTCTGCAAGAAAATGAGGCCCAGTTCCAGTTCTGTGTTGTGGTAGTGAAAAGCCTTGTTACCATCTCTGCTTGCTTGATGGATCATTTTACCATCTGCAAACAAAAAAAGATCTTTTACCAAAAAAAGATTTCACAAAAGCACTAAAACTATTAACAAAAGGGCCACACTTTTGTTTTGAACTGACAAATATCAGACCTACAGCTCCACAGGAAACACAGCAGAGCACAAACACCTCTCTGGTCAAAATTATTTGCAAATCTCATGCCTTCAAGTTAGTATTCTCTCCACCCATACACAGAACTACATAGTTTTGTAGACTGAGATATGTCCGTCTATGTGTATGCACACAATTTACGTGTAACCATACTACCAGCAGGAGAGGTGAATATTATTACATTATTTAATAATTCTTAGATTGGGCCCATGAGTAATAATGACAGGAGTCAAGAAGCAAAAAAAAAAAAATACATTTTAAAGCATTAGGTAACTGTTCATACTGCACATGAATCATATTTAAGATGTTTAGCGAAAACATCAAAAATGTTCAAAAGGACTTCACAGATACCTAGCCCTTTGCCATTTGAGAGACAGCATGCTATTTTGGAAGACAAATGTTGTATTAAAGTGGAGCCATTTCTGGAACAGGGACTTACAAAACTAACTGGTGCACAGATGCCTGCACTACACCACAGGAGGAGCAAATCTGACCCAAATTGGCAAAGTAAACCCTTCTTTTTACATCAAAAACTAAAGGATTTTTAACATCCCTTCAGAATCAGAGTCAATAGGAGTTACTTTAAGATACAGACAACAACTTCCTTGAAATTTAGCACCAGTTTGGTTTTCAGCTTGACTTTCTAGGGAGAGAGATTTCAATTATAAATCCACAGAAGTGAGTTACTGTCGCAGCAGAGCATTTCATCTTCTGAATTCCCAGTCTTAGACTGTTTTCACTCTAGGAGGCAACTCAGTAGACATACTGCTTCAGTCATTTGACTTTGACTATACACAACACAGCCAATCTGGTGATATTAGCAAGTACATGTACATCTTTTCCATATCTCTAAGACCATGGCTGTCCTGCAATAACAGATTTTATATGCAAGTACAGCAGACTAGTAATAAGATACCTTGGATTCTTGGGATCCAATACCTTTGGAAGCTAAGGGAGGAAACACTCACATGTGCTAAACACTTGCATTTCTCTTACAAGCTGGCAACAGCAGCCACCAGACCTGCTGCTTTGCACTCATGGTGTTGCTGCTACATGGTTCAGAAGTCTCCCTGCAACTGTTCACTTAAAGTCTAACAGGATTCAAGGCTGAGGTTTTTTTGTTTTGTTGCTGTCTTTTGGGGATTCTATTTGTTTGTTTTGTTTCCTCCAGTCAGCTCCAAGTGGCACCAGGAGCAGCAGAGCTCTGCACTGGGCTATTGCAGCCACAGGACATGACGTGCAGTTTTTGAGGTACCAAACACCTGTGCCTCCCATCGGAGAGAGTCAATGAGGACAAGTGGAAGGTCTCCAATGAGATTTTATCAGAGACCCATGGAATGTGCCAGCCTATTTAATGAGACCCATAACATCACAACTCCATTTATGCCAATATGCAAAATGTGAATTGTTGACATCCACTTATGCCTGCATACTCTGCGCTCAATCTTCTGATTATAATCAGAAGCCATCAAGTCCCTTTATCAGTACCATTAACATCTTCATTAATGTCTTTTATTGAAAACTTCCTAAGGACCTAAAGAATTTTAAAACTGGACTTAATTCTGTTAAGTTTTACATAAAATTTTTTGAGAATTTTTATTCCTTTTGACCCCACAGAAAAAAAAAAAAAAAAGACATAAGAATAATTCAATAATCAGCAAAATATTCAGTAAATTGTACACTTACATTAAGAACAGCACTGAACAGAAGGCAAGGTTTAACCAGACTATTTTGCATTCCTAAGGATACTTGAAAGGAGGAGTCTGCAGACATGGTCTCAGATCACAGTTTGAATTTGTATCAACTGATAACTTGAATAAAAAAATATATATGCATTTATATAAAATGCTAATACAATTTAAAATACTAATACTATACAAAATACTATCTTCAGTTTTGAGCCCCTCATTACAAGAAAGACATTGAGGTCCTGGAGCAAGTCCAGAGAAGAGCAACAAAGCCGGTGAAGAGGCTGGAGAACAAGTCTTACAAGGATCATCTGCGGGAACAGGGGTTGGTTAGCCTTGAGAAGAGGAGGCCGAGGGGAGACCTTATCACTGTCTCAAACTACCTGAAAGGAGGTTGTAGAGAGGTGGGTGCTGGTCTCTTCTCCCAAGTGATAGGTGATAGGACAAGAGGGAATGGCCTCAATTTGCACCAGGGAAGGTTCAGATAGGACATTAGGAAAAATTTCTTCACTGGAAGGGTTATCAAGCACTGATATCACACAGGCTTCCCAGGGAGGTGGTTGAGTCACCATCCATGGAGGTATTTAAAAGACAGGTAGCAGATGAAGTGCTTAAGGATATGATTTACTTGTGGACAGGTACAGTTGGGCCTGATGATCTCAAAGGTCATTTCCAACCTAATGATTCCATGATTCTAAGTGCCTCTAAGAGCTGATACATATAGAATCTAACAAAAAATTTCCAGGTGTCATTTATTAGCATACAAGTGCTCCTTGCCATATTAACAGCCAGAAATATAGGCTTTTAAAAAACTCTTAGCTAATGCAATGATATAAACTGTGAAATTTCAGTTTCATTTGCCATCTTTTCAGGGTTTTCTCATGACCTCCAACCTGCAGGGGAGACAAAGCTGAGATGCATCAGGAGAAAGCAGCTTTATTTTCTTACTTGAAGGGAAGTCTGGTTAAAACATGTAACATTGGACCTTAGAGCTATAAATACAAATCAACTCACTTTAAGTAGTGTCGCAAAGGGATTCGTTGGTGTACTTCTGCTTTCTAAATTGATTTTTATAGGAATTCGATACTTGGTGCAAAAAAGACCCAAACAGAAACTCCGCGCAGAGTCAGGAGACAGCACGTCTGTGCAAGGGCGCTGCTGCCCTCTCCTGGGCCGGCTGGGATCTGCTCCCGCATCTCCAACCCCAGCAGCACCTCCCAGACGGCCGGGGCTGGTTTCAGAGCTCCAGGTGTAAGACAAACAAACAAACAAATTAAAACACACACACATATACAGAATAAGCGCAGCAAGTTATAGTGATCGTCATACAAACTGTGGTAATTCATCACCTTAAATCCTGAAGTGCTACAGCAGTTCGTTCCTTCCTCCATGACCTGATGTATGTAGGAGAACTCAGAAGTGTTTTTCAGCACCACCAGAGGCGGTCTGTGGGGTAGCAGAATATTCTGAGAATTCAGATAACACATCAAACAGCAACTTTCACATTAAAAAAAAAACACCCAAAAGCTTTGACATTAATCCTACAGAACTGCTGCAGCTCATAATGCAAACAGTAAGCATACAAAGTTACATAGGCTCTTAAAGCAATTGCTTTGGTTGCAGACACCCTGTCTCCAAATCTGCTTCTTTGCCTCAACTTGTTCTGTCCTCCCAGTTCAAGGTCGTGTAAAACTCTGAAGGCCACCACTAATCCCCACATCTCCCTCTTTTTGTTTTTATACAAACATGGTCATATTAATTGTCCTAGCTATCATTCTTTTACCCGCATTGCAAAATATTAACACAGCTACAAATGCCAACAAGAACAATAACTCAACTTTCACTAAAAACAACCATCCTGTCAACCCCATAAGCCAAAAGCAAAATTTAATCGCTGCTTTATTTTGCAATATCCATATATCCTTATTACGCCGTGGTGTTAATTGGTCTGGGTGAAGTTGCTCGATTTGCTTCATCACGCTCCCTATCATGATGAGGCCACACCCAAGGAGCAGGGATATACTTTGGGCCACGGTCTGTCAAAACACAAGCATACCCTCGACCATAGGTGAGTAATTTAAATGGACCTTCCCATTTTCCAGTTAACAAAGATTTAACCATAACTTTTACCTCTGAGTCTCCAAAAGGTGTGCTTTCCTCTGTCAACAAAGACCTGTAATGCTTTAAAATGACTGGTACATCACTGCTGTCACTCAAGGTTAAATGATTAAGTACATAGATCACTTTCGCTATATGGTTGGCTGGGGATTCTCCCACAGAAAGGGTCAAAAAAATTAAGCAAGAATGAGCAAAGCTAGAAGTTGTCATCTTTAACATCCAAGTGAATTGGCATTCTTTAGTTATTCTTAAATCTAGAGAAAAAGTCTGCAGTGGGACATTACCATTTTTCAAATATGGAATATGGTCACAAAGAGCAAGGCAATAAATTGTTTTCTATATCCATAGAAGGCAGAAGGAATAGCAGTAATGGTTTTAAATTGCAGCAATAAGCATTGAGGTAACACATCAGAAAATCTTTCAGTAAGAGACATAATAAAATAATCAGAATAAACCCAACCAAAAGGCTTTAAGAAGAGAGTAGACAAACAACTGCTACGGAACAATGTAGGGGTGGTGGTTTTATTTATATATCTGTATATTTTATTTAAATACATGCATATACACACAGAAAACCAATGATCTCTGAAATATCTTCCCATCTATTTTTGTCTATGAATTCCCATAGTAAGTATACACCTGAGAAATCATTTGACGTGCTTCTTCCCCAATCGTAATTCTAATTCAGTAGAGTCAAACACACAGCTTACAAGCAGCATATTGGTCACAGAACCTGAAACATTGCTCACTGGCATCAGAAATTAAAAAGATTAAGCAAAGCCAACAAAAGAAGCAGAGTAGAACACCACTTGTAAGACATTAGACACTCTGAATTGCTACTTATGAGCCAGCAAACAGGAAAAAAGCATTGCCTAGAATCCTGTCCATAGGTGTATCAGCATAAAATTTACCTACAGATCATCAAGTACCAATACTATATAAACCGTCATTTTGAATCTGACCTACACCAGTGACAGTACTAACAACAGCTCACAGCAAGTGCTGCCAATGCAACTTTCTACAGGCACTTCAAAATTATCTTGCAGAACCAAAAGATAAGTATCACTAAATCACTATAGAAACAAGACCAATCAATGAAAAATGCCTTAGAATTTAACCATGCTGGTGGTCTGCCTTGTAAAGACAAGGAAACAGAGCTCACAAACTACACAAGCTGCAGGCGAATTCTCTAGCTGTTCATATCCTTAAGGGCATACTTTCATGCCCTTTTTTAACCATGTATTTTGAAGGTAAAACACAGACCAAGTGAGTGAGAGCCACAAGAAAAGAATAACCCCCAAAATTACTCTACTGCCAAGTACCCGTAGCAAACTTGTGCAAGGTCTATACATTCAGAGGAACAAGTAACAATCCATTGTCTCTTTTCCCAATAATGGCATTTTCTTACTTAAAAAATGAAAGTGACATTAAACCCTCTAACTTTTTCAAAAGAAAAAGGATAAAACCTTGGTTTTCCACAATTTTGTTGCTCATGTTTTTCTGTAACCTTAATCATCAATTAGATAAATAAACATTTGTACCATAATGGTGTTAATTTGTTACTCCTAGAGGCTGTACAAGCAGGGAGGAGAGGAGGAAGGCCACTATACAAAACCAGCTTAAGGTCACCTTTAGTAAAAGACTATGAAGGGGTGTCTTACAATGACTGCAAAGAGATGGCAGTTACCACATCATCCTTTTGTTGCTCCTGCAGCTTTTGCTCACCATCTGAGAAGTTCCCAGCATTTCCTGCTACTGATTCCAGCAGCCCTGAGTTCTTGTCTGTTTGCTGTGTGGTTCCCAAAGCCATCCCAGGACTAATGCCTCAATAACACCTAATTGCTTGCTGCCCAGCAGCAGAAGGCTTAAATATTCTTTTAGCCTCAAGGGGCCTCAGCTAGGAAGGTCACTTTAGAGCCACCACTCTCTTCTCCCAAATAACAAATGATAGGATGAGAAAAAATGGCCTTAAGTTGCAACAAAGCAGATTTAGACTGGATATTAGAAAAGATTTCTCTACCAAAAGAATGGTGAAGCATTGGAACAAGCTGCCAAGGGAAGTGATGGCAAGTCTTCTTCCCTGGAGGTGCTAAAAGAATGTGTAGATGTGGCATTTTGGGACATGGCATGGTGGTATTGGGCTGATGGTTGGACTAAATGATTCTAGATGTCTTTTCCAACTTTAATGAGTCCATGATTTTTTCCTGAACTTTTGAGAGATGCTGAGGCCTCACCAGCTTCCAGCTCCCCCCAGCCAAAGGATGGCCTTTAGTGAACGAGGGACCTAGAAGAGGAAGCAGTGGTACCTTTCAGTGACCCCATTGCTCCAAAACAGACACCTCTGCCTCCTTCCCCCATCACACTCTGCAAACCCACTGCTTTCCATCCCAAACCACGGAACAGCGAAGCCTCTCCTGTCACACAGATCATAGAATGGTTTGAGTTAGAAGGGACCTTAAAGGTCATCTTGTACCAACACCCCTGCCATGGGCAGAGACACATCCCACTAGATCAGGCTGCCCAAGGCCCCACCCAACCTGGCATTGAACACCTCCAGGGATGAGGCATCCATAACTTCCCTGGGCAACCTGTGCCAGTGCCTCACAGCTCTCATCATGAAGAAATTCCTCCTAATGTCTAATCTAAATTTGCCCCTCTTCAATTCATAGCCATTGTCCCTCATCCTATCACTACAAGCCTTTGTCAACTGTCCCTCCCCGGCTTTCCTGTAGCCCCTTCAGGTACTGGAAGGTCACTATAAGGTCTCCTTGGAGCCTTCTCTTCTCCAGGCTGAACACGCCCTATTCTCTCAACCTGCCCTCGTAGGGAAGGTGCTGCAGCCCTCTGATCATCTTTGTAGCCCTCCTCTGGACCCATTCCAACAGCTCCGTATCCTTCTCATGCTAAGGATCCCAGAACTGGACACAGTACTCCAGATGAGGTCTCACACGAGAGGAATAGAGGGGCAGAATAACTTTCCTCACCCTACTGGCCACGCTTCTTTTGATGCAGCCCAGGACACAGTTGGCCTTCTGGGCTGCGAGCACACATTTCTGGCTCATGTCGAGCTTCACATCAACCAGCACCCCAAAGTCCTTCTCTGCAGGGCTGCTCTCAAACATATCCCCTACCCTGTATTGAAACTGTGGATCGCCCCGACCCAGGTGTAGGGCCTCGCACTTGGCCTTGTCGAATCTCACGCGGTTCTCACAGCGCCACCCCTCCAGCCTGCCCGAGTCCCTCTGGGCTCCACCCGCTCCCTCCTATGTAAGCACTACCCCCGCCCCGCTCGGTGCCGGCCGCCCACGAGGCGCTCAGCGCTCACCGCCCATGGCAGGGCGGAGCCTCCCTGGCGCGGGCTGGGCGGGACGGGACGCGGCGGCGCCTTGAGCTTCATGGCGAGCCCTGGAGTGGCTCCCGGCCCTCAGGGAAAGCGGTAGGAGCGGGGCTGGTCGCTTTCGAAGCCGCGGGAGGGGTTGTGATGCCGCTCGGCCTTTCTTTGCTTCGCGATCCGGTGTCGTTTGGGCTCGAAAATGTTTGGTTTAGTTTTCTTCGGCACCTCCGTGGTTTTAGTCTCTAGGCCGCGGCGAAAGGTTTTGGTTCTAGTTGGAAGGAGGCTGCTTTATGAGACTGTCTTGTACGTTTAAGGATGGGGGATGATGTGATTGAGAGCAGCCCTGCAGAGAAGGACTTGGGGGTGCTGGTTGATGAGAAGCTCGACGGGAGCAGGTAATGTGCACTCGCAGCCCGGAAGGCCAACTGTGTCCTGGGCTGCATCAAAGGAAGTGTGGCCAGCAGGGCGAGGGAGGGGATTCTGTGCCCCTATTCCTCTCTTATGAGACCTCATCTGGAGTACTGTGTCCTGTTCTAGAATCTTCAGCATAAGAAGGATATGGAGCTGTTGGAATGGGTCCAGAGGAGGGTCTGAAAGATGATCAGAGGGCTGGAGCACCTTCCCTACAAGGACAGGCTGAGAGACTTGGGCTTGTCCAGTCTGGAGAAGAGGCAGCTTCCAGGAGATCTTATAGCGACCTTCTGGTACCTGAAAGGGGCTACAGGAAAGCTGGAGAGGGACTGTTTACAAAGGCCTGTAGTGGTAGCACTAGGGGCAATGGGTATGAATTGGAGAGGGCAGATTTAGATTAGACATTAGGAGGAAATTCTTCACAATGAGGGTGGTGCGGTACTGGCACAGGTTGCCCAGGGAAGCTGTGGCTGCCCCATCCCTGGAGGTGTTCAAGGCCAGGCTGGATGGGGCCTTGAGCAGCCTTATCTAGTGGGATGTCTCTGCCCATGGCAGGGGAGGTGAAACTAGATGATCTTTAAGGTCCCTTCCAACCCAAACTATTCTATGATTCTGTGATTCTGTGTTTATGTAAGTTCTTCTGGACATTGATGGACAGAAAGGATTGGCTTTCATTAGAGCTGACCACTATCTCTGCTGTTGAAAAGAGCCTTTGCAAGGGCTTTCCACCATCTTTTAGCTGTCTTGAAGTGGCTAAGTTGCCAGTTTATGAACCCAAAGTATTCTATGATTCTGTGTTGGACTGTTCAGGCAAGTAGCATTAAGGTATGTGTGACTTTTTTTTTATAGGTAGAAATGAAGAGAAATTACTGGAGAGGCAAAGAGAAGCATGGATGGAGCAGTCGGAAGCACAGCTACCGTCCCCATCGGTATGGAAGACCCAGTCACAATAACTGTACTGAAAGGCAAGTACAGGCAGTTGTGCTCAGCATGAGTTAAGCTGATAGATGTGATGCCTGGTTAAATTTGCATAATGGTGACTTTCTAGAACTGTTGCTATTTTAAAATCTAGTGGACAGTGCTTCTAGGATAATTTGTCTTCCCCAGTGGGTGTGAAATTGCCTCGATTTCTGGAGATTTAGCACATGTTTACAACTATATATTGATTTTTAAATGAGATATGATTCCATGAGGTAGTCCTTTCAGGTGTGTCTGATTGTCCATAAACTCTTAATATGCTTTCAGTATGCAGAGATAGTTCAGGGAAGAAAAGTGGGCAGTCTACCTGCCCACTTATATTATACCTCAGTGTCTACTATGTGTAAAAACTGTCATTAAAGGATCTTCCTGAAATTTTGAAAGCACATTAAGTAATGTGGTAATAATAGCACATCTAGCATGCTTTAAGCATTTTTTTAAAATATATTTTTGGGGAGAGATGCACAGGCATATATATGAGTTGTATGGTTAGTTGTACATGTGTAAGAAAAGTTAGAAATGGAAATGGGTCTTCATTCAGTGAGTAGAAAATTAAATGTTTTATTAAAAAGCTTTAAATTTAAGTGCTTGGGTTTGGTGTGGTATATTTTTTCCCTTGTAGATGGGTCATGTCTTCTAACTATTTTTGAAGTTGTACAAGCCAACAGCAGTAGAGCCGGTATTAGAACTACCATTTCTTTGTTCCAATAAATTAAGACACTTGCAAAACACCTTGGCCTAATGCTTTTAAGGTGACATGTAGTAGGAGCTATCTTAAAAAGCAAGAATTGTACAGGTGATTTGGAAAACATCGTAGTGGAATTCTGCTCATCTATACCAAATGTACCCATTTAAATTGCTTAAAAAAGAAAACTGCAGTTACCCTGTCAACTGCAGTGTTTATTACAAAAGTGGAGACTTTTCTTTCTTGGAGTTTATGAAAACTTTTGTTTATTTTGCATGTTTCTGAACTTCATCAATGAAATTCTCGTCATGAAAGGAATGACAAAATATTTTTGACCTGATATCAGTGTTTTACTCACACTGTCTCTCACTTTGTTGTGAAAATTTACATGCTTTGAGGAGCAAGCTTTTCTTTTAATTAGAGAATACAGTAAAATACCCAGAATTAATCTTTCACTGAAAAGAGTTAAAGGCACTTCCAGAATCAGCAGTCACCTCTAATGTTTTAACAAGTAATTAAGGCTTTTAAGATGGTGGTATCTAATGTTCTTGAGAGGTTTTTAAGCCAAATAGTTCTATTGTTTCATGTTTGTAGTTTAGTGTATGGAGATACAGTGTGCATTTCTCAGCCCTGAAAAATGTGCTCCATTAATGTCAATAACAAGCTGCTTTCTGGATTGTGGGAAAGGTGCATACAATACTGAACCTCTCTTGAAGGCAACGCTACTATATTTTTTTAGGCAGGAACAGGAGGAAGCACAGACCCCAGCAGATACAGGCCCCAGCAGCAGTGGAGATCCTTCTTCATCCAGTTTAACAGAGAACTCTGCAGTACCAGGTAAGAGAATGTGTTTATGGGATAAAAATCAGTGTCTATATGCTGACTGTTACGAAAAAAGCAGTAGTAGCTGCTGTAATATTATGGTGTTAAAGGAAAGATAGAAGCAGTGAAATCTGTAGGGAAAAGTAACATTGGGTGATATAAAAAGATGTAGTGAGGATCTAGAGAGCGGGGCCAAATGCACTTTCAGGCTCATGAGTGCTTTTCATGTTTGAGAACTTGTGTGCTTAGCCAAGCTGATAGAAACTGAAAAAAATAGAATTCTTTTTCTCCCTCCAGAAATGTTGCTCTGGGAAGAAAATTAACTTTGTTTCTTTTCTCAAATGTGCTGGAGATGTTATAAAATACATCTTTCAACAGAAACATTAAATAAGCCAAGAAAATAAGAAAGCAAATTAAAAAAATATAACTTGCACCCAGTTATTCAGTCTTTTAAAAGACACAATGATATACCACTTTGGCAGGGCGAAGCAGAAATCATCTCTCTTTATGCCCTCAGTGTATTTTGTAGTCTGTAAGAAGTAGACTTTGGCTAGATGTTTGTTCATTATCTGGTGCAACCAGACTTGATGCACTAGGAGTGCTATTCAGGAAGATGTCCTGTTTGCATTCTGGTTTCCTGACTCATTTAACAATCCTAGCAAAAGCTAATCCTGTGGGAACATGTATTTCTCCACAACAGAAGAGTCCTGAAACACCGCTGGCTCTATAACAGACAAAGCCAGAGTTTAAAGAGACCTTTTTTTGTCCATTACCCTTTTGTGCTTAAGAGGTTATGAGCATGTTAGGAGATGTATCTTGCAAAATATTGCTGGATAATTAGATTCTGTATGCTAAGTGCAGTGTGGTTTTATGAACCTTACTGATTCATTCACTAATTTTATATTTTTATTGATCTGAAGAAAACTTGGTCACTTGTTGCTACACTGAAATCTAAATGATGCTGCCAAGGAGCTGAATTGTAAACAGCAGCAAAAAGCAGTTACTTCAAATGCAATTTCTGATAGTAGATGGAGGTTTAAATAAAAACTCTTGAAGATGTTAACATGCATCTCTTCTGAATAAATCCTCTGTTTTGAGACAATGTTCCATTGTGAATCTGCCAAAGTATTTTACCCGTCTGCCTCTGAATTTACCCAGGCACTGAAGCACTAAACTTGAATGTTTCTCTCATCCCAGTTCATCTTTAGAAGGAGCCTCTGTGTATTGTCCAAATGTACTCTTGATTGTACCTAAATCCCTTGTGTATGTTGGAAGAAAAAGTGGCTTGTTCTGGGAAGTGAGTAATTTTATTTTGGTTTGGGTGATACCTCATTATCAATTTCTTTTTTTTTTCTTTTTTTTGTTTGGGACTGCCCTACCAGATCTTTTAACCAAGAGTATCCCCTCACAATTAGTTTATGAAGAAAGGTAATTTTCATTCTGCAACAAAATTTCTTTGCTTCTCTGATCTGTCTGAATTTCATCTTGGTCAGTGGTAACATCCCTTCTGTATCTGTGTAAAGCACTGCATTTGAAAACTAATCTTTTTTTCCCTTTAAGTGACTGTCATCTATTCCTAGTCTGTATCGTGCTTATGTTCCTGGAACCTGCTGGGACCTTCCCATGAAGATGTGGGATGTCAAAGAGCAATAAACAAACTTAGTTTTCCATCTGATTTTGCCTGGATTCTGACACTGTTGGGTTTTGTTTGGTTTTTTTTTTTTTTGTTATAAAGAACTGCCGGGATTTTACTATGACGCAGAAAAGAACCGCTACTTTCGCCTACTGCCTGGACATAATAACTACAACCCGCTCACCAAGGAGAGCATTCAGTACAAGGCGATGGAATGCAAAAGACTAAAACTCTTAGAAGAGGAAGAAAAACAAAAGAAGGTACATTCTGAAAAAGACTGCAACTAGGCTTTATTGTGCCCTGGCCTAGGACTGATTGTAAGTTAAAGCCTTTCAGTTCTGACTATGGTACTGTTCCCTAAGCTGCCTGAAGAAATAAAAGTTTCTTTTTGCTGACAATTTATAGTCTGAAGCTTTCTGTTTGGCTGTTCCTCAGAGGAATGAAAGCAAGTCATTACAAACAAAAAAAAACTTGTAGAGACACAGGAACTGTGCTCAGAATTGCAGATTGTCCAACAGTTACACTTGAGTTGGGACATTGCATGCCAGGTTTCAAATCCCTGCCTTGAATTGGCAAAGTAGGGTCTTGATTTTAAGTTTTCCACATATAAAATAAATGTGTTGATCATATTCCTGGACCCTGACGAAGCAATACTAATGATATTTTTGTGGAAACAGCTTTTTTAATGAGGATTTTTTTTATGCTTTTCATAATAAAGTCTTACAGCAGAGATAATGCTGATGTTGCATATTAGTAATGTTGGTAAAATACCTAACAAGGATATCTTTTTAATTACGTGAAAGCTATGTCTTACAAATTTAGAAATCACAATTCAGCTTAATTGTGCTGTCATATGGAAGAAGTGAGCAGTACTTTTTCTCCTTAGGTAATGAACTTCTCACTTCAACCAGCTATTCAGCTGTCTGGTCTTTATTGTGAAAGTATTGCTATTGGTTTGGCTTTGGCTTTTTTTTTTTTTGAGTTGTTTTAGCTGTTTCCATGAGCAGTTTATGTTTCCTAGATACCAAACAGCTGCTGGCCATGCTGCTGTTAATGGGAACTGTGAATATACATCCCTTCTCAAAATCTATTTTTTTAATAGAGACATTGGCTATGGAACGAGAGATTGAAATTAGGGTCCCAGATAAGAACATTTTGACTTTTGAATACTTGCTTTGTTAGATCATTATCAAGAAGACTTCTTACTCCGTAACTCTGCAAAGCATTCTATCATTTGGCCTTGCCAGAAAGAGTTTGCATGAAATTTTAAAAAAGTAGTTTAGTGTAGTAGAGTTAATAGCAGTCTTGTGATAGAATGTTTTGCTGTATAATAAGAATTTAAGATGTTATAGTAAACCAAAAGATGACTTCACACCTCTTTCGTGTCCACTCATTGTATTAGACCAGGGAGATGGTGCTGGAGTGTGCTTTGGAGAAAAAAGTTGCCTAAATATCCCAAACACCGGAGACCCACAGCCATGCTTGAATTGTAAACAAGCAAATCGCCTAATACACTTTCATGTTATTCCCTTCCAGAAAACAACAAGGGCTGGACTGAACTCATCTATGCTGTTACAGAAAAGGCAGCTGGGTTTGCTGAGCTCCAGAAGCTATTGCAGGTATAATGATTCAGTTTGTCTTCTGTGCAATATCAAGTTCTGCTTCTAGTGTAACTGTTCTTGTCAGGTTTCTTGCATTCTTACTGTTCCACTTAGGATGAAGAACGTCATATTACTTCTAAAAAAAAAAAAAAAGTTCTTTTATAATCAGATTACTCAAATGATAAGAATTCAAATGAAAAAGAGGTTTCCCAATTTCAGATAACTGCAGTTTGAAGCTTCACTTTTTTTTTCTCCTATATATGCTGTTTTGCCATATTGTGCTTTATAAATACAGTGCAGCTTTTCTTTCCATGAATACTCTTCAACTGACATGACTGTTCCCCTGCCTCCCATTAGAATTACTGTGCTTAGGTTCAGTAACAATGTAGAAGGCAAGTTAATGACTTCCTGTGTTATTTCTGCTACTGAAGATGTGCTGGGATTCAAAATAACATGATGAAATTCCATGAATCATAGAATTATAGCATCATAGAATAGTTTGGGTTGGAAGGGACCTTAAAGATCATCTAGTTCCAGCCCCCTGCCATGGGCAGGGACACCTCCCACTAGACCAGGCTGCTCAAGGCCCCATCCAGCCTGGCCTTGAACACCTCTAGGGATGGGGCATCCACAGCTTCCCTGGGCAAACTGTGCCAGTGCCTCACCACTCATGGTGAGGAAATTCTTCCTTATGTCAAGTCTAAATCTGCCCCTCTCCATTGCCCCTCATCCTATCACTGCAAGCCTTTGTGAACAGTCTCTCCCCAGCTTTCTTGTAGCCCCCTTCAGGTACTGGAGGGTCACTATAAGGTCTCCTCTGAGACTTCTCCAGGCTGAACAAGTCCAATTCTCTCAGCCTGTCCTCCTATGCTCCAGCCCCTCCCATCAATGTGGAAGATGCACTCATTCGTGGATTATATAAGTGAAATTGCACCATTCTAGTTTTTCAGGCATTTTATCTTCTGTGATTGAGAAGTGGTTCAGAATATCCTGTCCAGAAATCTTTTCATTGGCATTAAACCTAGGCTTACTTGAATTCCTCTCTCTTTTCCCTGCCCACCCTACCTGCTTTTACAGCCTGGTCCATGAACTGAAAGTGAACTGCATGCAGAGGAGGAAGATAGAAATCCACAGTCCAGATTCCTCAGTTGCTGGAACCAACAATTTTAAAATAATTGTGGTATGTTATGGGAACTGTTAAGTCTTTAGGATAGAGAGAGCCCATATTGTCAGTGGAAATTCAGGATCTTGTAATCAAATCTCATAGGTCAAATTTTGCTTTCAAAGATCTATTATTCCTGTTCTGTCAGTTCTCAAAATCTATGCTTTGTTATTTTACCAAACAGATAGGAAGGGGCTGTTCCTTTCCTAGAAAGGAAAATGTCAAAAAGGTTTGATATGAAAGTGATCACTGTGCTCTCTTGGAAATAAACAGGAATTGAGTAGATAATTAGTGTGGGGCCAGGGGTGGGGAGTGGAGAGGATTAAGAGAAAAAAGAAAATGGAAGAGAATTTGGAAGTGGCAAAGCCTGTGTCCAGAGAGAACAGAAGTAATCATTTTGCAGTAGAAAGCTTTTTCTACTGGTTTTGATAGTGCAGGAGATGTCTCTGAAGGAAGTATCCTTTTTGCTAAAGGACTAAATGCTGTTCTTAACTCATGTTTTTTTCTGTGCATGCAAATAAAAAGGCATTGGCAAATATTTTTTAGAGATGAATGGAAAACAGATGGTGCTAAAGGGATCAGAATTAAGGTGTTCTTTCTTTTCAGACGTAATGCAGCTTCCTCAAGCTGTTTTTTCCAGTAAGTGTGACCAGTAAGCTTTTGTTTTGCAGGCAGATGTTGCTTGTGAACGGATATTCACTGTGAATGATGTAGAGCATGGAGGATGTAAATATGGTATCATCAACCTCAGTGGTTTGGGGAAGGAGTCTCTCACAGTGGAGATGTATGACAACCTCTACTTCACAAACCGCAAAGTACTGTGTTCTGTTCCTGCTTCCTTCAGTTGTTGCTTTCTGAGAACACTGTTCTTGGGAGGCACAGGTGGAAATGCATGAGGGTTGGGGAGGGGTTAGAAGGAGAGAATGGAAGAATCTAGTGATGTGAAGTTTGGATAAATGCAGAATCACAGTAAACTTATATGAAAGTCCTCAGTACCAGTGCAGATTTTCAGGAATGTTATGCTACAAATGGAATGTAGAAGTACCAGCTTCCAAGGATCATGCTTACTTCAGAGTTGCACTTGACTGTATCTGACAAAACTGATGTTGAGGGCCAGAAAATACTAAAATTTGCATGCTTCTTTCTTAAAATAATTTTGGGAAAATGTGTTTATCCTTGAAAATTAAGAATATTTTAAAACAGGCTTTTGTAATCTCTTCATGCTCAGATTCTTTTAAGGATGATCCATTAAATAATAGGAAGCAGTTGGTGCCTCAGTCAGTGTTTAGGCATATTTCTCAATGCTGCTCTGTCTGCTACATTTAAGAGGAGTATGAGACCAAAATGTTCATGTTTTATTACTGGGCTATTTAGTGGGCTAAGGAACTGTCATCTTTGTATGGAAATACCCTTTCAGTAATTGAATAAGACATCACAAAAATAGCATGTTTTCTTGCATCTGAAGGTGAATTCCGTGTGCTGGGCATCACTGACTCATCCAGATTCTCATGTTTTATATCCTTTTAGAAGAATTTCAGTTCAGCTTTCACAAACCTGTACATGCTGCACAGCACAGCTGATTTAAGGGAAGACCTCTCATGTCATTGCCCTAGAATTTAGGTTTTCTGGAAAACAGAGAAGTTACAAAAATTGAAAGAGTATGGTTCTGTTACAGATATGTGTAGAATTGTTCCAGTGTAATAGGAGGTAAAAGATCATGTTTCCTGCCCTGGAGACATTGCACTTCATTAGTAGTATAGATTGCAATATTCAAAATGACCTGATCTTTAGAAATTGGCTGGGCCAAAAGAACAAGGGTCAAGTCAACTAACTTTTTCTTTGAAAGTGGATCTCTTTGAAAGTGAGTTGGTTGGTTTCTGTTGTAAAGCATCCCCATATTGGTTGGGGTGAGAGGAGACTAGGAGCAATGCATTGGCATCGTGCCCTGCAACTTTCAGAGCATGTTCTGCAGATGTGTCTCAGAAGACGAAAGTTGATGGTATAGTAAGGGAAGCAGTAATGGACAGTGCAAAGACAAGAGAGGAAGAAAAGGAGATCTTAACGTGGGAGATGGCAGGCAACAGATGTGCTATTAGTGTCAAAAGAGAGGAAATTATTTAGATAGGTATGTAATGGCTCATGGGAAAAGCCAAGCAATTCAGGACTGATCCAGAAGGTGGCAGGAATTCATCAGGCTTGCTCATGATTAGGAGTTGGGAGATTGTTTGGTTTGGTTAATTGGTGCTTTTTCTCTAGTCATGTCACAGATTTGTCCCACTGAAAATAATTGTCTAAAGTGAGTCTTCTGTCCTTCCCCAATTTGTGCACCACTTTCTCCAACATCTCTCCGTGAAGAACAGATCCATATTAATGCAGTATCATCAGCATATAAAGATGAGAAGAGTGATCCATGTATGCCATGCGTTTTTCTTGTCACTAGAAAAATGCCTATAAGAAGAAGTATTCTTCTCTTGTTTTTCTGGTAGTGGAAATACACAAGCAAGAATCCGAGTTCTTTCTAGTTCTTTCCCATGAAAAAATGAGAGTCAAGACTTAATTGTAAACTGTAAGGCACATTAAAGGTCTCAAAAGAAAGCTGTGGCTGTGTCAGAGCATCTTGCTTTTCCCAGCTATGAATGTTAGGCTGCCTGTTCCATTCTAGATCAATCTTTGTTTTCCTTAACTCACTTCAGCAAGCTGTGTCTCATGGGAATTGCAGAAACACCAGGCTGTGCCAGTCTGCTTCCAGCATCATTGTTCAGCAGCGCTAACCCAGGTAGAGTATTCTTGTTGGTGTGTTTTTCTCCATTTTTTGACAGCAATTATGGTATGAAAAGAGAACAAAAGAAAGATTATTTTCACACTTTTCTTCAGTAGCTGGTGAGACTGTTGTATCCTTGTAAAACTTAGGAAGTCTGAAACAGTTTAAGAAGTGAAGACATTAAAGAACTTTACTGTAATAATTAGCAAGCAGTATTCAAAGCACTGGTTTATTTTTAGCTGCTGATGTAGTACTTTACTTCAGCAGGGAACACCTCACTTGTGAAGTAAATACTTGAGATTTTTCATTAGTAGCTTGGCCTGTAACCAGTACTCAGAAGTACTTAAATTTCCTTATAGACTATCTAGAATCATTGCAGAATCCCTTCTTATAGTAGTTACTCAGGCATGCTCAGTGGATTAATGAAAAGATGGAAGGCTGGTAATTGTCTCAGTCTGTAGCTCCTTGTACAAGCTCATGCTCAGTTATGTGTAAGCATGATTGATTTGGAAAATCCTATGTCTTAAGTCTGATGCTAGTAACTGTATCTTTGTATATTTGTTTGTTCAGTGTTCTTGGGGCAGGACTTTACTAATTGGATTTTCTTGATGGATGTCAGAACCATGCTTCTTCAAGTCACACAGTGCAGTCCTCTAAGATGGTTTCCGTTCAGACATTGAGTTAAGTTCATACAGAGGAAACCTGTGATAGATAACAGTTATGGACCTATTTTAAATTTTTGATGTCATGCTATTTTTGCTTCCATTAAAAAAAGAAAAAAAAAAAAAGATGCATAGAGTTATCATGAACTTGAGGAGTCGCTGAAGCAAGTTGCTCTGTAGAACATTTTAAACCCTTCACCATAATCGGGTGCCCCGAGTTCCACCAAAGTCCTCCTGTCTAGTATTTCCTATTGACCGTTTTAGGTATTTCCAAGTTATTGGCTTACTTCACTCTCCTAAATTGTTGGTTTGAGGGAACTGTGCTAAATAGAAAGTGGGAGCAGAAAACCTGTCTGAAACCAGGTTTTAGACATGTCACCTGTGCTGCCTGACATATGTATGGTTGTGGTGGATGTGCCATGAAGGAAGTGAAAACTGAGGACTTCAAATTTACATTCACTATTAGACTTTGTGCAGGAACTATGTGAGTAAGGGTCAAATCTAGGGTACTGTTACTTAGACTTTTTTTTTTAATAGGCAGGCCAAGAACTTACATGTTAGGCTTTGGCTAAACTATAGTTTACAAACTAAATGTTTTGTGTTTCTAGCTCAGTTGTATTCAAAAAAAAGGCTTGCTTAGTGCTGTAAGACAACTGTTATTTTTCTTTTTCCTGCCATGCTTAGCCCTCTGACTGCTGAATAAGATTCACCATCATCTATCTATATAGGCTAAAAGCCTTCTGCTTAGAATCAGGAAGTCTCACTTTTGTTTGCTGTCTCTTGAGTAGCACAGGGACACTAGTTTGGTAACATTTTCTCTGCTTCGGATTGAAATGTTGGAAGTATGGAAATCTAGAGAAGCCTTCTTAGTTATCATCCCATCCTAACATTTTATGGACTCTTCATGTGTTGCTCCTCTCTCCTAGGAGATAGACCTGGAATCCTGTGCAGCTTCAAGATATCCACTGCCTGGTCCTGTGCTTGGTGCCTGAATCCCCAAGCAGACAACTGCTTCAGCACAGGTGATCTGCATGGCTAGCAACCCTTTCTGTCTCAGTGGGAAGGACTTCTTGCATGAATCTCCACACTGCTGCATAAATTACGGCTGAACGAACATAAACTGTCTTCCTTAGGCCTGACACGACGAGTCCTTGTGACCAATGCAGTGACAGGGCATCGACAGACTTTTGGAACCAGTAGCGATGTATTGGCACAACAGTTTGCCACACAGGTCAGGAGAACCATACACCCCTCATTTATTCAGAGTACTGCCCTGTTGGTGGGCTTTGTGTTCTGTTTGTGATGGGACTCATAGTGCTGTACATAAGGTTGTCATTACAGTTAGTGTTGTATAGGTGTTCCACAACAGAGCTGATGTGGTCTGATGCTTGTGTGCTTGAATAGCAACAAAAAAGATGAACTATTTTCAAACTCTGTGGGAACAGGAGTAATTTTTGTTAATTGTACAGAGGTTAAAAGGAAATGAAGGAAGTACAAAGGGCATGGTAATCATGCATTGTAAAATTCTTAGGTTTTGGCAAATGACCTCATTTTGATACTCAGTGTATTGTCTCCTCCAAGAAGGAGGAAAACCTCTGTAAAATACTGATGGGTTTGCTCACAAAGATAAAGTGAGAGCGTGAAATCAGAATATGAGAATTCCTGTTCCTGTTTTGCTGTTGTTAGACTAAGTTCCTACTTACCTAGCTGAATTTTTATGGCTAAAGTAAAATAGTTGAGGTTTGAATGGAACCTCAGCTATTGATTGAGTTGGCTGTAATAATTCTGATTTTTCATGTGTGTAGATAAAATAATGTGACACCTGCTCAAAAGCCTGAAATAGCTTCTGTCTGTATAACTTGTGAGATCCTTTCAGACGTTACATAGTACGCTTCTCTCTCTTGGCTTCTTCCAGACCCCAGTGCTGTACAATGGCTGCCGCTCAGGTGAGATTTTCAGCATTGATGTGCGTCAACGTAACCGAAAGGGCCAGAGCTGGAAAGCAATGCGCCTTTTCCATGACTCAGCAGTTACATCTATTCGCCTTCTTGAGGCTGAACATTATCTTATGGCAGCAGATATGGCTGGAAAGGTATGGGTTTGTTGCATTTAGGGTATTCTGTTCCTTTTAGTATATGGGCATTGAAAGGTGCTTATCCCAGTCCCAAGGGTGGATGCCTGTTCTTTGCAGGGTGGTAATGGGACTGGGTGGCAGTCCCATCTATGAGTCCTCTTCCAGATACACTTACTTATCAACCAGGAAGTCTTCTCTGCATTGTTAATATATCCTCTTTCAAACAATTACTTCACTTTGCAGATAAAACTGTGGGACCTGAGAACAGCGAAGTGTGTAAAACAGTACAAAGGTCATCACAATGAATATGCTATTCTTCCTTTGCATGTAAACGAGGAGGAAGGACTTCTTACAGCAGGTGGGTTGAATTTTTTCCCTTCAACTTGTAGAGTGCATGGCAGTGATTTTCTTATGCCTGAGAAGCATTTCTTAGCTACAGCTGTTAGAAGCTGTAAAGCTGTTAATTCTTTAAAATTCAGAAGAAATTTGGCCTTAGACATACTGTAATATGAAGATTAAGAAATAATGTTATGGATTCACATGTACTGTAACCACTCCTGTGGGGTGCTTAATGGCTTTCTCTCCTGTGTGCTGCAAAAGTCCCGTTATCCTTTCCACAGTGTGTCTCAAGAGTAGAGTGGAAAACACTTGATTTTGAAATTCAGGGAAACAACATCTAAATGGGAGACTTGGTGATAACTTTATATATAGAGACCAAAGACTGTGTGTACGTTTGTGGTGCTTAAGTGGGTAGTGTGATGGAGCAAAGCCTTTGTGTAAGCAGAACTCCTCCGAACTGTCTATACCACTCAGGTTCATTTTGAATATACTTGGCTACTATCTGAGATTATTTTATTTGAGATCGGGGAGGAAAGGTATCGATAAATGAAGCAAAGTATAGCCATGTTTCAGAATGTCACTGTAAACATAGTGACCTTTAATGAGCATAATTCTGTTTAATTTGACAGCGAGCTTTTCTCCCCTTTTTTTAGCTTAGGAGTTTGATAATGAGGAAAGCACTCTTAAATACTGATTTATCATACCTTTTACTGCCTAGTAGGAAATGCAGATATTTCCCAGTTTTTTCAGTTACTCAGCATAGAATTTCTGTTCTGTCAAGTATTGATAAGCATTTTGCCTCTAGTCTCTGTAGAAATACCCAGGGTTTTTCCCCACAGACCTTCTGCTTCTGTGATGATAGTCTTGCAGAGCTGTGTGAAATACTTCTTATGTGATGTTTAATTCTGTTGTCCTTTCCTTTGTAGTTGGTCAAGATTGCTACACCAGAATTTGGAGTCTCCATGATGCCCACCTGCTTAGAACTATCCCTTCTCCCCACCCATCATCCAAAGACGCCATTCCCAGTGTGGTGTTTTCTTCAAGACTTGGGGGTAGCCGAGGAGTTCCTGGCTTACTCATGGCTGTCAAACAGGATCTCTACCACTTCTCCTATAATTGACACAATATTCTCAGACATGGTCTACAAAACTGCCAGCCTATAGGTGACTTCAAAATTTTTGCACTAGTCACCATGCTGTAGAGCCATCATGTACTGCTGTTGCATCTGCTTTACCTGTGAAGTTCTGGGCCTTCCCCAGCAGGTTCAGGAAATCTTGCTGTATACATCTCAGACATCTTGTAAATAAAAGCTGAATGTTGATTTAACTTCTTAAATATTCAGTCTCTTTGAAACCTAGCAATCAGCTTTGAAAAGCAGGTAAGCTGGAGCTGGCTTATGCTGTCAAAAGGGTGCTCTAACTTAATCCTAGTTTGGTCACAAAACCACACAGCTGTGGTTGCAATCCACATCAGCAAGGGGGCTGATGGAACAGGGTGGTTTAGCAGTGTGAAGTAGCTGGTGTTAAGCTGACACACTAGGTGTTTTGGGGCTTTGTTTGGAGTAGCTTTGTTCTGAATCTCTGCATCAACTGTCTCTACTGCATCTGTGGTTGGAAGCAGACTAAGAAATGGCTCTCTTCCCACTCACACAGTCAGCCCTAAACTTTGTCCTTTCCAGATGATGGTAGCATGCCACTGCCCTGCCACGGTTCCCTTTAAAAGGCAGCAGGCATAGAACAAAGCCCCTTTCCTCCTCCAGCGGCTGCTGAATGTCCTTGTGGATTTATCACAGTGTTTCCTAATGAAGGCCACAGCCCTAAGGTAGAGTTTGCTCAGCAGTCTGGAATGGGCAGGTTTGCTTATACAGCAGGAGACAAGCCCGGCCTGGACAGACCACACCCTCTTTGGGATAGGACGTGACCTGTGCAGAGTAAGGGTTTTTGCATTCAGAGCTACAACTGGGCCTTCAGCTGTGAAGCTGTAGCATCACAGTAATAGGATGATGCTGTATCTGTACTTGAGAACAATTATCCCATGGAGCGTCATCACCCCCAGCCCCTTCCTGGTAACCAGTCTGGGTTAGACTTAACTGTGTAGGAAACACTGACAAGATCAAGAGCCTACAGGAGGTGAAGACCCTGATGAACCAGGTGGGGCTACTGGTTGTCTTCATGGGAAAGAGGTGCTGCACTCAAGTTTTCAAAAACTCTTAGAAAAAGACTGCAAGAACTGCCTTTCTATCCTGGGATCTACTTAGAGAATTCAGATGTACAACTGTGTAATCAGAAATGTCACTTCTCATGGTGTCTTGCCAGATAAGCACACAAACAGATTATAATCACGTTCATCACAGAACATGAGGGATCATCTGGTCCAACCTTTTAGGTAACATTTCACTTAAATGAGATGGCCCAGAACCCTTTCAAGCTGAGCCATAAAAGTGACCAGTGTAAAGGAATTGACCACTTTTGGAGGTTGTGCCCAGGTGGCCTAGTGAGATGGCCATGTCAGAGAACGAGGCTGGGTGTCTGCATTCCACGTGCCTTCTGACAACAGGTATTGGCTGTACACGCACACAGAAACGAGTGCTTCTGGTGACTGTAGGTGTAGCCTGTAGTTAGAAGTAGCCAGTGCAGCACTCGCACCTGGGATGTCGTCTTTGTCTTCATCACAGAGGGCTGCAACAGTGTGGAGCATCCTGGGAAGGAAGGGGCTTGCAAGTCCTCAGCAAAGCTTTTCTACTTTACTAAATTGCATTCCAGGAATAAATAGAAACAGTGCTAATACTTGGTTTTTGGCTGCTTACCCATTCATTCGATCACACCTTTTGAGCAGGTATAAATATTTTTGTAAGGCCTTTCCTGACTTTGCCATATGTTGCAAAAGGAAACATCACAAGTGCCCTGCATTGCAAATCCAATACAGCCCATTACAGGACCAGTGCAAACATGAGCACATCCTGTGGGTCTTCTGTTTGTTTCCAATGCACTCCTCTCCCCTTTCCTTCCATTTTTCAAATTACTTTTGATAAGAGTGAATTATTCAAATACAGATACCTGGAAGGGTGTCCCCTGCTAAAAATCCTCTCTGTCCTGCAGGGCTCCACACTCACTTCTGTCCTCTCACAACCTCTAGGCCTAAGCAAGGAGCCATTCTAGAACACTGTCTCTTTCTTCTCAGCAGCTGTTATTGCTCCCCATGTTCCAGCCTTACATGTGGTGATCTCCTTCCCTTTCTTTGTATTTATTTTACACATTAATCTATAGAGAAGACAAAACAGCAGGAAAACTCTCCTCTTGGGAGCAGTGTAATAACTTTACAGCTATTTCATACAGAATATATTCACGCTGTAAGAAAAGTCGTCAAGATGAAAGATGAATCCAAGCAAATATTCAAAACAGTCTCTTCCCTGTCTGAGGATACATTCAAAACCCCCAAATCTTTCTTGTATTACATTAACAGCCAACCCCCATTTCTGTGTAGGCAGACTGAGTTGTGAATTCCTTAAAACTATGGCTCCCCTGATACATCTGGCTTTAGCATTCCTCTGCAGAGCCTTCTTTCTCACGCAAAGAGAGGAGATGCTGTCCACAGCATAATCTGTGCTGCCTCTTCTTTCTACAGACCTTGTCTAAGACCTTATTTATAAGTTTTGCAGGCTCTTCCCATTCCCTCTGCTACACTTGGATAATCAAGAGACCTGATTCCTGGCTTGCTTTTCTATTCAATTTGAGAAAATACTCTGCAATTCGTCTTGATTAGTTATGTTAATTAAGGACATTTTCTGTTGCATGAACAATGATTACTGCATACAGCACAACTTTCAAAAGCATTTGCATTGACTTAGTCAATCATGCATCCTGCCATGAAGCATCTGTTCAGGAAACAGAAATGTAGCTAAGCCCACCCCCTGCAAACTCCTAATGTTACATCGACAACTAACTCAGCACTGAGTTGGAACACACTTTATATTGATACTCTTGCTAGTAAACATGTGTTGTTCAAACACTTGCAGGTAGCAAACCACAAGGATCATGAACTCCCTTAAATCAGAATTAATTCCAAAATTTAAATTGGCATTTAAAATTTTCAGTGCTCTTAACACCAATAATGCTTGCTCTGCAAGAACAAGACCATGCAACAATTGTGCCCAGTTACCGTGGAAAACACAAACTAGGAATTGTGGCAGAAAGGCATCTTACATAACTGAAGAAAGTTTTTCTTTGTTCCTTTTTAGGCAAAGCTCGTAAAACAAAATTTACTCATTTGCTTTCTGTTGTTTCCAGAAACCAAACGCACACACGTGTCCTTGCAAACCCACTTACCCAACAGTCAATGCTTCTAATTAAGCCTGCAAGAGCGGTATGAAAGGAGAGGGAAAGCAGGGCAAGCAAAGCGGCAATTTGGCTTCAGTGACAAAAAGCAAGCAGCCTGCAGGCAGTGACTGAAGTATACTAAATAACCTATTTCCTTATGCAGCAATAGCTAGGACTCTAAAGCAGATAAAAGTAAGGAACCACAGCACTCTTCCCCTTTGCTACAGTATCAAAATACCATATTTCTTTGCCTCATCTTCTCAGCAAGCACTGGATCTAGTAAGAAACTTCAGAAAAGCCAAACCTGCACTCCAAGATAGCTTGCAGCATCCTTTATCCAGCGGGCACATTTTGTTTGGTCCCTTTTGCTCACTGGAGCAAGGCTCAAAGAAGACCAAACTGCCAGTCTTTCCTATCAAGGTGTTTTTTTCAGACACCAGAGTCTCATTCATATTCTGTTCAATATACTGTGCTTCTATTAGTCATGGAGATCATAGAATGATTTGAGCTGGAAGGGACCTTAAAGATCATCCAGTTCCAATCCCCTGCCATGGGCAGGGACACCTCCCACTAGATCAGGCTGCTCATGGCCCCGTCCAACCTGGCCTTGAACACCTCCAGGGATGGGGCAGCCACAGCTTCCCTGGGCAACCTGTGCCAGTGTCTCACCACCCTCATTGTGAAGAATTTCCTCCTAATGTCTAGTCTATATCTGCCCCTCCACAGTTCCCATTGCCCTACGTCCTATCGCTACAAGCCTTTGTAAACAGTCCCTCCCCAGCCCCTCCAAGTACTGGAAGGTCACTATAAGGTCTCCTCAGAGCCTTCTCTTCTCCAGGCTGAACAACCCCAACTCTCTCAGCCTGTCCTCCTATGGGAGGTGCTCCGATCATCTTCGTAGCCCTCCTCTGGACCCGTTCCAACAGCTCCGTATCCTTCTTATGTTGAAGATTCCAGAACTGGACACACTACTCAGAACGGGCCACAGTTCTCCAGGTGGGCTTTCACAAGAGCAGAACCGAGGGGCAGAATCCCCTCCCTCGAACTGCTGGCCACACTTCTTTTGATGTAGCCCAGGATACAGTTGGCCTTCTGGGCTGCAAGCGCACATTGCTGGCTCATGTCAAGCTTCTCATCAATCAGCAGTCAACCCTGATTAAAGAGGCTCTTTCCACATAAAACCTTTTGGGTCACATCAAGTTCTTAGATGTAGGAGGTAGAAACTTAAACTTCTACAGTCTTAATTAAGTTTCTAAAAGCAGGGAAGGGATCTGCTTTTGGGTCTTCTGTGGTGGGGGGTTATCTTTCTGTTGACCCTTACTTATTGCAGTACATGGCTTTGTGGCCATTCCTCTATTATCCTGTTGACCACTGAAACTAAGAGGTTAAAAAAATAAAAGAGGAAAAAAAAATTACTAGCCACAATTTGACTCTGGTATTTTTATATTTTGAGCTTAATACGGATATATTCTAATACCACTAGAAAGTTAAGCATTTGGTGCAAGGAAGCAAGAATTCAAACAGGAATGCGTACATAGTCTCAATATGTCCCCTCGCAGTAGCTGCTTTCAGAAAAGTTATAATTCGGCAGTGGACAATACAGCTTTGGTCCCCAGACCTTAAACTGCTTGTGAATACTTGCAAATTCAACACATACTGTGAGCTGAATCAAGCAATCAATGCTATCCCAAAGCACTTTCTAGGCAGGGGTTTTGAAGAGAGGTTGAAAGAGAGGTTGAAAGATGCTCAACTCTACTGTTTAAAGCACTTCACCAATTCATTTCATGTTTCAAGGCACAAAGTTGATCATCAGTTTTAGGTAATGTCTGAAAATATAATCAAGATCACTTATCTTTTGTTCAAACAATTTTCCTATTTGCAGTTCTATAAGTACCACAGTAACTGCAAAGCCTTCCTGACAAGTCATCCTCTGTACATTACCATCCATACAATACTGCTTCTCTCTCAGTGCTGCTGTAAAATTGCTTTTTAAGCAGAACCAGAAAGACTTAGCCAGCTTTTCAAAATGACAGAAATCAGAGTGCTTCAAAATCTCCAGGTATTCCACACAGAATTTCTGTAATACCACAGCAGAGACATTTCCTACATAAGGACTTCATATATATATATATATACACACAAATACATATATATAAATTGTATTTGTATCACTTTACTTTTTGCTTAAGTTATACTCAATTAAAATGATGTTAAAAAGCTGAATGCACTTCAATTTTGGCCTAAGATAGCTGACTAGCTGCCATTCTAATTTAGTTTTGTCTTTGTCACATTATACTGTTGATTTTGAAAGCCCTCATAGTAAGTTTCTATTTATTTTGGCATTACTATGACTTCATTGTTGATGTGCCTGTGCTAGGAAGAAAAACATTTCATGACAGAATATACATGTCAACATTGCTTTACCAAGAAAGAGTGCTCAGCTAAAACAAGGGGTAGGGATGGGACACAGATGACAAAAATCAGACAGTTCTATCACTTGTTCAAATCACTCTCTGTTCTCAAATTACTGGCAGGCAAAGACATATCTGTTAGTGCCAAATTATATTACAGCCATCAGCAATAAATCACACGCAAGAACGATGACACAATATATGGAACTGCAGTGACTGACATCAGTTGACAATGAAACATGGAAACGAGAGGCTGCCAGAGTGAGATGATAGTACTCAAGCATCATTGAGCAGCTTATGCTAGAAACAAAAAGATGAAGAGCAAAGTCTGTATGACCATGTGAGAAGCCGGAGTCCTGCAATGTCAAAGCCCAGGCTACTCAAAGCTGTTACATGCATGGATGTCTCAGCACAGCCACAGAGAAGACACCTAGTACAAACGCAAGGCAGGTCTAACATAATGATGGTGTTTATTTCAACAATTTCTGTTGACATCAAAAGCTAGTGAGAGCTGTCATGTTTTCCAGAACACAACCAAAGGTCCAGCTTATAAGTGACAGAGACAGGAACGCAAGGGATACCTTGGCCAACTTCAGCGAGTGCAACTTCACTTGTGAGGAACTAGGCAGGAGCACGAATAAGCAAGAAAACCCATTAGGGGGACGGGGGCAGGGAAGTGAAAGACGGAACGATTCTTCCTATGCAAGAAGCTACATGTTCCAGCCTGCTGCTACTGTGACAATAGCTACATGCTACAAACATGCTGTTCTGCCATCTGTTTCCCAAGCTCTTAGTCTCAGGAGCAATGTGCACCTCATACACGTATAAGTCACATTTGGCCCAATGGTTTTGGCTAGGGAGTCTACCTGAAAGTGTGCACATCTATATGAATCTCACATATATGCACCACAGAAGGAGAGAAAAACCCACACCACCTATTTGAAGATGAATCTTTATGACGAATTGGCATAGGTACCCACAATAGAAATAAATACATCAGAATAGAGCAATTACATCAGACTTTTTTCCTCTACAAATCTAGGCTAGGTTTGTGGTGCTTTTCTGATGTTTTTCACACATCTTTGAACATCAGTAAATTCACATGATTCTTAGTCAATGTTTTTGATAGCATTTTCTAACCAGAAGAGGCACAGAGGCTGCTTGATCTGCCAAAAATCAACCTGATGGCATTTTCATGGCAAGAGATTTACAACAGTCAACTTCATCCTGTTATCATGCCATATCTCAGACCAACTGAATTCCTTATCTTGCCAAGACAGTGTGCTGATTTTAACTACTGAAATACTAACATTACAGTGACCTTCAGTTGATCCAAACTGAAATTTCATGACAGGTAATTAATTTGTCCTCAGTAAAACACACAAAGATCTGGAAATTTTCTGGAAAATGGTCACCTCTTATCCCTGCCCTTGTGAATAAACAAGACTTCATCACACAGGAGTTGCATTAGAGTGTCAGATGTGTCTCATACCACCATTATTGAGCACCCACAGTTCAGGCTTTAGCAGAGCTCCAGCAAGGCTGCTGTTAACTGCTGACAGGTTTTGCAATGACACACTCTGTTTAGATACTACCAATACCTCTGCATGCAAAGCATCTCTCCAAGTTCAGCAACAAAACCCTCACAGGTTTCTACTGCTGGAATTAACTCTTCTCTTCAGGCAGAAGCACAAGATGCTCCCATGTCACTTGCTTTAGTGATTTTTTTTCAGAATTTCTATTTCCCTAATTTAGGTTTCCTTTTGTTTATTGAATCCTAATGTAGTAACACCAAAGAGTGTTGGGCTCTGCTAAAATATTCATTTATCCTCTATAAATAGCTAATCCATTCAATAACCGTATTCTATACTCTGCATATTCACAGCACCCAAAACTATCAGAAAAAAACAAAAGCTCTTATATACAGAAAACAGCAGTGAACTTCAACCCTACAGATTTTTTTTTTTTTCATTTTGGAAAACAAAGAATCCACGTAAGCCTCTCAGCATTGTCCAGAAAAAATAACACCAAGCCTCTGACAGTTTAAGCACCACGTAAGATTTTGCTTTGTTGAGCAACAGCACAAGAAATTCAGCTCCAGGATAATCAATCAAGACTGGACTCGGCATATTGACAGGTTGCTAAGCTACTAAGATCACAAATATACTAAAACTGTTCAGTCGATATTTTCTCTTTGACTGAGTAGTAACTCTGGCTGTGACAAGGGAAAAAAAAAAAACCCAGACAAGTTGTTGAGACAGATGCCAAAGATTTTATACAAGGAATGTCATGGCTGTTATCTCTTTGTGCATTAACATGGTAGTAAAGCTACATGCATAAACAGCACAAAGAACACATTGCTCTCCCATTTAAAAAAAAAAAAATTACTTTGAAGCACAGCATTAGGCTGGATATGCAGAATGTCTTTTGAAGAGAGGATTCCTACCTACTCGTGCCCTCCCTTGCGCAATTGTCCTTTCATGGCACACTTTGCTTACAAAAACATTAGACAGTCCCCAGTAAACTTGGCCAGTACCAAATGTGTCCTGGAATGTCCTCCAAGTCTACTCCCCTGTGTAGCCTGGATGTTGTTGAAGGGGCAATCAGTTTGTGAGAATGTTCTTTCAGAGACCACTTGTTACAAGGAAAAAAAGAGTACGCTTGCTCAGAAGATAAAGTCTTTTATAGCAGTTAATTTAATAATACAGTCCAGAAACAGGGTGTTGGGCACTCACCTACACAAGAGCACATTTAATAAGCTGGGGGACAGGGGGAATACCACAGTTTCAGGACATTGCATCAAACTCCAGCCACTCCAAGAGGAGAAAACTTTCATGTGGTGGAAGAATCCTTGTCTACGTAAGCCAAGAAGGGAGAATTTTAGACAGTTCAATCCACAATGGTCTCTTACTTCTTATGACTGGAACCACAAGTTCAAATCCACAGTACAAGACAATATTAGTTAGGTTAAGTGGTGCTTTTGATAATAAAATCAGTGAATCCATTGCAGTCCATTAATAAAAGGATGAAGTCCAGTGAGTGCCAGCTGTTAGAGGCAAAGAAGAAAAGTTCCCATTTTCCAAGTGGATTTCTAACTTCATATTACTAGAAAAAAGATAAGTCAAATCTGTGTAGTTTCTATGCAACCATGTCTGAGAACACAGAGGCTCGAGACTCCCAGAATCTCTTAGTGGGGGGGGGGGGGGGAAAACAAGTCATCACAACCCAAACAACTCAAACGTCATATTTCAGAACTGCCTACATAAATTGTTCTCTTGTTCTGCTCTGGACAAAACTTTTAATGGCAACAAGCTGGCAGAAAAATTTGAAGAAAACCTGAGTACATGAGAACATTGTCAGGGAGAAGAAGACCCTGCTAGCTTTTGATCTGTATTGAAGTTGAAATGGCAAAATCAGAATGCTTTGCCTTGTGCCATGTGATTTGCTTTACCTTTCAGAGCTCTACTGGTCTCTACCAGGGGGTCTATTTCAACTTGATAGCTCTTGCACTGCAAGACCACTGCCCTTATCACAGTTCAAACAAACTTCTAATTAATCCAAGTTTAATCTTCCATGGCCAGAAATACAACACCTCCAGATGCAGGGATGGTTGAATTAGCACGTGTAATTGATACATAAACATTGGAGATATCCTGGCAGCACAGAGTCCAAACCTTCCTCACAGGACATTGTGATCAGCAAGATGTTCCAAAAGAACCAGAAGGCTGTAAATCTGATCCAATATAGTAAGGAACACCACCATCCATCATTTGAACTAGGAATACTCAAAGCTTCATTAGCCAACCACATTCTTAATATACTAAATTATACATAGATAAATATATATATATATATTTAATTGGAATAAAATACACTGGATTTTGGTATGCTCATTTGCAAGGGAGTTCCCTCCCTTTCCCAGTTAATTTGAAATTAAAACCTAGAGGCTGAATGTAAGCTCATTCCCAGAGTTCCAAGATGGATATAACACGAGAGGAGGCCAGAAACTGGAAACATGCACTCTGGCTGCAACAGGTTAAGGTGTGAAAGGGAGACCAGATACTTCATTTGTAACCCTGAGAACATAAGGAATTGCAAAGATCTGGAGAAGAGCCTGGGGTTAAAGGTCACCAGGCTTTTTATTGCAGTTAAAGCAAACTCGGACTGGGTGATCCCATCCACGAGAGGGAACCGCTCTGCGGTCATGTGAGCATTCATCACAGAATCCCTGGCCACAGGCCCGACAGTGGTGTTTGGAGAGTTTGATACTGAATTCCTTCCGGCAGTTGTGGCAGTGCAGGATTTCATGGTCTGGCACCCAGTATGCAGGTCGGGCAGCATCTTTTACCAGACCTATGGAGGAAGTGAAGTGAGGGGATGACAAAGAGGGGAAAAAAAAATAAGCAGTGAACATAAGCATGTCAAGAATGTATTCCAGTGAAAGTACTCACACACTGCAAGTCATACCACTGCCATTAAGGGGAAGAAGACCTACTGACAGAATACTTCAGTGAAACTAGCAGCCATTTAAGGTCATTCTGCCATTCTCTCACATTCTCCCTCTCTTCAAAGGGATAAGTGGTTTCTCCTTAAATGGTGGCATCTTCCCTTACTCGAATTCTTCCATACATTGAGAAACTTGCTTCTCCCTACCTTCAGCTTCAACTGTGGCCAAAAACCCAGAGTCGTCAAACCACACATTCAGATATACATGTACTGTCTGAACTGAGAAAGGGATATATTCTTCCTTTAATCGAGTCAGACAACAAACACCCACAAGAGTGATGATAGGATGTGGCACAGGCAAAGCAGTGGAACAATGATCTGTGCAATGAGCAGGAAGTCAGGTCCAACAAAAGCAGATTCAAATGCCAAGTGTTTGCTTGCATACCTGAACTGCTATCCAGCACATGAAAGAGCGGTAAGCTTTCACTGTACTAAGCTCACCATTGAAGATCACGTTCCTGATTACTTTCCCATCATTACCAACTGGGACAGCTTCAGATTCTCAGCCCTCCCTTGCAGAAATACCAAGTGCCAGCAGTATCCATGAACACACTACACTTAGCAGGCACTCAGCATCTCTGGAAGAAATCCAAACCTGATAAAATGCTTCCTAATTGGCTAGTCTTTAGGGAACTCCAGCTGGCAGGTCACTGCAGTGATGCATCAGGGGAGCATGAATTACTGACAGCTTGGTGCACGCAGATTTGCATGAGAGAGGAAAGAGAAGGTATGAGCTACAGAAATAATGGGATGAAAACAAAAAGGAAACATCACACAAGAGAGGCGCACAGGGGGCTGTAGAACTCTCAACCAACAGCGGTATCATAGTGGAGGTGCCAGCCTGTCACAGAAGTTCCTGAAGTTTAATCAGAAAGTTTGTTCTGTGAAAACAAAAATGCCTTAACAAAAAGAAACAAAAAAATCCATCAGAAGAGAACAGAGCTCACCTAAGGGAATGTCCATGGCTGTCACCACTGCTCCAAGAGTGTTCTGTACAGCTTCCCCCACCTTCCTGGCAATAAGTGTTCCCCCTTCCTCATCGGAAGGCAGCTCAGCCACATCTGCATGCCACAAGAGTAAAAGGACTCAGCATCTCAGTTCAGCACAATTTCTCCTACATTTCAGTTAATTTACATTAGCAAAGAGCAGCAGCAAACCCAAAAGGCAGCTTGGAGCCTCTCCTCAGCCTTTATCTCCCACATCCCCAATCTTGGATTGCAGAGGTTTCACTTTCAATGCAGCAATAACGGAGAAAATACAGAGTCTGCTGAAACAGCAGCATCCTTGCTCTGATCCTAGCTCCCTACCAATGGCAGGTGCCAGAAAAACAAAGTAAAGATCCAATTAGAAAATAATTTTGTCGAGGGGTCAGATATCTGGTAGCTCGTTGCAAGGGCCATCTTCCTGCCAGAAGACACTGAGCTCTAGCTTCCCTCTGAAAACTTTGTGCCAAAGCCCAGTTTGAATAACAGTGACTACACCCAACGGGAATAGTTGAGATCCAGAAGCCAGGGACAAAAACTTTGAACTAACTACTGCTCACGGATAATTCTGACACAATAACTCAAAATTACCTAACTGCATGCCCCTGTTTTCATAGCAGTTGTCACACACGCGCACTGGTGCCGGTCCCCAGCCTCGCTCAGGCACTGGACGGGTCTTGGAAGAACAGCCATCACAGAAGCCCTCTCCACAGGCCCGGCAGTGATGTTTAGTGTCGTTATCTTTAAAAGGCGTGTTGCACTTATTACAACTCTAACCAGAACAAAATAGAAAGAAAAGCTGTTACTTTCAACTTTCCTGAATAGAAAAAATACAGGGCAGAATCCCAGGATAGCAAGACTCAGACTGAAGTTATGAAAAATACAGTTACACCCAAGATTTGGGTGCTACCAGTCTCATAATTTTATCCTAGGGAAGAGATTTGGACAGGCAGATGTACAATGGTTAAGCCAATAGATTGCTATGATCCCTTCATTCACAATCACACATTATTACAGCCACATCATGCAGGGCTGAATGGGGAGTATTTGATCTTTGGAGGAGGTAAGAATTCAGAAGACAGTTTTCATTGAAGAAGTATCCGTTCCCTGCAAGACACAGTGAATTATTTTCTAGTTGAATTGTTTGGGTCAGCTTTTTGCATCTGCTATGAAAGCAGAGTTTAAGCCTTGCACCCATAAAAACAGTACCCACAAAAACTGCAGTAGCCAGATTTAAGATGTTGATTGTCTGCTTCGAAGAGCAAGTTCATGCAAGCCAGGATTTTCTGTGATACTGCTGGGAGAGGAGGTCATAAAAAGAGGGAGGACAGAGTCTCTTCAGCAGGGCTGTGCAGAGTCTCTGTTCATACTTTCTCTGGCTGAATCAAGACTGGGAAAAGCTGAAAGCATTTCAGTTCTCAAAATTGTAAGAGAAGGGCAGGCTGAAATAAAGCAAGAAGCATTTGGAATCTGCAAAATACTATATTACTTAAAGGGTGAGGAAAAAGGGGTTTTAGTTATGTAAAGCTTTTCTCTACAGCAGCTGCTGTTTACCAGGATCTGAGAGTTGGGTTTCCAGTAAGCTGGGGCAATCTGGTCAGTCAGCCAGGAGGTCACCGCTTTTGTGGGTCCCAGGCTAAGTTCAGATACTGACTGTGCCATGAAATTCATCCCATCCAACAAACGCTGGGCTGCATTGTTGTTGTCTTTCAAAAATCCATCAGTCTGGAATGAAACAGATATTCATTTGAAAATGAAAACATGGAGACCTTATTCTTTTCAGAAACAGACAGTTCTGCAACATACTGCTCCTGGTAAACTGGAGGGCAAGCATAAGAAAAAATTCACCAGCCCTGCTTTGAATCACAGGCAGGTTTTAGTGGTGTATCATTCACACAAAGTGTTTATAAATTGCCAACCTAACCCCTTCAAGACAGCTAAGATGACAGAAAGCCTTTGCAAAGGTTCTTTTCTTCAACAGCAGAGATAGGGACCAGCTCTAACGAAAGCCAAACCTTTCTCTCCATCAATGTCCAGAAGAACCTACATAAACAAAGAATCATAGAATCATTTGGGTCGGAAGGGACCTTAAAGATCATCCAGTTCTAACCCCCTTGCCATGGGCAGGGACACCTCCCACTAGATCAGGGTGCCCAAGGCCGCATCCAACCTGACCTTGAACACCTCCAGAGATGGGGCAGCCGCAACTGCCCTGGGCAACCTGTGTCATTCCCTCACTATGCTCATCATGAAGAAATTCCTACCTTATGTCTCGTCTAAATCTGCCTATTCCCCCTCATCCTATCACTACAAGCCTTTGTAAACGATCCGTCCACACTTTTCCTGTAACCCCTTCAGGTACTGGAAGGTCACTATAAGATCTCCTCGGAACCTCCTCTTCTCCAGACTGAACAACCCCGACTCTCTCAGCCTGTCCTCCTATGGCAGGTGCTCCAGCCCTCCAATCATCTTTGTAGCCCTCCTCTGGATCCCTTCCAACAGCTCCATATCCTTCCTATGTTGAGGATTCCAGACCTGGACACAGTACTCCAGGTGGGCTTTCACAAGAGCAGAACAAAGGGGCACAATCACCTCCCTCAACCTGCTGGCCACATTTGTTTTGATGCAGCCCAGCATACGGTTGGCCTTCTGGGCTGTGAGCACACATTGCCAGCTCATATCAAGCTTCCCATCAACCAGCACCTCCAAGCAATTCTCCGCAGGACTGCCCCCACCACATCATCCCCCATCCTGTATTGGAACCGCAGACTGCCCCAACACAGGTGTAGGACCTTGCACTTGTCCTTATTGAACCTCATGAGGCCTCATAGACTCACTTCTCCAGCCTGTCCAGGTCCCTCTGGATGACATCCCGTCCTTCCAGTGTGGCAACTGCACCACTTGGCTTGGTGTCATCTGCAAGCTTGCTGAGGGTGCACTCAATATCGCTGTCTATATCATTGATGAAGATATTAAACAGCATTGGTCCCAGTATAGGCCCACTTGTCATGGACTCCATCTCCATCTGGACTTCAAGCCATAGACCACTGCTCTCTGAATACGACCATCCAACCAGTTTCTTACCCACCAAACAATGCATCCATCAAATCCATATCTCTTCAATTTAGAGAGAAAGATATTGTGCTGGACTGTGTCAAAGGCTTTACAGAAGTCCAGATAGATCACATCCATTGCTTTTCCCATGTCCACTGATGTGGTTACCCCATCATAGAAAGCCACTAAGTTGGCCACACAGGACCTGCCCCTGGTGAAGCCATGCTGGCTGCGATTAATCACCTCCCTATCCTCCATGTGCTTTAGCATGGTATTCTAGGAGGATCTTTTCCGTGATCTTCCCAGGTGCAGAGGTGAGGCTGACAGGTCAATAGTTCCCAGAGTTGTCTTTTCTATCCTTTTTAAAAAGGGTAAAATAAACATGTGCTTGGCTGCACACATACACAACAACAATCTAGCAACCAGACTTACCCCTGGCCAGACATGCTCAATTTCTGTCCTCACTACAGTGTTCACAGGATCTTGGTTGCCAAACCAGTACTGTCGGCTGCGGTATACCACCCCACAGTTAGGACACTCAATCACGTATCTGCAGAAGACGAAGACGACTTAGCTCAGTGAGATACTGGAAGTCCAGTGCACCAGGCACTGTAGAGGCAACAGAGAGCACAGAGCTGCAGTACTCACCCTGACCAAGCATACTTGGCAAGACCCAGCCAAGGAGAGTCAGTGGAAGCAGAGGTTTTTGGCACCACACTGACCTCCATCCCTCGTTCGTAACACGCCTATAACACAAAGGCTCAATTAAAACTGCATTCTTGGGAATCCCAAACTCCCAGTGTCCTGGCTGTTTGGCTACATAAAGTATATAATTGGCATACAGAGGCCTCCACAGAAAAGGAGGGCACTCATCAGAATTGATCAAAATCAAACAAAACCCACTATCAGTAATGACATCAGAGAAATATTTCTACAACAGTAAAAAACATGATGGCAGATGAAAATTTTCTTGTCTCCTGCACACCCCCTTCAGGAAGACTGGCTAATACCAAACAATGGGCATAAGCAAATAAGAAGAGTAACTACATCAAGTGTGCAGAAGGTCAACATCACCCAGGCTGAGAGTAGCTGGGTTCACAATTAGCTAGCAAATGATCCATAGCACACAGAGCTCATGACCTCTCCAAGCAAAAATACAAATCCAATGGGGATCAGTTTTTCTTGTCAAGGCCATGAATAACTCTCCCATTTGAAAAAAAATGCAAGAAAACAGGTACGGGTAAATGCCTATGATATTCTTCAGTTATTGGGCCCATCCTTTCCTTCTCCATTCTTCAGACCTTGTCCATGTGCCCCTACTCACCTTGCAAGTGTAAACTCTGTTATCATACTGGTGAGAATATCTGCATCGACTTTTGGATTCATGAGGGACTCCTTCCTTTGCATGATTCATGCTCTTCTTACAGCCACACCTGATTATGCAAAAGCAAACCTTGGGATGATGTCAGATACAGGACAGAGGTCACCAAGAGTTCCTTTACGTTACTAACTTGCATTTCTTTAGGTGTTGTTACCCCAAACCATTTTCACAACTGTGCCTACAGCAATGACATCATTTATTATTGAAAGGCAGGCCCTTTGGAAGGAGGTGCAGCAACTGTTTTACAGTACAAAGCAGCAGCACACAACAGTTCAGTGCACTGTGGCAAATTTAAATTTCACAAAGAATTTTTGGAAGAACTAGCCAAGTTTGGACCAGGACAGACTTAACACTGCAGCCTTTGCAAGGAGCTGCTAGAAGGGCTCTAATAATCATAAAAGAGCAAGAATGTAGCACACTACATCACATTTGAGAGAAAATGTTTCCGGAAATACAATCAGTCCTAACACCAGGCTGCTATAGTACCTCACAGATTCAGCACACTGATGACCATCTACTGCCCTCCCAGGCTCAATCTCCATGCTCTTCCCAGGGAGCTACAAGCCAAACTCTAATCAAACCTGGGACGTCACTTAAATCTAGTCAACGAACACAGGCCAGGCCCATGATGATGTGTGCTCTAGGATTGTTTATAATGTTTAGGTAATAAAAAGCACAAGAAAAATCATCATAGGAAATTTCAGGGAATTTCTTTAGACACTCCTTTCTTCCTGCCCTGTGTGCATTGGGGAAAAGATACAGGAAGAACAGGTTCGTAGCCATACACACACACAAAATAAAAGTAGGCAAACACCATGCATTCAGCAAGGACAAGGCAATAACAGTCAGTCAATTCACTTAAGAGTCTAATTTCAAGCAAATCCTGCCTAGAAGCACTAGCTGTTGATGTTAGGTGTCAAAATGCCACAAAATGTTACGTTCAATGGCTGTAGACCAGGGTAGTGCTATCTTCTAGAAGGATGAAGATGCATTTCTTATCTACTTACCCACAGCTGAGGCACACAGAGGAGCATGTGAAATATTCATCTGGAAAGAAAGAGCTGTGAGCCATCTGATCATCGGGTATCTCCCCACTGAACCGGTCACTTAGAGCCTGTGAAACAGAAAAGAATTAACTGGTAAGGGACAGAGAGCGATGCAGACATTTCATGTAAGCTTTTGCAAGCAAAATCATGGGTTCCTCTACGGGAGGGAGCAGCAGAGAGAGACTACACAGCCAAATAATGTCTTACTAACCTCGAAAACAAGACAAGTATTAGAAACCAAGCAAGAAAATACTGCACTTGTATACAAGTCAGCTGAATGCTTGCAAGGTATTTAGTCTTATCCTCTCCTCCTCTGAATTTTATAGCAGAAATGATTGATAGAATAATGCATCCACCTCTGTGCATACAACCCATGCCCAAAATAGCAGGGTGCTTGCTAAAAGGACTTTGCAGTCTGGAAACCATCAGAAGAAAACTCAGAGTAATTTCTCACAGTACGTGAGAAAATATATAAATATATAAAATAGTCTTTGCTCCTCAGCTCCGAAAACTCTGCCCTGAACTTACCTCTGGCCCCTTGAACAATGCCTTTTCTCTGGTGAAACCACAAGACTGAGACAAAGAGATTTGTTCCCTTTCCTCGGAGCATCTGTTCTCAGATTATGTCAGTCCTTAGTTTTGGCACACTTAACTTTTTCAGTTCTTTTGGGTGTCATGTTAAAAAAAAAAAAAGTAAGCACTGGAACAATGCCAATGATAAGGGTTTTTCTTGATGGAAATCTCTGAAAGCATAAGGTCTAACTGAAACTCTTCCTACAGCTGAGGTAACCACAGTGGTTGCCTTTATTTCCCTTCCTCCTTCCCCCCGCCCAGGGAGTGATGGTGGTGGAGCATCTCTGCTGTCTAGAAAGGGTTGACTGGATATATGCACAGACCTACACATATTTCTCACCACAGCTTCTCTCACATCAGATCTCTACGTAGACATCTGATTTGATAGAATTTCAAGGAATTTATCTTTCATATCTCTTGAATCCATTGGCCAGTATTGGTCAATCTTGAAAAAGTTAGAGGAGATGGACACGGATCTTTAGCACACCTTGTGTTCTCAGGAAGTGAAGTAGAAAAGGTTAATTTGTAGTCAGTAGTGATCTGAACACAGCAACCATTTGACTGGACATGAATTTAAGTATACTAGCAGCTATATCTGTAACTGCATTACTTGATTATTGCAATAAAACCCAAGAAATTAAACTGGAATTAACCACTCCAGCAGTTTTCCCCATGCTGCCTGTCTGCTCCCTAACGCAAGGAACTGTGTACATGCCACCCTGACACTTCCTTCTGTGCTTCATCTACCCCAATTACAGAGCAACTTGAATTATCTGTTCCAACAGCTATAACTAACTTCAGAAAAGACTGCTAAAAGTACCACCTTCTGCAGATCTGCCCCAGCTCTGCCTGTCTCTCTTTGATGACACCTGTGCTCTTTGGGCCAATGAAAATATGATGCTAACCCCGTAACAGTAGCAATGTGTGGAAACTTGTGGAACAGACTGCAGATTTGAAGACTGGAAAATCCCTCTGATACCCTAGCAAGGTGAACCTTATAAGAAAGTCACTAGCATCTCTCTCCAACTCTTTTTCATCAGTCTTCTCATCTGATGCTGCACTTTCGAAATGCTACATCATTTGGCTTGACCTCATATTGTTTTCTATCTCCTTCATCCTTTTTGCCTTCTAGTCCTTGGGTTACACTACATTCAGTGACAGGTTTTGCCAACCATCAACTTCCAAGTTTCTTGCATTTGCTCCCCTGGTGAGAAGGCCATTCTTAGGAATCTCATCAGTAATTCCTTCTGTGCCTCCTATTTGTAAATCCCTGTCATTAAGTGCTTGTCACTCACAACATCAGGGGTTTTATTTTCTTCCCCAGTCGGTTTCTTCCTGGCTCACTTTTTAAAATTTTCCTCTGTTCTGCTCTTCAACTTTTCTTGACCTTTCAGGGTCTTTGCTAAAGTGTCCATTTTAAAGTAAAAAAACTACCCAGCCTACCTGGCAGTTACCAAAAAATCATCATCTTCACGGAAAACTTGCTTTACCCTCAGACATCTGCAAGTCTGCGTCATTGGTTCATGTGCTCTACCTCTATTGGCTGCAACTGACATTTACTAGCAACAGTGATACAAATAAGACTGCAATAAACTCCTCTCCACTTACTTTTAGTGCTTTGTAGATAACCCCAGGCTGCCTAGGTGACCGAGTGGTATTGTTCTCCAGCTGCTGCTCCACAGCTCGCCTAAGTCCAGAGAAATCTGTTGGAGGATTGTATGTCCTTGTTCCCTTGTAGTGGATTGAGCTGAAAGCCTCAGGAAAACAGCTTAGCTTCCGAAACCGATCCTGAATGAGCTTCTCAGGAACTTCAGAAGGATGATCTATATATAAGAGTATCGGCAAGTATATAAACAACTGATGTTTAATACTGAAATTGCACAGCACTCTCATATGCAATGCAGTGTTAGTTTTTCCAATTAAACCTTCTCATACATCTGGAACACACTTAGAATATTTTATAAGTAGGAAAAGAAAAATCGTTTCCAAAAGCAGTTTGTTTTTTGATACGCAGCTTCAAACTCTAAGTTGCACAGGTAAAACCAGAAACCTCTAGGTTTGAAAACACAGATATCCAACATAAGAAGCAATTAATGACATAATATAAGGAAACTCCATGTCAGCATACTTGTTAGCTCTTCTCACCAGACTATAACTTGGTATAGCTAGTCATAGCACCCAGTAAGTGGAGGACATGAATCTTACACAGGCTGCTTATTCTCCATGCCAATCACGTAACAAGAAAGATTGAGCCTCTATCAGCCCTTTGTGCTGTGAAGCACTTCAGAACTGGCCACATCAGGTCAGACTCCACAGAGCTGACCACGTTCTTCTGTCTGTTTCCAAGTACCTGCTCTACATTTCAGAATAAGGAAGCCCCCTCCTTCTTGCCCTAAACACTCATCTGAATTATCCATCAAGACAGAAGGGCACAGCTTGCTTCAAATCCACCTGCTAAGAGGTTTCTTTCTTATTCCTACAATGATCAGAAGTGATTATAGAAGTATAATTTTTTCACTACCCTGACTTTGCACACAGGTACAACCATCATTATGGGTCACTAAATACAACCTGCTGAAACAGCAAATAACAACTATATGAAACTTTAAATTGCTGATCAGCAAATTAGCATTTAAGAATGCCTCGGCAGGCAACTTAAAGGTAATTAAGAAGGCACTTTAATAGCAACCAGAAAGAATGACAAGTTCTTCTGCTAGGTCAAGACCTCACTGCTTAGAAAAGCCAAAATGGAAATGTGGGCCAGCAAGGAGCTGCTGTGGTATTACACAGCAGAAGACTCTCAGATGTTCAGAGACAGCAGGACTGAGCCTCAGACACTGCAGGCCAATTCATTAGGGCTCTGGCTCATCAAAGTATCAGAAATGGACAGAATGAGGAAAGGTTTCAGCATGCCTCTTGGAAACAGAAAAAGTGGGGCCAGGAGAAGAAATTTACATCCCAGTACAGTCAAAACCAAAATGTGCTTCAACAGTACATTTCACTCAGAGGTACAAATAAAGTACACAGTTAAAGTAGGCATAATCCAGTACGACATAAGCCAAGACGAAAGTATTGGTGAGCAAAACTGAAATCAATGGGAATAACAGCGTGCCGGGCCTGCTGCTTTGGCCTTATCAAATACTTGCACAGAGAAAAAAATGGTGTTAAACCAATCTGTGCCATAACAACCTCATTCCCAACCTCGCACCAGCCTCAGAAGGATGGTGATCCACAGAATTTAAAATAGCAGAATGAGGGTACTGTGAGTTCATCCATTTCATGAGGGTGGTGGAGCACTGGCACAGGCTCCCCAGTAATGGTGCCAAGCGTAACAAAATTTAAGAAGCATTTGGACAACACCCTCAGACACACGGTGTGAATGTTGAGGCTGTCCTATGCAGGGACAGGAGTTGGACTCAATGATCCTTGTGGATCCCTTCTAAACCAGGGCATTCCATGATTCTATGTTCCTAGTTTCTATATGCAGTTTTATTTGGGTTTTTTTTGCAACAGGATCCTGAATGTCCCTGCCAAAACCCCAGTGTCTGCTATATCATGATTTTGCACAATGACCCCTCCTATGACTGGCAGAACTCCCATCATGACTAGTCAGTACCAATATCCAGTCGGCTAAGATGATTATTCTGGATGATCTGGGGTAGTCAGATCACCATCAGGGAACGTTCTAGAAGTTAGAGCAAAACCCAAACCACATCTTCTACATTGTAGTAAAGAACACTGAATATTCAATGTAACCTGATAATTTATAGATAATGTTTAGCACATTGTAATTCAGTTTCTTACTGCCTACTCACCAGAGCCCAGCAGCTTGGTGTACACAGTCTCGTGAAAGATGATGACACCTGGACCCAAAGTTGACAGAGGAACATCTAGGCCACAACGGGCTGTAGTAGCTTTTAGCTCCTTGGTGAAATGTTTTAAATAAGCCTCCGAGGCATCACCAAGGAATTTGAAGAGATCATTGTGGAGCCTGTCAGCACGAGTACGGTAGATGACAAGGTCAGAGATGGCCAGGACCTTCAGCAGCAGCCGTGTTCTCTGGCTCAAGTTCACAGTGGCCCCCAGGAGGCCCTCTGTATCAATTACCACCACTTTGCGGACAGGGTCATAGGCTGCCCAGACTCCAACTGTGCAAGACTCTTGGGCTGGAGACGTCTTGAAGACTTCCCGGCCATAGAAGAAAGTGTGGTTAAGGGTGTGAGACTTGCCATCCCCCGTGTTCCCAAAGATGGACACTACCTTTAGATGCTGGTCAGGACTGCAGTCCAGTTTCTTAATAAAGTCTTCTTCATTCCTTACCTTCCAAAAAAAAAAAAAAAAAAAAAATTAAAACTATGCAACTGGAATAAACAACAGTGAAAACACACCTGCTTTCAGGGTTCATAAGATTAACAAGAATGACTACTTCCTGTTCAGATTTCATCATAACTTTCTGAAGTTCCAGAAAGCCCAAAGCAAAACATTAAAAAGCAGTTTTGTAATACATACACATTATTGGGATTTAGGCTGTTGCATCCCTTAGCTGTTTTGGAAGCTATGTGTCCCTGTGACTACCTGTCTAGTGAAACCTCTTGTACCTCATCCACAGCCATGGGTTCTCAGTCACAGCCTGTCCCAGTCCCGCTGATCTGGAGCTGACAGATCCTTCAGGGGAAGGTGCCTTCCTTAAATTGTACAGCGACATCAATTAAGAATGAAAGCTTTGTATCTCTAACCCAAGACAAGAGACATCTCTCTCCATCCCCTTCTCTATTTTGTCATTTCTAGACTCAGACTCATTTACACCTCTGTTACAGGTCTTAGAAGAAGATTCTCTTCTAGAAAAAGTAGTTTTTACCCCATCATAAGTTAGAATTATGGTTAGCCTTCCTTTATAGTTTTAACTGCATTTCCATTCACAAACATCATTCAGCTCCCCATGCAGTCATTCCATCCAAGCTGAGCTGAACTGAAGGTGAAGCTTCTCAGCAGGAAAATAGAGAACTTTACAGCTAAAATCTTCTCTAAGGAGGACATAAAACCTCATACCACACTGCTGTGTAACACATTTAGGTCTGAAGTCTCCTTGTCCCCCGTACTTAGAAATCTATTACGCCTAACATAACAAGTTTCCTAGATGCAAGCCATAACAAAAATAGAACTGTTTAGACAGAAACAAGAACAAGAACTACTAAAATGTCATTTCTGCCTATGAATTTTTTGGAAACAACGTTATTAAAACAATAATGTGTTAAAAGCTTAGGAACAAAATCCATAAAATAGAATGGAGTTTCCAGTGACCTGTACTCATATAACTTCAACTCTGCCTCCAGGCAAAACAAACACATTAAGTGAATCAGACATTTTTTCCATAGTCTTCTCCTTTTAAAACTCTTCATGAACCCTTTAAGGCTTGCTAATATTCATGGAAGTGGTGCACAAAGCCAGAGCTGTGCCACGACAACACAATAGCTCAAAACAAAAATCAAGAGTGCTTGGCATAGTATTCATCACAGCGCCTTCATTTGCTAGTCTTACGCTGTCATTTTGACTTACATTGGTATTTTTGTTGTTGCTTTTTGAAATCTTACAGTTTGCTTGGCCTGATTTTAAAAGAATGTTTTTAGGAACTAAAATACATTTTCTGCAATCAAGAAAGATATCATCATGTAAATAATTAAATTTATAAGCTGTTAGACTTGTCTGACCATCAGCACACAATATTTTCTGGTATACTACCACTAAATCAATAAAGATGATATGGATTTAACACACTTTCCAATGAATGGAGAAATAAACTGCAAGATTTGTAACAGTAGATCCAAATACATACCAGCACAGAATCATAGATTAGTTCACGTTGGAAGGGACCTTAAAGACCATCCAGTTCTAACCCCCCTGCCATGGGCAGGGACACATCCCACTAGGTCAGGCTGCCCAAGGCCCCATCCAACCTGGCCTTCAACACCTCCAGGGATGGGGCAGTCACAGCTTCCCTGGGCAACCTGTGCCAGTGCCTCACTACCCTCACCGTGAAGAAATTCCTCCTTACGTCAAGTCTAAATCCGCCCCTCTCCAGTTTATACCCATTGCCCCTACTCCTATCACTACAGGTCCTCGTAAAAAGTCCCTCCTCAGCTTTCTTGTAGCCCCTTCAGGTACTGGAAGGTCGCTATAAGGTCTCCTGGGAGCCTTCTCTTCTCCAGGCTGAACAACCTCAAACATCTGAAACAAGTCTTCAAGAATAAGTGGACAAAACAATCAAGTGGGAAAAAAAAATACTATTTCCCTTAAAACATTACTTAACACCAGCAATACAAGCATTCCTGCTCCTAGAAAACATTTAAAAAAGGATAAAGCTTACAGCAATTCAAACTAACACCCGAAATCATAGGGAGAAACACCAAAGCAAGCCAAAAAATAAAATCTGCAGTCTTTTAAGCAGCCTTGAACTTCTAAAACACCAAACAGACAGTTTTAGGTAATTGATCTTAAAGACAGAGTATCATATCAAGCATTAAACCTGGAAACAGAACACATCTGTCAGATCAACCAACCTCAACACAGACCAGTTATTTATGATCTAGGTTCTAAATACTGGCAGTTGTGTTTTAACTCTAAAAAAGTGAGTTCCTATCCACAGGTAGATTCAAACAAAAGTCTTAAGGGTGCATGTCTAAAACTCCAGGTCGTACAATTAGGTCATTACATCAGAATTTCAGTGTACATTGAAAACAAGTGAAACCCATACAGCAGATTGCTTCCTTTAACTAGAATCTATAAAACAAACCTGAGAATTACCTGCACCACACTACAGTGCTGTGACCAAAATTCCCATCTTTGCAAAGCTCCTCACAATCACTCCCAGAAAGGCAGTGCATGAATACAAAGAAGTGCAGCTGGCTTACCCCAGCAATTAAGTGCAAAAGACTACTAAAGAAGCAGCTGGAAACTCCGTACTTTTGCCCCAGGAGAAACATTTGTTGATAGTCCCAAATATTTCTTGCTACCAAGTGAGAAACAGGATTGAGTAGCTCCCTGTGAGGAACAGAAACCCACTGCTATGAAACCCATGACATCAGTAGAGCCATGAAAGGGGATTTTAGACTACCATAATTCAAACCCTGTTTCCACTAAGATCACAGGCTAATTCAGTCTGGAAGGGACTTCAGGAGGCCACCAGTATTTTTTCAGACCAAAGTTATCCTGTTCTTTCCCATAGCTCTGGCAAAAGACTTCAGGGACGGTATTTTCAAGGGTTAATACAGAGCCTAACAGAATGAGTCTCAACAGGTCCTACACGTTCCTGCAACGTAGGGTGGAGGCTGCCCACATCTGAAGCCCACATCTACCTATTACAGGATCCTTTCCTGAAAGAGACAAAGAAGTAAGAGTTAAATCCTGCTTAACAATCCTACTCCATTTCAAAATTTTTAAGACAGTGGGGGGAAAAAAACATATGGGATGGGAGGTAATCCAATTTGATTGGACTCTTCCCTAACCCAAGAAGCAATATTGTCCAAAATATTTCTATTATCAGATAAGTTACCCTTGTAGATGACAGCTGAGTTTCATGAAACTGCTGAAAACAGAAGTAAGACTAGACAGCCCACTAACCTGTTTGCTAGCTGAAAAACTACTTTTGCAAAAATTCAAAACTACTAAAGACTTCAAGGTAAATTCAACTGCTGCAGAAATAACACTAATTTAATAGTGTCACCTAACTCTTAAAGAGACAATAAACAATGAAGTATAATTTTTTATTCTGTATCCTAGTACCTTTCAAGTTTGCCATGCATGCTAATTTCACCACATAGCTACCAATTACTAACCCAATGTCACAGCTATAGCAGCACGTCCAGGTGAAGAGATTTGCTCAGAAGACAGCAAGTCAGTGAGTGAGTTCGTGCTGTAACTATTAGTGTTCCTCAATACTAAGGTAACTAGATTACCTGTGTGGTCACTACTTGATACCACTGCCCTTGTTTTTACAAAAGTACTTGTACTACAGTTGCACGCTTCCTAGAATATAGTTGACTCTGGTTATTTTGCCAATTGCAGGATGTTTTGACAGGCAGGCCAAAGGACTGCGCAACTTCTGCCTTTATTTGATCTTAAAGCAAGGCGTCACCAACCCACACAAAAAAAGTAAAGAAGTATACTGCAGCCACATCTGCCTCCCAGTGACCCCTGCAAAAGTGAGAAAGTGGAGGAGATGGAAAAGACAGAAGGGCTGAAGGACAGCAAGCTGCCAGTTTCCTTTTCTTTCTTCAATGCACCCCAAAACGCTCACATCCTGCTCCTGCTGGAGGCACCCAGGAGCTCAAAAGGATTCACTGGATAAGTGGAAAGAGGGTTACAGTAGAGGAAGCAACAGAACATCTCTTTACCCCCAATGAACCTATTTAGTTCAGGAACTGAACCAAGTGCAAGAACTGCTTCAATCAACAGTGCTAATTCCAGAGTGGTTTGCTATGAGCTTCTCTCACCCATATTACGCTCTCTTTGCTTCCCCAACTGCACTCTTTTCAGCATATGAACAAAAGAGACAGCAAGCAAGCAAGAAATTTGGCGTTAATTATGGACCAGGAGAGCTGTACCACAAAGAAGGTGCAAGAACAGTCCCAGAGAAAAGAAATGTTTGTAAGTGGCTACATTCAAATTAGCTGGGAGTCAGCCTGAGACCGTTAAAGAAGCCTTTGTTGAATGTACGCTTCTGAAAATACTCTTCAAAATACTGGTATCTGTCCAGGGAAAGAAAGAACAGTCCTAACCAACAATCACTAAGTAGTTTTTCTACTACTTTATTCCAAGGACTGAAAAACACTTTAGTGTAGGAGAGGGAACAGCAAAACTGGGATGGGAAGAATACTGAAAAAACAGCAAAGTAATAAGAGAAAAATTCCTGAAGTGCATGACAGCAAACTCCCAAAAATACTTTGGCAAGAAAATCTCTTTGAAACAAGAGGAGGAAAACTCATCAATAGTAAAGCAATGCTGATGAGAGACAGAAATTATACTACATATCCTGGTCCGACAGGTCACACTGACCTAAAAAATTTGTCTCATTCTACACTTCCTCCTTTACATCCATGGCAAATACACCAGCTGCGACTCTTCAGTTTACAGAATACAGATTGAAATTCCCAGAAACTTACAGGTAGCTGTGCTACCCTAAAGCACAAAACAAAAACATTCCCCTAACAGTAAATAAAGCAAGAGCGTCACAGGAATTAATACTATTGGCTATATAAATGTTTTTCTACTACGGTGGCAAGCAGTAAGCTTGCATTGACTAACAAAGAATATTTGACTAGAAAAAGCATTCCTACTGACTCTACATTCTCTCACGCTTAGACTTTGGACAGGATCAAATCAGCAAATAAAATAGAGAAATTACAGTACTATCATCAGGTTTACAGTGGAAGTGAGAAGAACAAAGCAGCTAGCACTCCTTAAGATTTATCACCCTGTATCTTGTTCTAACAGAAGGGGAAAGAGAAGGACACATGGACTGCTATGCTGTTCGAGGCTGATTATTTAATGATTGTCTAAAATGCTCTGCATTTTTAAGTGAGAGCTACAGGTCATTCTGCATCATCTAAACTGATTGCAAAGCATTATACAGATCTTGCTCAGTATTTGCTGAAGGAAAGAGCTTAATCTTTCAGGTGTATAACCCTGCAAGCAGGAATAAAAACTCAAGGAATAGAGATGTCTGTTGGCAAAACTGCTAACTGAAGAAAGACAGCTTTAGTGGGTATCTCAGGGGAGACTCAGTAACAAATAAATGCTCCTTTCTCCCACATAAAATGATACCGCTGAGGATGTTTTTGTGACCAGCTAAAGGAGAACCTTACTTTTCTTCCTGCCTCCTTGGTAAAATAGGCAGTAAAGTCAGTATCTTTTCTTTTTCTCTGCAAGACAGAGACTGGATTTGACAGAGCTAGTTTCTGGTCAGAGATCAATGAACTCTTTAAGGCAGACTAATAACAATCAAGCATGTTTCCTGTCTTCTGGGGTCAATGAAAGACTTTCTCTGCTTCTATAACATAATGGTGCTGAGTTCTTCATTAGGGCTTTGAACAAAGTGTTATCATAGAAGCCACTAGTGACACTACAACCAAGTTCCAATCTGGTGATAAGAACTCTCAACATCTGTTCCCTAAGATAAAAATATCAAATTATTGTTATGCATTGCTACGCATTTCTTCTCCCTTACCTCAGAAGTAGCACTAAATAGAATTCAATGTACAACTGATACATAATTTTATCCTTTACACTAAAGAGCTCTTTTGCAAAGGTGCTGTACAAAGACAAAACAAAACTGGATAGTGTTCCAGAAACTGCATACACATAAGTACAAGAGACAGATACAGACCAGTAGGAAAGTTCCAAGAAACCGTGAGACAGTATCAGGACTCACGACAACTATCCTAACCCAAGTTGTGTGTTTATTGTCATATTTTGCTCTGTTTTTCTTAACAGATCTACAAGCATAGAGGACTTCTAGAAAAGCAATTAATTGAGCTTGTTTAAGTTCTTAAGGGAAGTGTCTCCTGTGTGCAAGGGGCAGCACTAGTGGTAGCAGAACAACACTTATTTGAAAATTCAGCAACTCAGAAATAAGAAAGGAAAGCTGACATCTTGATCAGGAGATTTCAGATGGGGGATTTACACACATAAAAAAAAGAAGGCATGCATTTTTGAGCCTAACATGGCAAAGAGGAGATGCAGAAGTTCAGTGACAAGACTGAAGCAATTGACTGAGGAAGCAATCTTCACAATATCATTCTGAGTAGAGATGAGCAAGGAAGATAGATCATGTCAGAGCAAATTAACAAACAGATGCCATACAGCCTGAGAAAAAGGACCCAGAATAGTGTCTAAACAGCAGGTGAAATCAATTTGTAAATTGTGGATGACAAAATATGACAGAAGAAGTCAAAAAGGTCTTATGAGGGGCAATAAAGAAAGGAAATTTTGTGGTTTAGGTCAAGATGGGTGGGGACTAACTCACAAGATTCAAAGAATCATGCTATGTAAGGTGCAAGACACCTGGTGTTGGACTTCATAAGGAACATCATCTTTCTCTGGTTCTTCCACAGACTTGCAGTGCAAACTTGGATTTAACATTTAACAGCATTTTCTTAACATGAGATAAAGCAACTTGTTCTTGAATTGCTCAGATATTATGTTGTTATGATGAACATCACAGAGAAGCCTGCATTTCTCATGCATGAACTTAAGTTACCATCAGTTCTTTACAAACAACTGCTTCACAAGCAGTGGCTTAAAATGGGACCTTTCTTACTAAGTGGATTTGAATAAGCATAAGATGTCTTCAGCTTTCTCAGCTTATGGTTATGTTTGTAAAGCACAAAAAAGCTCCAAACTAGCTCTGAGCAGGCCACCATATCTATGCAACTTGACACAAAGATTATGCAGATCTCAAAATTATAGCTTTATCAATGCAGTGCTGAGCCGAAGCTGAGAATCTTTACCTCTCAGCTAAACTAATTTGCTCAGGCACAGCTCCTTATGGATTAATCTACATTGCTTCTGGATCTAAACTAGCTCAGTCATTGCTTACATGCTATAAATGTCCTTCAGTTTCAAAGCTACCACCTCCAAGAAAACAACAGAAACAATGAGATGAAACATAATCACTTGAGCTTAACTACAGGTTCCAAAGGAAACTAAAAAAGAAGTCTTTACCTTGCATTCTTATCTCACTGAACCAATTCAAGTTAGAGATGTGTAAACATGTATATATCTGTATCTCAATCCATTGTGTTTGCTAGGCAGCATAACTAGTTTTCTGCGTAATTTCATATGACAAGCATTTAACATTGCTATGGCAGATCTTACCAAAATCTATTCTATTCTGGCAAAATCAGCAGTTTTCTCTCGTTTCCTAACTAATGCAACAATCTTCAAGTTCCAAAGGTCAGGAAACAGACGGTTAAAGATAGCTGGGCTCCACAATTCTGATAAATCCTTCTCCCTTCTGCTCAAGCTCAAAAAGCTACACACCTTCAAACCCTGAATCTCCACATATAAAATTATTACTGTTTTGACATTTTTGGACAAAAAGTTGGATTAAACAGAGAACATGCTAAGGATTTCTCCCCAGTTAATCAGCAATAATCTTACTAACAACAAGCACAAAAGACTGAAGATCACTTTTCTATAGTTAAATTGACTGGTCAGTATTATTAAGAGTAAAAGATGCTACAGAAGATGTCTTCAGAGCTAACTTGTCATCTGACAGCCCTCTCTAAATAAAAAGTCCTCATGCCCACTAGCAGAAACATCACTATAATAGCAAGCACTCTAAGTTCAAGCTGCCAGAAAATACTTTAATTGAAAGCTCTCAAACTGCCTGGACACTGGCTGTGAGATGTCATGTAAGTATACAGCTATGAGGAAAAGAAGATGAGTCCTGATGGAAGAGCTCCGATTCAAAATCTTGAGAGTAAAGCAAGATCACTTTTGGAGAGCTTTTTCAACCCTGTTCTGATCAAATTGCTACAATCTGATAAAGGACCACTGCTGTCTTAATAAAGAAGTTGGTTTCACTGCCTGTGACATTTAAATGGCAATGCACTTGCTTGCAAGAGGCAGCCAAAAGTCTGCCTCAATAAGACTCAGAGATTCACAAGTACAAAGATAACTTAAACCAGTGCAACCACACACAGCCACAGCTTATGAGGAGCTCTCCAAGATAGCCCTGTTTTAAGGCATTTCAGAGCTTGCTCTGGTGGCTGGATGAAGATTATTGAAAACTCTGCATCTAAAAGCAATATTTGCATGTCATGCACTATGAGGAAATGTGTGCGCGCTTAGGAGAGGCACACAAACTTAGGACTGCTACTACACCTGAAACTGAATCGCTCTGTTTACAGTCCACAGTGTCCTGCATAGTGTGTTTTCTACGTCAGTGCATCATAAGTACCGTCATCCTTTCCTCTCTTTCTCTTCCAAAAGGGATAAGGATCTGTCAGTCAATACACCTGAACTGATTAAAATGTGACCCCCTCTTCCATAGCATAGAATAGATAAAAGATACTTAAGTCACATATCCTTCTAATGCATGGCAGACACACCAACTGTTACTATGATGGATACAAATAATTGATCTACGAACAATCGGAGTATCATCACAATTTTTTGCCATTGGTAGCATAAACATGTTAAGTTATAGCAACCGCATATTGAGCCTTGAGGCAACTACACATTTTCCTTCATTGTCTCCTGAATGAAGTTTAACATGAAGGATGCAAACCGGAAGCCAGAAGACAAAGCTCTATTTTCAGTTGTGTAACTAATCTGCTCTATGACTGCTACAAATTGCTGTATTTGGAAAGTATTTTTACAATATAAAGCACTTACACTCACCAGAGGTACCGTCTAACAGAAGACTTAACTAACTACACATACTGAAAGTTAGACTCCTTAAAATGATGCTTCCTGAGGCTGTTACTAGTCAGCTGGTATTTCTGTCATTACTACCAGCAGGCCTACCCCAAACTGAGGGCCAATATCCTCTCTTTCAGCAAAAGGCTAACATACATTTGAGACAAGCAATATAGCTTAACCATGGTGCCCGTAGGACTTGGAGGGCACATTTTGGATCCTTATTTCTACTTTATCCTATTCCTAAAAGTAGGATGGATTTACCGATGATAAAGGAGGGTAGCAGGGGGCTACAGAGTTGCATTAGCACCGCTTGGTACAGCACCCACTCCTAGTCATGTGGTAGGACTCCCATTTGCAGGATATCTATTGTAAGACTCTCAGTTCAATTTTGTTCAGGAATGATCAGCATCCTGCACAGATAGCTCTTATCTTAGTTGTGTGTCTCAGTATTAGAGTCAATTCTTTCACTACTTTTGCTTACCAAGCCTCTTAGAAGAGGTACTTGCCACACATAAGGTTTTAATGAACCCAGCCTTTTGAGGAACTTGTGAGCAAGGCCACTCCAAAGCACTGTGTCTTTTTGGCCCAAGATACTCACTTAGTGGGCTATTCTCATGTTGTTACAGTTGCTGCCAGTTAGGCTTCGGGTATTAATTATGTATCACAGCACTCTGTTAGGCCAAGACAGAAAGCAATGGATCTCGCCTGTTCAAACAAACCACTTCTTACCTGAATCTCTTCAGTTTCATCCACCAAGAGGAAACTAACAACTTTCTCTGTCATCTTCCTTCTCTTGGTCTCCTCATCCATCCCCTCCTCCTCTTCTTGCTCTTGGGCTTTGCCAGCATGGTATATGGTGACAGGGTGCTTCCTTCTGTTCCCCCCAGCATGTGTTCTCTTCTGACACTCCACACAGAGGTTGATTTTGCACACCTGACACCTCACTGCTGCCATCTGCCTCGAGCCCGTCATACTGGCATGCATTATGTTCCCATTGGCACCTTTGCAGGAGTCACAGTACGGGACATGGCCAGGTCTTATACGGGTCCGTTCATGGTTCCGTAACCTTTCTGGCTGATGCAGCTCTTCTTCACAACGCTGGCACTGCAGGCTCCTGCACTCGTCACACTCAAAAATTGCTTCATCTGTCCCACTGCAAACATAGCTTTCCTGGCAAAGAAGTGTCGTGTTCTGTCCTTTCTCTGCAGTTTGGGTGTGGGCGCTCATCTTCAGATTTCTTTAAAGCAATGTTTTCCCTTCCTGTTTCTGTTCTGGACAATGATAGGTGTAAAAGTCAGCTGCAAATTTAGTATTTTCTCAAGGGAAAGAAGCATAACAGGAATTCTGTACACACTTAATTTCAAATAATTAATAGACATCTCTGTAAAATGCATACACTGACCTGCCTCCCAGGAAAAGTCTTGTTAAGCACAGATGAAGTTTTCTTTCTCCAAAATAAACTCAAGCAATGCGGCTGGCTTCATGCATTGTTGTGCCCATGTGCTGGAACATCTCCGTTCTCTGTTTTGCTGTACAACGTACTCTCAGTGACGAGAAAAACCCTGGCCTGGCAAACTTCAGCAGGCAGGCAGGGTGAGTATTTCCCTAAAGCAGATCATAGGGGGAGACCATAGAGGGGGAAAGGCATCAGAAACACTGCACGAGATGGAAGCACCAAAAACACCGCACAAGAACCATGAGGGTGGTGAGACACTGGCACAGGTTGTCCAGAGAAGCTGTGGATGCGCCACCCCTGGAGGGGCTTAAGGCCAGGCTGGAAGGGGCCTTGGGCAGCCTGATCTAGTGGGATGTCCCTGCCCATGGCAGAGGGGTTGGCACTGGACGATCTTTAAGGTCCCTTCCAACCCAAACCATTCTATGATTCTAAGAAGGAGACGGAGGCACCAGAAACGCCCCAGCGCGTATGCTCGGGCACAGACACCCAGAGCACCGTGTCAATACTAGAAAATTCTCTCATTCCGCTCCCCGGCTCCTCCTTCAGAGCTCTCTGTATTTACGTGCTGGGAATTTCCTGACGCGCTTCGCCGGGCGACCACCACCCCGGTGCCTCTGTGCTCTCCGGGTGCCGATGGCCCCGATGTGACCCCGATCCCCCCCCTTGGCCCGCGCAGGCCTTTGTCCCCCCGCCCGGCCCCGGGGGAGGCGGCGGCGCTGCCCCCGTTACGTAACGCGGGCGCCCGCACCCACCTCGTTCGAGCGCCACCGGGGCGGGCACGGGGAGCCCCGGACCCTCCCGCCGGGCTGCGAACAAAGCCGCCAGCCGGGCTATTGTTTACGAGCCGGCGGCCACCTTCCTTCCCCTTCCTCCCGGGGACTAAGGAGGCGCGTCCTGGCCGCGCCTTCGCTCTCCCTCCCACCCCTCACCCCGTGCCCGTCCCGGTTCTCCCGTCCCGGTTCTCCTCGGGCAGCGACCCGAGCGGGAGGGCTGGACCCGCCGCCCTCGGTGCCGGCCGGGATCAGCTGATCGCGGGGAACTCCGGTGTTATTTTGGCACGGAGGAGACGGGAAGGGGGCGGGCGGCGCGGGCACGCCGGGAGCTGTAGTCCGGGGCTGGGAAACGCCGGTCCCGGAGCTGGCGGGGTCCGGCTCCGTTTCGTCTCCCGAGGGGTTTATTCCCTTCGCTGCATTCCCGCGGCTGTCGGGGTCCTGCTCCGCTTAATCTCCCGGGGTTTCTGTCCCTTCGCTGTATTCCCGTGGCTGTCGGGCCACCCTGAGCCCGAGGGGTGTCAGCCGCTCCCAACCGTTGTTCGAGGGGTGCGAAGTTAGAATCAGCGAATAGTTTGGGTTGGAAGGGACTTTAAAGATCATCCTGTTCCAACCCCAGGGACATCCCACTAGATCAGTTCTCTCCTTCCATCTGCTGGGGAGTGAAGGAAGGAATAAATCATTATGTTAAGGGAATGAATTAGCTTAAGCAATAATAAGAATCAAATCTTGGTCAGCTTGCAGTTAGAAAGAATGTGATTGTAACACGAGTATAGCTTGTTTACTAGTTGAAACAAGGAAAGAATCGAGTATTGAAAGGACAGTCCCACAGCAGGAACAAAGGACAGGCCTGAGCTCACCAAGAGGACACAATGAGGAAGGAGATAGAAACCATCAGAGGCTTCTGAAGATACAAAGAAAGTGTGATGTGCATACAAGAATGTGATAAACTATGATAGACATAAGGAAGAATTTCTTCACCATGAGAATGGTGAGGCACTGGCACAGGTTGTCCAGGGATGCTGTGGCTGCCCCATCCCTGGAGGTGTTCAAGGCTGGTTTGTATGAGGCCTTGGACAGCCTGATCTAGTGGGAGGTGTCCCTGCCCATGGCAGGAGGGTTGGAATTAGATGATCTTTAAGGTCCTTTCCAACCCAAACTATTCTATGATTCTATGATAATAAGTTCCCAGAAAAATAATGGTCATGTAACGTGCTTTCCAGAATCTATATGAATATGTATGTTTAACCAGTATAAAAGTCATGTAACCAGTCTCAATATTTGGACACATTAGGTGGATCACACCGTGTGTACCCTCCTGTCGTTTATTAAAGGAATACCTGCTTAATAATCAAATTGGCATTGATTATTGATTATTGAGTTTGGCTAATCACAGCATCAAGAGTGACCAAGTGGCCACTGCCAGGCCTCCTGGTCTGGCAAATGAGGACGTCACTTACTGTCTGAGAGAGAGCCAGACGTGTGTTTAAATGATGTCTCAACAAGGAGTGCCACCAGTCACTGTAATTATCGCTCAGTGGGCGAATAGCCACCATGTATTCAGCTGAAACAGATCTGAAACAGAGGCACAGGACTGCCAGAAGTGCCAGGTTCACAGTTAGATACAGGCAATGGATGCAGAGGTGGTCAAAGCAGCCCCACAGTGAGGCTGTAGCCTCAGCTGGCAGTGGCTCCACTGAGGTTCTGGCCCACAGCTCTGTCTGGAAAGGGCAGTGCGCAACAAGAAAAGGGCGTTATTTTCTATTGGCCGTATATGTGTACAAGAGAATGTGATTTAGACAATATGCAAAAGTATTCTTGTTGTAGGATAGCCAGTGCACAAGCAATTTCTCTTCTAAAGTAACCAGAGGTTTTGGCTGAATGCTTGGATCAAATGCTAATGGTCATCCCATTCAAGGAATGTGATACATTTTCACTTCAGTGGACTTCACCTGTTGATAACTATAGACAGGCAGCTACAAAGTGCCCTGTTGTTTGGTCCCCTGTTTTAATTATATACAAGTAATTTTGAGAGGGAGCCAAATTATATGTCTGAATATCCATGTAGACAGCAGTGACAGCAGCTGTAGACAGCAGTGACAGTGAGTTTATCTTTTGTGAGGTATCATCATTACACAAAACTAAATCAGCAGGCCCAATTACTATGAAAATGAGGCATCGGTGAAGTTTCTGACACTAGGAGTGATGAGGCTTTGTCAGAATTCAAGTATTTTACTAAAGTACTTTTGTTCTTCTAGATTCTACTATATACGTCTGTGTAACTAGGCATATCTACACTTTATATCCTTCCATGCAGCTTATTGATGACGAACGACTGAAGCCTGGCACACTAACCGTCTTCTCTATTGTTTCATACTACTACAAGAATGTATTTTCACTATTTTGCAGAGAAGATTAATCAACAAGATTAACTAGACTGACATCTACAGGAATAAACTTTTCCTGAACCAAACGTCTTCAGAGTGAAAAATTCCTGGATTGTGTATATATTAAACACATATGAGGCAGAAACTTTTAAATTGCACGGTGCTGTTCATGGGGAGGCAAGAAATCAAATCAGTGAGACTTTGGTATCTAAGGATCTTCCTCTAAGCTTCTGTATTTAAACTGACATACATGATAGAATGCTTAAAGGGTATGAGGAAGAGAATAAAAAATGTGATTACTTATTTTGTGGTATTAAAAAACATACACTCGAAGGCTACGTTTAATTAAAATATTAAAAAATGTACAAAGTCAGGCTAGTTATTACTTTCTGCGTAAAGCCTAAGCTTTCATCCCCCACTGTTTCCTACTTCCTCCTGGAATAGGAAGCGTATGCAGTGTTTCTGTACATGGTTCCTGTCACAGTCAGGTTTTACAGATTTGTGAGAATCATAGAATCATTTAGATTGGAAAAGATGTTTAAGATTGTCAAGTCTAACTGTAAACCTAATGCTGCCAAGTCCTGCTGAACCATGTCCCAGAGCATCCTAAGCATGGTTGTTTCCCCCACTTCCTATGAATTTCCTTGTTTACTATATGTACACTTAAGAACATTTACATGTAGATTTAATTTCTTTTTTAAATGCCCTGCTTAAAACCATAACTTTGTTGTACATCAAAAAACAATTCTACCTGCTCCTTTGAACACAAGTTTTACTGACTTCCATGGAAGTAACACAGCGTGCATTGAAGAGAAAGAAACCTACATTGGATAGAGCAGATAGGCAGTAAGGATGTAGGATCCCAATGATTAGTCACAATTATAAAAACTACTCCTTTACTGCTCTACTAGATCCTTTTTACCCAGTGACTTTTGGAGCTGTGGACAGGAACTCTGATCCACCTGTGAAACATTTAAAATGTTGCATAGTCTAGAAACAATCTGACCCCTGTGCCCTGAGATGATGCCTAGCCTGTTTGGAATGATTTCTCATGCTTAAAACACAAAACAATCTGCAGACATCAAGAACGCCTGTCTTAATTTGTGCCTTAATATTAAAAATCATCTCCTGCACTCTTCTTGATTGGCTCGAGCGTAAAACTCTGGAGTCCACAGCGAGGAACTGAATAAAGCAAACTGTGATCACTATCTGGAAAAATGGGATCTCGGTTTCACAACTGAAAGGTAAAACAATAAGGTTTATGGGTAGGTAATTCTAAAATTCAGTAGCAGAAAGAGTAAAGATGTGGAAGTAGCTATTTTTACCAGAAGCTTCTGATGCTATCCTTCCTTGATCCCGGGGGCTAAAGGTCATGACTTGTAAAAGGAGAGCAAGTGCAAAATGGGCTGTTTTTCTGGCTTAACAAGATAGATGAATGTCTAAATCAGGAAAGCCTTCAGGAAGTTTCCTGTAAATAAAAGTGCTTGTTTACAGCAGTACAAGTGAGTTTGGATTTCACATTTATTTTTCAAGCACATACCAGTTTAAATCTGAGAGAACTGCATAGAAATAGGAAACTCGGGAGGATTCTTTTTAAGCCCTCTTTTCCTTGGTTTTCCTGCAAGCTACAAGATAAGTACCATTTTTACCTGCACAGGTATGTTTATAAATTATTTGAAATATTAAGAGTAAGTCAGTATTGCAGTTACTAAATTGGTATTAGTTGAGGGGAGATAAGTGGAATAATTATGGAATAAGTTGTGATTAATAGAAAGCAAAAACGCTGTTTCTGGAAGTAGAAGGAATTGCATTCAATCTTGAAGTATTTCCTACATCTGCTACTGCTAAAATATTTACCCTCACACTTGTAAAGCAAGGTGATGAACAAGACCTTAGCTCCAGCTGAATTGTTGACTGTTCAGTAGTACAGATGACATCAGTCAGGTAGATTTCATCTGCTTGATCTGAAGATGTCAAGAGTGCCTGCTTCAAATGTTTTTCTTGCAACTACAGGTGGAGGGGATTGTTTGTCATTAGACCCTGGTCTTCTGAGCACTTTTCCTTAAGCAGTCAAAAATGTAAAATAGAAATGTTCTAAAGAGCTTTGCCCACATATGCTCATGCTGTGGTCTACCTCATAACTATGTGTAAGATCACCTTCTTTCCATTCACAGTGATTTCCTCTTCCATTTGCAATTGCTTGCCATCGTGATACCTACAGCAACTGCCATCTTGCATGCAACATCAGGGGGAATTGTACATTTTAAATTACCTTTTAATGTAGTCTAAATGCTGGAAGTAGGTCATGGAAACTACCATCTGCAGACCACAGCGACTCTCAATTGCTTCATAGCACAGCAACATCTTTCTATTGAGCATATGGCTGCCCAAGATAGTGGTGTTTGCTCTGTAAATCCCTAGGTTTTTCAGCAGAGATGCAGCTTTCCATGAAAGCCTACCATATCCTGGGCTGCATTAAAAGAAGCTTGGCCAGCAGGTTGAGCAAGGGTCTCACTCTGGTAAAACCCCACCTGTAGTACTGCATTCAGCTCTGGCGCCCTCAGCACAGGAAAGACGTGGACCTGTTGAAATGGGTCCAGAGGGCCACAAAAACCAGAGGGCTGGAACACCTCTCCTATGAGGAAAGGCTGAGAGAGTTGGGGTTGTTCAACCTGGAGATGAGAAGGCTCTGGGGAGACATTATAGCAGCTCTCCAGTACTTTAAGGGGGCCTGTAAGAATTATGAGGGCAGCAGGGCCTCTTGGTAGGACAATGAGTAATGGCTTTAAGCCAAAAGAGAGGGGATTTATACTAAGTATAAGGAAGAAATCTTTTACAACGATGGCCTTGAAACAGTGGAACAGGTTGCACAGAGAGATGATAGATGCCCCATCCCTGAAAACTATTTAAAGGTCAGGTTGGACTGGGCTTTGAGCAACCTGATCGAGTGGAAGACGTCCCTGCTTGCTGCACAGAGGTTGGACATTTCCCTCGCAGCGGCGCCCGGGGCTGCGCAGGCACCTTCCTCTGTCACCGGGGCGCGGCTCAGCCCGGTCCCATGGAGCAGCGCCCCAGGCCAGCCGAGGGGCCGCTGCCAGCCCACCGCGGGAAGCCTCTCTGGCCCTTCGGGAACCCCGAGCAGCGGAATTTGACCTCAAGATGGCGAAGGCCCGGACGGGCTCAAAGCGCCTTACCCGCCTGCCCCCAACAAAGATGGCGGCAGCCCAGACAACCTCTTCTCTTTCTCTGCCCCTCTAGCCGCCCAACTCTATGGTCGGGCTCTCTATTGTCTGCATAGGGAACGCGAGGGCGCTCTAGCCCAGCCGCCTCTATGGTCGCGCGGCGCGGTGCAGGTCGGGCAGCTGACGGAAGGGGTGAGTCACGTGACCCCGCGCAGCGCGGCGGCGGCTCGGTGCAGTGTGTTCGCGGCCCAGCGGCGCCCCGGGGCCTCCCAGCTGGGCCTCAGGCGGCCAAGCGGCCTCCTCCCACCACATCCTCAACTCGCGCGGTTCCCCGCGGCCGTGGCGGCGCTCCGGCCGCGGCTTCCGCTGCGTAGCCAAGGGGTGAGAAACGAGGGGGTATGAGAGGGAGAGGGGAGGAGGAGGCGGCGCGGCCGGGCCGAGGCCGCTCTGCCGCGCCCTGGCGGGAGGCGGCGCGGGCCTCGTGGCGGGCCGAGGCGGGGGGGGAGGGGGGCGGCTTCGGGGAGGCCTTGCGGGAGAGCGGCGACGGCCTCGCTTTTCCTCTCCCGCCCAGGAGGCGTGGGAGGCCCCTCCGCCCTCGGGAGGCGAGGCGGAGCTGTGCGGGGCGGGCGGCGGCCCTGCTCGGGCGAGAGGAGCCGGAGCTTCGGCCCCTCCCCAGCCGGGACCGGCAGCTCCTGGCCGCAGGGGGGGCTCCGCTACTTGATGCGGGCCATGTGAGGTGTCCTTAGGGTGGACCCGAGTACTCTTGAAACATGTGTTGTGCGTAGAAGAATTAGAGCGATTCATCCGTGTCACTAACAGCATGCTTGTCTCATGATGTCTTTTTCCATTATAAAAAAAGACCTTTGTCTTCCTGGCGGAAAAAAAAAAAAAAGGAATTTTTGTTTAAATAGATCAAACATCTCAAACCCAACTTTTTTTTTTTTTGTAATAGGTCTTAAATGGGCTTACAGGAAGTGAAGGCTTAGAGTTGTACAGTTCTCAGTCTATGAGGGACTGTTTACAAAAGCCTGTAGTAACAAAACTAGGGGCAATGGGTATAAACTGGAGAAGGGCAGATTTAAACTAGACTCAGAAGAAATTTCCTCACCATGAGAGTGGTGAGGCACTGGTACAGGTTGCCCAGGGAAGCTATGGATGCCCCATCCCTGGAGGTGTTCAAGGCCAGGTTGGATGGGGCTTGGGCAGCCTGATCTAGTGGGAGGTGTCCCTGCCCGTGGCACGGAGGTTGGAACTAGATGGTCCTCAAGGTCCCTTCTAACCCAAACTGTTATACGATTCTATTCAGATTAAAATACAGGCATTTGGATTTTCACTTATTTTTTTACGGGTCAGCAAAGCGTTGCTTCAGGTATTGCATCAGCATTTATGGAAGATGGTCCAGAACAAATTCGAGGAAGGAGGAACAGGGCAGTTTCTTACTTTCTCAATAAAGGCAGGGCATTGTACCTAGAGCTTCACTTTTGCCTGCTTCTCTCTCTGCAGAGCACATTCACTTCAGTGTTATAGTGACACAGCCATGTTTGTGTTTTGAGAAGAGTTAATAGCAAAGTTAAAGTGGAGGGTCACTTATTTGACTGAGTAGGGCTTTATGTGGGTGCAGAGCCTCAGAACCAGGAACTAAATCAAAGACGTTAAAGTTCTAGTGACATGCTTAACAGAACCTTAGGGCTTTTGGACTGAGGCTGTGGTTTGGATGTGTGTTGCTTTTTGGGTTGCTTCATAATAATCGTGTGGGATGCAACTTATTCCCTGTCAGTAAGTGAACATTTTCTGGATCACCTGAAAACCAGGCTTGAGCAAATGCTAGTTTTCTTTGTTTAGGAGTAAAACAGATTATAGATTTTGTAAGTATTTATTCTAAGTATTTATCTCTCTCCATCTCTGTGGTTTTTGACACTGATGCTTTGCTTAGCTTGCAGGCAGTTGTGGAGAAAACTGTAGGGCTCTGTGAGAAAGAGCAGAGAGAATTAGTTGGCCTCAAGTAGGAGATTTTTCTTTTAGGGAGGAAGGTTTTTTTGATGAGAAGTAGTAATATAAATAACATTTCCAATGGGTAACAAAATAGACATATTTATTTTTATAGTCTCATATAGAGACTGATGTAAATAGTGTGATAGTGTGTGATAGTACTAGCTTCAGTAGGTTGGTTTACTGTGTATGTTCTCTCCAGTTACTTTTGAAAATGCTTTTGTTGCTCAGCTGCAACCATCATATGACACAAAGTTTATAAAATAATTTGATAGATTAGAGGATATTATTGTTCACTTTCTGCTTAGATATTGGCAATAGAATCAAATGCCAAAACATCGTATGATTCTTAATAGAAATTAATCCCTAAAAAGCATTAGAAACATATTTTGTGTGTGTGAGACCTTTTCTGTTTTCAGTGAAACATCATAATATGGATATACAAATTAGATGCCTTGGTGTAACTTCTCTCTAACCAGGGTATTACTAAATAGCATAGTGTTACACACTGTAGGTGTGGGTTTTGTCAGGTTCACTTTGTACTAAACTAGATGTTAAGATTATAATCGAAACTGGATTGCAGTGAATTAAAAAAAAAAAATCCAGACAAGTTTTGTGCTTAATGCTCTGTTATCTGAGGGACTGGCTTGAACAGCTATTTTGTGCAGCTTATTCTAGACCAGGTATACAGATTTTTTTTGTGGTACAGAAGAATTGTATTGGGAAAATGTTGAAGAAGTTAAAATCAGACAAAACTAAATCAAGCTACATCAGCTATACTGTCACTGCTGTTACGACGCTCCATATATGTACTCTCAATACACATGAAGTTTGTTTATGCATTAAACTTTAAGGGTTTTTACAATTAATTTTAACTTTGTTTAGGGTAACAGCAGCTCAGCAGTAAGTATTGTAACTGTTTTGTTTCATGGGGAACTTAACTTTTTTTGAAAATGGTTAAAGTGTTTTACAGCTTTTAAAATTTGTAAACACAGAATACTAAAGAAATTAATCCTGTGATGCTGATAGAATTACGATACTACCCTGAGTAGATGATATAACTGTCGGTTTAAAATACAGTAGTTACCACTGATTTTTACTAAACTTAGTCTGTTTATAATGTATCTCTTCACCACTTAATTGTTTACTCCATTCTTTAAGTAAAAAAAGTTTAAAGAATATTATGTTTTTTTTTTTAAAGAAATAATTACGTTAACAGTGCAGCCAGACCAGTACAATCTTCTCATATAGTCAGTCCAAGTTATTTGGACTTTTGGGAGCTAAAGATAAAGAAGCATGGGGCAGCAATGTCTGAATGATGGTGACTCTTGTTTCATAGTAATTCTGAGTTCCTTGTGGTGTCAGACGCTCGAGTCCAGCATTCCCTCAGGCCAGCCCTGTGCACTTATTCAGTTGTGTTTCAGAGCTGGCATGCTTCTAGTGAATGGAGCCCATCATTGCACTGTGCCAGAATTAACAAGTCTCGGTGAATTTTTACCAATTCTGAGCGCCATATGGGTATCCATGTACTCTCCAAGTTTCAGGAGATTGGCGCAGCTGGCTCTGGGTGGCATTTGGTTCCACCAGGACTTATTAACTTAGAAGTGCAGTGTATGAAAGCAGTTGAGCTTTAGTTAATAGCTTGTGCTGTTAACTGAAGGGTCTGCTTAGAGTAAGCTTAGATGTTTTCCATCCGTGACATCATTAACGTGGAGCTTGCAAAAATTGCCTAAGGCTAATGAAATGTGCACCTGCATTCCTGTGTTAACTTGGATCAGGGGTGTGCTTTTGAAGGAAGTCTTGTTGTCTTCCTTGGTTAGGAAACTATTTTTCACGTTGATTTGCATTATTCCTTTGAACCATATTCCCTTTGGATGAAAATACATAGAAAAATGCACTCCGAATTGCAAATGGGTATTTGTTCTATTGAGGTGAGCCTCCTGAAAATCTGTAGGGTGGACATTAGGGTCTCAGCTCCATCTTGTACTGCCCTGCTTGCTGACACAGATGTAGCCTAACTTGACACTTTGACTCAAAGATGTGGCACAAATCTATCATTCTGGGGTCTGAAATGTCATTATTTTAGTATTTTGAATGGTGCCAGGCCAGGTATTCACTGCATTTCTTACCCCTCTATCTTTGTGATCACTGTAACATTCACGCAAATTAATCTCTTGCTTCAAGGGCTGCTGGTTAAAATGCTGATTACATCTAGTTTCACTTGAGGTAGTACTTTCATAAGTCAAATGATGTCCTAAAAATATCTTAGGACTGTTTAGTTCCTTACTTAAACATCTGAGTGTATTGGAGAAATGTGAAGATCACTGTATACAATACAGAGACCACAACAGATATATCAGACACTGATCACTGAACTCTGCCGGCAAGGTATTAGGACAGTCTGCAGAGAAGTTCTAGATACTGTTCTTGAGATTTCTGCAGCTGTATTCTACCTAGACCCAGCTTAGAATCTCTTAACTCTCCGTACCTAACCCTTGATTTGTTGCTTATCAGTTTGATATCAGAGGCGCCTCTGACTGCTTGAAGAGTGTGTACATTTCTTGTGTGTTCTCTAGCTGCTGACAGAAAAAAATGCGCTACTCTGTTCCATTCTTTGTAGCATCTTGGCTGCTGCAGGTAACTGTGTGCATCTTCCTCTCTCGCTCAGATCTCTCGCTTCTCCAGAGAGCAGTTTCAATCTTGGTATCTGTTGGTCCTCACAGTTTTCATAATGGAAACAGAATTAAACCGTTCTCTTTGCTAGTTTCACATATAGTTCTGAGAAGAGAGACCAATGCTTGCTTTAATTCTGGTGTTGATCTTCAGTGTCACAGACAGCAGAGGTGCTGGAATTGGTCCATGCAAGAATTAAGTCAGTAACAGGGCAGATTTCTAGCTGCTGTGAAAATAAGTGTACAAATATGGAAAAAGTAAGAGCTGAGTGCTTAATGTAGAATGGATTATTGAAGCCCTACAGGTAATTATGTGCTTCACATGATCTGACTAGAAGATCGAAAGACTAAATTTGATTAATTCTTACTAACAGTCTAATTTTTTTTGTACAGTAACAGTTACTTTGTTGACTGCTAAATCCTTGTTGTGTTTTTTTTTTAATTTAAATTTAAAAAAACCAGTAACAAACTGACAAAATTGCCTTTATACATGTGTAACATCCATTGACTATGGTATGTTTCAGCATCTTTTAATTAAAGAACTGTTTCACCTCTTAGTCCTTAGGCGTTTTTTTTTAGCTTCTCCAACATGATGTCTCAGATAAATTGCTTATCAGAGTGAGAGAAGGGACTGCACCTACAGGCAGCCTGGAAAATTACTTCCTCTGTTCTTTTTTGTTTAACAGACCACTCCTTAGTGTCTCATCGACCTCAGATGGTGTAACACTATTGTAAGCTGTGTAGAGCTATCTCAGACCCAAAAGTTTGTTGCTCTGCTGTCGTGCCCCAAAACAGCTTTGAATTTTGTTCAGTTGTCTAGTAGCTTGCAGTGTAGATAAGGACTAATAGCCTTAAAGATCTTAATTTCCTGCCTTTCCTGGGCCGTTGGCTGTTTAGTTTGCTAAATAAGTTTCAAAAAGTGATACCAAGGTGGCTAAGGGATTTCTCTTGGCTTCTGTACCATCCAAGTTTCGGATTCTAAAGGAATGTTGGCTGATATGTGTGTAGTCTGAAAAGAGAATAAATAATGTTCTTCCAAATAAAATGTTTTGGCAGTACACGCTCACTGCTTTTCTTTGCCCATTTGGTTTTAAGAAATCAAGATTGACAGGAACAAAGTGTGTTCTTAGGCATATGGCTTTTAAGGGAGGGTATGTTTATTATATGGTATAAAATAATATTTATTTAACTGTTGGAGGAGGGCTTGTTCTCTTGTTTCTTCTAACATCTTAGACCTTGTGTCACAGGAAGGTTTATCTTTTCTTCTGATGAGATGATGATGAATGCCCTTTGAGGCCAATTAATGAAACACCATCACCACAAACCTCTTGTAATTGATGTAATTGTAAATGTGTCTGAGTGAATTTTGCTATAGGGTCATATATGTGTTCTTACACCAGAATAACTATGTCCCAGTGTTCAAAGGTATTAATAAATGCATCTAGGTTTCCCTTTTGTGAACTCCAGTCCACTATAAGTGGTTATCTTTCATAGTTATTTCCAGACTGTGTGGGAGTAAAGTTTTGTTAGTGATTCTCTTATAATTTTTTTGCTCTTTCAGGTATACCTACTGTTCTGGTAGAATGCTGGTGTTAGCTCTTAGCTCTAGTATTTAAGACAATAATACAACAACCATCTGAATATCAAATGATGTTAAAAGAATTTTTACTCTCCATGGTAGCCTGTTGGCTCTCAGCTCATGGGCTATTGTCCAAGTTGAGCTCTGGAAGATGTGTGAACTGGGAAGTTAAAAATAAATCAGACATCCCTCTTCCAAGCTGTTTTTAACTGTTGATGTGGTGGATGTGAGGGTCTTCCCAATGTAACCTTAAATACAATTCCTCTTAATGCTGAGCATTGAGATGTCCCAGTTCTCTCTCTCATCTTGTTCCACAGTTGTATTGTGTGTGATCGTTTCTTGTACAAGAGAACTACTTGCCGTATTGAAAATGTCTTACAAGATTGCTTCTGTTCTCAGATGCTGCAAAAAATGGCTTTATTTTAAAGAAACTGTATGAACTTTTAAATGCTGTTTAATTCACACTCATGAACCCTTGGCATGAGAAATTGGATATAGTTCTGTTTTTTTTACTTCATTCTGAAATGCTTTCCTAGAAATGTTTTTGGTGTGAAAGAAGACTCTACTGTGTTGGTAACAATGGACAGCAGGGGAAAAAGCGTTAAAAATAGTTTTAGTTTGTAGTTGAATGTTCCTTTGAAGATTTTGCACTGCTTTTGTAATTCCTGTTTGGGAACTGACTAGTACAAGTTTACTTTTCTATCTTTTTGACAGATTGTGACTGGAAGAATGTCTTTTCCACCTCATTTGAATCGCCCTCCAATGGGAATCCCAACACTTCCCCCTGGGATCCCACCCCCACAGTTTCCTGGCTTTCCTCCACCTGTACCTCCTGGTAAGTTATGTTATTATATGGAAGTGTTACAGAAATAGATTACCTTTTGTTATTATGAATTGTATTATTTACGAAAGTTACTGGCTCTTAATATATTTCAATAACTCTGATTTGTGTACATCACAGTTGAGTTTCTAGTTTACCCACAGGTCATGTAATGTGAGCAAGCTCCTTTTGATCTGCCAAAAGCTGCTTACTTCTGAGCACAAATCAAACCATTAGACAATACCGAACTTTGTCTTGGATGCTTTTTTCAAGACTGAAGCTAGGTCTTTTTTTTTAATATTAGGTAACATTTAACATTAGGTGATTTTTTTTTTTTAACATTAGGTATTCTGTGAGCCACTGTATTGATGCTACACTATGATTTTCAGTTCTTTTCAAATAAGCCGTTGTAGTAGTCTTTGGAAATACTTGGTTACACTGAGTGTGTGTGACGTGAAAATATAGGGGTAACTTTTAGGGGCAGTCTTAACTACTTGCATTGTTTTTTTCACTTTCTTTTTAAATCTCACTTTCTTTTATTCTGTTTCTTACATACTTCCCTCCACACATGTTGCAAACTTACTATTAAATTCCTCATTCCTTCTGATCTCCCCGGAATTAATGCCACCTTGTTTTCTTTCATCATCTGTAAGAGCAGCCTCTCTTTGTGTTTTTGTGTTGAGGCTTTTATTTATTGGTCTGGATCTGCCTTCTTTCTGAACATTGCCAGTATAGATAACAGTGACTGAAGGCATGAGACTACAGACCAAATGTGAGAGAGCAACACTTCAGAGAAATACCCCTTTAAAATTCATTGCAAGAGCTGCAGAAAATAACTCCTGTCTGTATGGTCTTAAGCTGTGTTGTGCACAAGTGTTTTGTAGACAATAAAGGCGTTCAAAAACCGGATAGCTGAGCTCAGGAATGGTTTGTGTGCATCCATTCATCAGGCTAGTCCTTACTTGTAAATTTTCAAAGCTTTTTCTTCCTGAGTTGAATGAGATGTTACCTGTTTTCTGCTAAATGCAGAGTTCTTGGTATGGTAGCGTTCTGCCATCAAAATTTTCAGGTTAAATTTTGACACTGTATCTCTTATATTTGCTAGCTTTGGTTTATATATACTAGTTTGGAAAATACCAGATACTTTTAAAATAACTTTCTGAAGAATATTTTAAAATGCCCAGTGTAAGTTTGTGTTCTGAACACTTGCTTCTTAACATGTGTAACAAAGATCTTTTTGTTCTCTTGCTGTGTTTGACTTTATATAAATAGTCTTGCTTCACTATTAGTAACCCAAAGAGAATGTAGAGTAGAGGAGCCTGGTAATAGGCAAGAATTAAATTTTTCTGTGCACCCTATAAGCATGATTTGCTTATTTGTACAGATAACATTCCAACACATAGAGGATATGGATCTCTCATTTTTTAGCACAAATGTATCAATAAAATGCCAGTGACTTTATGAAAGTCTACTCTGAAGTTATTCTGTACATAAGATCACAATTTTAGTGGCTTATACTATTTTCAGCAAGCTTTTTGACCAAAATTTCATGTTCTAGTCATCTTACTCAGCATATCATTTTCTGAAAAGTTTTAGCTAGAGCAGTTTGTTTGTGTAGGAATGAAGTTAGGAAAAGGTTTTCTTTGCTTAAAAACAGTGTTGTTAAAAATAAGTTCCAGCATTTCTGTCTCTAGCTGTGGAAGATTTGATAAGGATGTAATTCTGATAGCTCTCGTCATCTCTAACGATACCATTAAGATTTATGGAAGAAATGTGGTAGCAGGTCAGACCAGCGGTCTGTGTAGTCTATTGTTTGGGCAGTGTGAATACAAGGTAGTATTTAGAGTGGGCGTGGACAGCTGTTTGCTCTCCGAGTCTGTTCCCTCATAGAACTGTAGTTAGGAATGTTAGAGTATGATCTTTCATTTTTCGTTTATCCTTTTCTGGACTTGTCATACATGAATATTTTGTTATTTTTTTGAACTTGCAGATACTATCCATTTCCACTCTTGCCTCTTACACCATATCTGAGAAGTTAATTAACCACTGTGTAAAGTGCTACTTTCTTATGTCTGTGTTTAAACTCAGTGCCTACTTTGTGTCCCCCCTGGTGCCCCAGTTCTGATGTAGGGGTTGGGTGAGTTGCATTTTGTAGGTTTGTACACCTCATTCATGTTCTATGCTTTGCAAACTTCCACTCTAGAAGAGTCTTGCAGTGTAGATTCTTTCCTAGTAAAGCAGCTTCTTCAACGCTTAAGTCACGTAGTTGCTCTCCTCTTAAGGCTGCGTGTTCTTGCGTTACAGGGATCAGGTCTGTAGGCAGTAGTCAAAGTATCAGTGCACCAGGTTTTGTATAGCAGCTAAATGATGCCCATGGTCTTGATCATCAGTATGTTTGCTGGTGGTGCCCAACATTTGAGTGGATTTTTTTTTTGCTTCTGCTGAATATTTGGCTCAGAAAACTGCCAGTGATAATGCAAGTATTCTTACTGTGTTGTAACTTTAAAATTCAAGTTCGGCGTCATGGTATTTTTAGTTTTAGTATTTATAGGGCAGTACAGCCGGCCGTCTTGCCTTGGAGTAGTTCCTCCAGTCTATGAGATGCCATGGGGCATTAAAACTGAGAGTGTAGGAGAGCTGTACACTTTTTGATTCTGTGAATAGTTTGGAGGGATGGGAGGTAGTATGACTGTAATGTGAATGGAGTGAGGAAGAAAACTGAGTGGTGAAGAAAATAAGCAATGGAATCAAGGTAAAAACAGATTGGAGAAAGCCAGAGAGGCTGACGGGAAGTGTTGTTTCAGGACTAAGCACTGAAGAAAGTGGGAGAACAAGTCCAGGAACAGTAGGTTGCAGAAGTTTGTATAGGATTTTATAAATACATCAGTAAGAGAGATGGAGAAGAGAAGGATCAAAAGGGGAGGATTGAGAGTGAAACACAAAGAATTTTTTTTGTAGAATAAAAAAAGAGATACAGGATCCATAGAGGGTATTTCTCTGAAGAACGTGAGATTGCCTTCATTGTTCTTGAGTCTCAATGTCTTTACTGTTCAGAAAGTAGTTCTGAAACCTGTTCACTTGATACGTTTAACCTCTCTAGCAGCTGGCATGGAAAAATAAACAGCCTTTATTGCAGTCTTATATTGGCTCACACAATAGTACTTAAAGCTGCCAGTGAATTTGGTAGTCAGAAAGAGGATATTGCATGTTTTGCCTGATTAAGTATTGTTTTAAATGAAGCTTCTTAGACTGTAAAGTCAAGCATTTAGCAGGAAGGGAGCTTCGGGACTGAGATTTTCTATGCCACCTTTTCTAAGCTATTCCAGAAATAGTAGCATTAAGCCTGGTAGCATTCTCTATAGGACCTCATCTGTAAGCTGTATGCAGAATCAATTGTGCTATGGAATTGAGCAAGTCAGGAATGAGTTTATCATACGTAGGACTTCAGCTATCTTTTGCTTTCTATTTATGGAATTCCCCGCCTCATTCATCACACAGCTATCTTTGAGAACAATACTGTGGTTTGAATGTGCTTTGAAAATAGGTTTATGACTAACAAAGTTAAATGGTAGTATGGTAAAAGTGACTAGGATGCACATGGTATTTTAGTGTACTCGGGCTATGCATGACTGCTTAAGGAACAAGGTAATCAGTACCATGAAATTCTGATTTGACCGAATTGCTGTCTGCTTTGGAAATCATATCAGCAATCAATTCGTTTGTATTCATCGGTAATCTCAACAGGGCAGATTAATATTAATATCTTGTCTTTCTCAGGGACCCCTATGATTCCTGTACCAATGGGCATTATGGCTCCTGCTCCAACTGTAAGTATTACAGCGGGGATGAGGTGGTAGCAAAATAGAGAGGGAAACTGGTTAGATGTCAAAAGTATTATTGTTTTATTCTATTCCATCAGAATTCATGACAAAAGGAAATCTTTCACTTTAAATGCAACTATTATGAAAATATTTGTTAATTTCTGACCTAGATGAAGTTTGAATTAATGTCTGAAGCTGCTAGTTGCAAAGGTGAAGCAATTGTTATTCTTGCAAGAAGATAGTCTTCTCCTAAATACAACGATTTAGGCTTTGCCTTTGGGTTGTACTTAGGAAGACCCGCTACAGCTAGATCAGTTACATTCCAGGACTCTTTCTTTCGAGTTTGTTGGCCTAGCAGAGCTACGAAAGCATCACATCACCCAGGTTTATAAGGCCATCATGCAGCACTGCGAAGTTAGCCAGAAAGTTGTGTGTTGACAAGCTTAAAAACAAGCTCTCTTTCCCCATGTTGCAGGAGAATGAATATCTGTGTGTAATATGCATCTATGGAAGAGCATATGAGAAAAATCTTTTTGTCTTACTAATTTCTAGTGGGAAGGAAGGTTTATGATTTATGAGGCTGAAAAAAGTGCTCTTTAAAATTTAAAGATTACTTCTTGACTTCAGGGTGATTTACCATTTCTATGATTTTGCGTAAGTGAAATCTCCCCAAAATACTGAAGTTTTGGTAGTTTGTATTATCTGTTACAGAAGGGTACACGGTAAGCAGTGTATTTAAGACAAAGATACTGGAACAAATGCATTCATTTTTTTTATGAAAATAACTTGTATGAAGTGACAGTTCTAGAAGGGTGTTTGAAGAGAAGGAACTTGGTGCGTTTGTGCTGTTAGGTGGAAGGAGAGAGGTGCAGCAAAATTAAACAGATAATCTTGCCCATCTCTGTATGGTTTATTTTACAAATGTTTGATTCTTACCCCTAAAAGGCTTTGACTTGTGTGTTGATTAAATAAAGCAGGAGTGTTTCTTCACTCTGTGTAAGCTTTTAGACCTGTTGTGTGTCCATTGAAGTCTTTTAAATCAGTTACTTCTGTTTTCAGCTTGCTTTTTGTTAGGTAGGGTACTTCTATTTCCAGTGATTCAAATGTTGCAAATTAGTTATTTGTAGAAGAAATAATACCTAATGTTACTGTATGCTCAGCTTGATACCTTCCAGTAGCCATACTCAGGTACAGCTTTTTTTTTTTCCCCTGTCTCTCTTTGTCAGAAAATGATAGTATCTTTTCTGTTATATTAAGTGTTAAAGCCTGAACCACTTGTCGGTGTCTCAATCTGTAAGCTTAAGTTTCATATGCAAATTCAATACTGAAATACATGTTCATCCCCAACTCTTTGATCTTACAAATTTAAATTAAAACCAAAAAATATCCAGCACTTCATTTTACACCCTCTCCTCTTCTTGCTAGGTTCTAGTTCCTACCACAGTGTCTATGGTTGGAAAACATCTGGGAATCAGGAAAGAACATCCTGGCTTAAAGAACAAAGAAAATGATGAAAACTGTGGTCCCACTACCACTGTTTTTGTAGGCAACATTTCTGAGAAGGCTTCGGACATGCTCATACGGCAGCTTCTAGCAGTAAGTACAGTGGGCTTCTTGTGAAATTTCAGCCCTGGCTGATAAATAAAGTAATGATGCACGAGCAATGGGTTGAAACTAAAAGCACGGTTAGTCTCACTCGCTGGAATAGCAGTTCATTATGCTTGAGTTTAAAGTTAGTAAGTGCCTAGTACAGCTCTTAAGCTTTAGCCATCAGTGACCATGGGCATTATTTTATTTTTAGTAGTGCTTACCCTTTTTACACATCATCTTTTGAGTAAAGTGTTTTTAAGTTTTCATAATGTTTTGAACATAAGCAATATTTAATAATATTTCTCTTTAATGCAGAAATGTGGCTTGGTTTTGAGTTGGAAGAGAGTGCAAGGGGCATCTGGAAAACTTCAAGGTAATTGTTCATGCTTTTCAAAATCTCTAGTCAGACTCTTGTTTATTCTTCATGCTTTTCAAAATCTCTAGTCAGACTCTTGTTTTTGTTACCTGGCAGCTTTTCAAATGTCTGAAACATTGCAGTTCTCAATACTTTTACATTTTAAGGTATTTTATGTGACGCTTAGCTGCTAAGTACTTCCTAGTAAAGGGCTGGTATTTTCTGTCCTTGTAATCAAGAGAAAATGAGAAAAATAAAATTGAAAAATAAATGTTAAGTGGGAAAGTGTCTTGGGGGTCTAGTTTTTCTCAACTTATCAATCTGAGACTGAATCAGGAGTTAGTAGACCATCCCTGAGAAAAATTTACCAGTTTGGGCTTAGCCTCCAAAGGAGCATAAACAAACACTTTTGATGGTCTTTTGCTTCCCTGTGTGTAATCCTTCTCTGTTAAGGAGGTTTTCCTGATGTAGAACTTAGCTTCCTTCCCTACTGTCAAATTGAACTAATGCATTTTTTCTTGTGACTTTTCTCTATTGGATAGAGGAAAGAATTTTAGTTACTGTATTTTTGCTGCAAGTAAAAATATCGTATCAATCTTCCATAGGGTTTATGTTTTGGGTGTTCGCTTTTTTCTTTTTTAAGATATAATTCAATTTTTTCAGCTTTCTTAGGTATCACACTTAGACTATTTTGCTCTCATAAGGTGTTTTTCTCATTTATAAATTTATGTAACTGTTGTGAAGAACCTAGTTTGAAATACCCCTTCCTCAGGGTTAACAGTGAGCTGTTGATTGATGTCCTTTGGTCTTCAGAAAACTGCAAATTCACCTAAGGCTTGTCTTCACATAGACTGCATTCATTAGTTAGGACAGACACGTCAAAATCCTTTACAGACACTATTGTAGGATCATAGAATAGTTTCATTTGGAAGGGACCTTTCAAGGTCATCCAGTCCAACCGGCTCTGCAGTGCACAGGGGCATCTTCAACTACATCGGGTTCTTTAGAGCCCAGTCCGGTCTCACATTGAATGATTCCAGGGATGGGCATCTACAGTGTATTTATTACTTTCACCTTATTCACTGGGCAGTTAGTTATATCAAAAGTTAACGCAGTGAATGATTTTCTGACTTCTTCTGATGTGTATACTCCTAGTTTTGAAAGGTAAGCGCCTATGTTCCAAGTTTATTCATTCAAAACACTTTTTTATTTTTATTTTTTTTTACACAATGTAAATTACTTGAAGAGCTTTAATACTTTTAATTTCCATCATCCATTTCAGCCTTTGGATTTTGTGAGTACAAAGAACCAGACTCCACACTACGGGCACTGAGACTGCTGCATGACCTCCAGATTGGAGAGAAGAAGCTGCTAGTCAAAGTTGATGCAAAGACAAAGGCTCAGCTAGATGAATGGAAAGCAAAGAAAAAGGCTTCTAATGGGGTACGTATCTAATGCGTGACTTGTGTTATTTTAACTGGAGGACAGTGAATGTCTGTGTTAGGTCAGATTGTCAATGTGTCTCAGTTTCTGCCCTGAACTAACTTTAGGATTTTGATAGAATCACATTAAGGAGTCTGAAGATATATTGAAAATCAGTGGAGTATAAGCTCTTAATTCAGCAGCATTCAGACTTAACTGTAAGCTGTAACTGAATCTCTAGAAATTCTGTAATTAATTAAGAAGTGTAGTAATATGTACTGTGCCTTATCATTCTGTTGCTTCATTTTTGTTTAGAAACTCTTGAAAGTATATAGACTTTAGAAGTAATCGTTACTATGACACAGCATCTGTAAATCAGCCTCCTGAGGAGAACTGGAGTTTCTTTCTCGTCCACCAATAATCTAGACTGAATTAATGAAGGAAAGAAGTAGATCATTCAGTAGATGATGCAGGTGGGCAGGGCAGCTTACAGACTTTTAGTAAATGGGGAAATTGGGTTTGTATCATTCCTTTCTAGAGATAAGGATCTATTCTGGAATAATTGTAGATATTTGATATGTTGAAATCCTGTGAGATACGAAGATATCTAACTGACACATTTGCATTAAAATTAATTTTATCTATTTCTTTGCTAAAATGATGTATTTCATGTAGCAAGTTGTTGAGCTTGGTCACTATTTTCAAGTTCTCTACATGCCTTAAGACAGTACTTAAAGCAATTAGTTTCTGTAAAATGAAAGTGAAAAGGATGCTCTTGTTCAGAAAACTAAAAATACTAGTTGCACTGTAGCAGATAAATTTTTAAAATTGCTATTTGGAATTGTTCTTAAAAGTATGTGAAATACAGGGAAACACAAGTACTTTTATTTAATTTTGTTTACCTGGAACTAGTGGCATGATGATGACTTGAAGTACTTGATGCATTTTTTGACTGTGTACATAGCGTGTGGGATTAAATAAAAATGACTCAGTAAAGCAGAATGCTAACTTCATGAGTTTTGAGTGGAGTAATATACTGACTGTTAACCTAGGTAAGGGTTTGATTCGACTGCCCCTTCCATTTCATACTTCGTTTTTTCTTGTTGGCATCACCTGTAATGCTGAGCTTCACAGCTGATATTATAAACAAGCTTGAAGTGTCAGTGGAGTTCTTATACATCTCTCAGGAACTGTGTTTTCTCTGAGCTCCTGTGGGTTACAATTAGCGCCCTAAGACTGACTGTAATAAATCAGAGGGTACTGATTGTTACTGTGGTGAAGACAACATTATGTGCTGATTCTGTTGAACTGCAGAATGAGATTAGCACCAAATGTTTTTTTTTAATTTGTGGTGTCAAGAAAGGCTGTGAATTGCTGAGGAATATTGATGAAGCTTTTTGTAATTGTACTACTGCGATTCCTTTCATAAAATCATTGGTGTGCTGGTGCCACTCAAATCCAAAAGTTGCAGCTTTTTTCTTTAATCTTTTTTGTTAAGAAATCACACGTGTACGCTATGACACGGTTTCATATAGAGACACACCAGGCAAACCTTTATCTAATTAGCTCCTCTCCCTGATCACTACTTCCCCCTGGACCTCTTCAGTTCCACTCCCTGTCACTCCCTTCTAGCTCTTTTCAGCCGGCTCCTCCTTGGTCTGGCAGCCTCTTCAGCTCCAACTGAATGCTCCCTTCCCCCTCATTCTTAGCTGCTGCTCCATCAGACCTTTCCCTCCCCCTCACTCCACCCACCACCTATCGCTTGATGGAATACCCTGCTGGATTCTCAGGTGAGATTCCGTTTTTCTAAAAGGTTCAGGGGATGAAGAGGTGGGCTGCCTTGTTCAGTACGCAGATTGTTGTCCTACCCTTTCACGTAACATTCAGTGAAATGCACTTCTTTGTGTGTGTCTCCTTTCTTCCTTACAAGGTGGAAAGGGGCAAAAGAAGTGAGGAACTACAAAGTAATGGATGAACAATAATGAGAAAATGGTTACTGTGCTAGGAATGTTTTCTATTCTATAGTTCTTCCAGTATAAGTTGCGGCTTCAAAGATACAGGTAGACATTTGCATTGCATGCCACTTAAGTAGAAGGCTTTGAGGGAGGAACTGCTGTTGAAATGACTTGAAGTTCTGGAGTTTGCAAGGCAGAAGCTTTTGACCCATGAGCTGGACTATAGTTATTGCCTTTCTGTGAGCGTGCTTATGCTTTCTCTTTTCCTGTCTATCACTTAATTGCCGTTTATCAGTTTTATTTTATTATGCAATCCTATAGTTGCTCTCTCCAGCAATTCCACATGTAAAATGATGTGGTCCTTATGGCATTGTCAGTGTGAAAAGGTCTGACTAAATGCGGTTGATAATTACTTGTAGAGGTTACGGGTTTTGTGGGTTTTTGTTGTTTGGTTTGTGTGACTTTGTGTCTTGTTTGGTCTTTTTTTAAGTAAATGTTATAGGGGCATGAATGTGGTGTTCGAAGGTGAATTCTGAAATAAAACTAATATTCTCAATTTGTTGATTCCTGTTACTTTGCAATTTTTCCCTAGAACTCCAGACCAGAGACAACAAATGATGACGATGAAGCACTGGATGAGGAAACAAAGAGAAGAGATCAGATAATTAAAGGGGCCATTGAAGTCTTAATACGAGAATATTCCAGCGAGCTCAATGCCCCTTCCCAGGAATCTGACTCTCACCCCAGGAAGAAGAAAAAGGAAAAGAAGGAGGACGTATGTGTTTTGATTTTGGACAAAACAGATTTTTCTTCAACTCACCTTTATATAATGGCCAAACCTTGTGCAAATACTTTAAACCTAAACTTCTGATGAGAAAACAAATCAACAAGCATTGATGTCAGCAGCAGTTTCATTTTCTTTTTAAGCTGAAAGCTAGCCAGTTATAGACACCATCCCTTTAGGATGGTTTAGGCATCTAAGCACCTAGACTTCTTGGAACAACAGGTTTGAGTTTGGACAGGATTGAACCAACCTTTCATCCCTCTGAAGGTGGAAATGCTGAATTTAGTGCAGTTTAATCTGCATGTGTGTATAAGTTTTTTCAGATGAGAACTTAATTCCTGCATACTGTTTCCTTTGTACAATGTCAGGGCAGTTTTTCTAATGGCAGGAATTTGCTCTGGTAGTTCTTGACAAAATTATTCTCTCTGCTTATAGAATGCATTCTAGTAGTGTGCCTTGATCCATCTGGTTGCAGCTGTCTCTCCAGATGTGGAAGCACTTCATTAGTTTTTTATACGTATACCACACAAACCTTGAAGGGATCCTTCAGGGATGAAAGGCATATTGTAATCTTCCTGCCGTACAAAAGCACTTTTACACGCACGTGTCTATTTGGCTGGATTTAATCAGCTGGTTTTCATATATTGTGTAATGCAAAAAAAACCCAAACAACCCTGTTAAGCAGGAATGAATGTTCTGATTTAGACCTGCTTCTGTGAATGACATTTTTTATGGAATAAAACAAACTGGAGAAGGGAGAATAAGAATGAGCAAACTCAGACTTAGCTTTTCCAGCCAAGTTTCTAACGTGGGAAAATGGGCTTTTATACCTACTGTTCTGCACCTAATGTGAAAGAGATTGGAAAATTCTTTGACCAAGATTTTTACCCACTTAAGTCTTCTGCAAAGTTCCTAATTCAAGGCAATAATGCAGTTTCAAATGCTTATGGGGTTTATGTGTGGTGCAAGAAGCAACATCTCCCTAACGGGGCGAGTATATCTTCCCCACAACATTGTTAGTCATGGCTGACCTGACATACAAGAGTGCTGAGCTGAGAATTTGTTTTTCTTTCCTCTCCCTCCCTTTGGGAGAAGATGCTTTCTTGGATGAGAATTTACAAATGAGTTGCTGTCTAATGCTATCAGCTGTATTTTTTTGTTACAAGCATTGTTACAATGTGTATTGTCCTGTGGGTACATCTATCTATCTGTCTATCTCTCTATCTATCTGGCCATGAATAATGCCAGGTAGTTAAACATTGTAAGAGACCATTGCAGTCTTGGAAGAGCTGGGTGCTGAGTATGTCGCTGGGACAGAAGGAGATTCTGCTAGCTCTATGTAATGTAGAATTTGACCAGTCTGAGCTGGTCCAGTGGACAAATGAGTTCTTTTTAAATACGTAGCACTTGTGGGTTGAAATTACACCCCATTATCCCTCCCATACTGGGAAGGAGGCAAAGAAACTTGCCGTCTTTGGCCTGTGTGGATAGAGGTGGGAGTGAAGAGATGGTCCTAGCTCGTTTCTCTCTGGTCCTTAAAGGAGAGGAGAAAGAGGACTGTGGAGGGTGGGGGGAAGGGAAGATGGATCCAGGTATATGGGGGATGAGGGTGGGGGCGGGGGAAACTGACCAGGTGTGGGGCTGTTATTCTCTGAAGGGCTTGGCATGAAGAATACTCCCGCTGGTGTTAGCAGCAGTCTGTTGTTAGTTCTTCTGGATGAAGGCATGACTGATGTGGGGGAGTTGAAAATGTGTGTGGGGAACTGAGAGTGAGTGGAATTGGTTTTCAATTTCAAGCATGGGGAACCTCGCTAATTCGCACTATTAGTTAGGAGGTGCAATCTGCCAAATTTTGCGAATTAGCGAGTAAGTAAAATCAAGACATACCCACCAGAAATATACTGATCATTTCTATTGGCAAGTGTAGCTTAGTTTTGTTTACGATGCTACCATAGTGTACTAATATCTCGTAGTATACTTGTAACTGAGTGAAGTCTTATTAATACGAGACCTCACTATGTTTTAAATAGTTCAGAGAAGGGAGAATTAGCGAGGTTCTTCTGTAATTTTGTTGAATCAAAGAAATGACATCACAGCAACACAATATTGCTTTATAGTACAAACATACAAAACATTGTTTTTCAGAGTAGTGTGCAATCTATTTTTAAAAAAAAAAATCTCCGTGGATTTTTCCGCAGATTTTCCGCAGATTTCCAGTGGCCCCACTGATACCTTATCCACTCATCACCAAGGTTCGTTTACATTGTAGGCTTTGACAATGACTATGTTTACTGCTAGTTGCCAGATTTGTGACTCTTGTCCATCTGATTTTTTTTTTTGTTTGTTTTTTCACTCATTAACATCAGACTGTCAGGTTTGGCACTGCAGAAGGACTTTATTTATCTCTTGCAAGACTGGTTGAAAACTTCTAACCTTCAGCTTTTCTCTTGTTCTCCTGTGTCTGTACAGATGGCTCTTAATGCTTTTCCTCCTGTCCCCCTTGTTTTTTTTAGGAGGATATAAATGCTATAGAAATGGAGGAAGACAAAAGAGACCTGATATCAAGAGAGATCAGTAAATTCAGAGACACACACAAGGTAGTATTCTTGTTTTTGCACTTGATACAAATTAGACTTTTTCAAAATCCAAAAAAACACTATTATAAAATTTAGCATTACATTGCAATATCACTTAAAAATGATGTTTATATTAGGTTTAATATACATATAGTTCTTTACAAGTCAAAAAAAAGACAACTACCACGTTAAAGTGGCCCTTGACATCTTTATGCTAAGACTTTGATTGCTACTGAATATTTTGCAGTCTTCTCACTTTAACATGAATAAAGACAACTTAAGTTTCTGCACATACATTAAGTCAAGATATTTATAACTAAAGGCTAAACGGGGCTGCAGTATAAGACATACCCTTGAGTGTGTTTCTCTAGGTAGATTTGTAACATAATCCAAGATTTTATGAAGAATTGAAACTTGAATTAAATTTAAGTCTTTTATTTTAATAGTTCTAAGTTAAGAGTGGGGGAAGATTAAAACTAGGTCAGTGGTTACCAGACTTACCAAACTTTAGATGCATGGAAGAACTGTAAATTCCCGTAAAGCTAATCTATTCATTGACCCCCACCATTATGATAGAGATCATATGGTGACTAATGCAAGATGAAACTCACAGCTTGGAAAGTAACATGGAATAGGATGTAAGTATGAGCTTCTGTTTTTTATTATACTTATGGATGCCCCCTCAGAAAAATATGCAAAGGGGTAACTGGCTTGGAAATGTTTGTGCACATCAGCTCCCACCTCAGGGTTCCACTTAAAGAAGTTTCCATTAATGCTAGTGCATCTGTGAATGTTTCTGCTTTGGAAAATGATACTTGCGGATAGCGAAGCACAACTATGCATGTAATGTTCTTATTTTAATGTTTAGCTGAAAGTTGGTATTATTATTAGTCCTCAACAAGACTGGAGTGGTCCTAGGCCTAGGGAAGTATCTGCAAGTTCCTCTTTTGAGCACACTTTTATTTCAAAATACCCCCAAATTAAAGAAAATGTTGAAGGTACAGCAAGGTCAAGTATGTCTGTGTTATTTAGCTTTACCAGATGCAGTCGCTGGAGATGGTACCATGTTTTCACGCAGTTGTATCAATGTAAGCACAAGTGACTACACATTGTATGTACATGTATTCAGTTTTTCTCTTTACTGAAGTTTTTGGAGATAAAAACCTGGGGAAAAATTCTAGAAGAAATCATCTGGAGAAGCTCAGCAATTGAATGTTAGACTGGTCAGTAGTGAAACTTCAGTAGAATTGTGTTCAATTTCAAGCCTCAAGTCATCACCGGTACTAAGATGCAAACAAGTATTAAGTTCTTAAAAAAAGCAACGACCAAACCAAACAAAAACCACGCTTCATTTATTTGAGAAGCTGTTGGGCATTTTAGTGCCTTTAATCGGTATTACTGGGGGGACTATTTGGGGTTTCTTACCATTGAAAATCAACTGAAAGTAGTCATTGTGTATATTGGATATGTTTAAAAAGGGGCTGTTGAATCTTTAGCAGCTGGCAAGTGAGCACAGTGAACCTTTGCATGTTTTTGCTATGAGTTTATAAAAAATAACCACAGACTGTCAGGGTATCAGCATTGCAGGGGGCGTCCATTTACAGCACGGACGAGTCTGAAGAGAGCTCGAGGTAAGATTTATAATTCTTCTACCTGTTCATTTCTGTTCATTACTTCAATATACCTGATACCGTTCCCATCCCATTACCCTTTCAGATCCTCTTATTTAGGCTGATAGAAGTTGATGAGGTCAGATTTCAATTACAAAGTAGACCAATTTATTTTTTTAATTGGATTTTAAGAAAGTGGACCTACAAAACGGACTCTTAATACACCAAGATTTGTGTGTGTGTGTATGTGTATACTTACACATGTGTGAATATATTAAAAAAATAAAAAGGAAGAAACCCACTCTCTTGAGAAATCGTATTTTCAACATTAGCAAAGTTTTTGAGAGTGGCAAAAAAGCAGGAGTTCATCCAAAGAGTTTTCTATTGGAACATCTAAGATAACCTGTAAGTATCAACCACTTCAGTATGTAAACTTTTCTTTAAAAGTATATGAAATTTGAGGTAAGTTGGATTTTTAGAAGTTGACAGCCTAGGTTAACATCTGACCGTACTGAGGTTTAACACTGTAAAGCTCCTGTAAAATACAAAACTTTTGAAATTGGTTTTCAGCCCAGTGTGTATTGTAGAATCCAAGTTTTGTTTTTTTCATATCAATTTTCTTCCAATTCCTACCATTTTTAGTCCCTTTTTCCTTTTGTGATTTCAATGTATCCAACATTGGTTTGCCTGTATTGTGCTATCAATGCAGCGTAGTTTCACTGGATACATTAATCACTAGTGAATTAGCTTTATTTCTGTAATCCTTTGTCGGTTCTCTGGTCCCTGTGCCTATGGCAGAAGAACACTTATCAGGTAAGATTGCTTTTTAAAGTTGTCTTAAATGCTTTGTTTAAAAGAAAAGAAAAAAAAACACAAACCAGAGAAAATGCTGTTTCATTGTTCCAGTTTTTAATTTCATTTCAGTGATGGTAAACGTGGAGCCAAAGGGGATAAACCTGTTTATTCTGCTCAATATTTGTTCAAAAGAGTGGTATTCTGGCATCCGTCAGGTTTAAATTTGGTATATTTGGTTGTTATTTGGTATATTTGTGAACCGTGTACTTGCTCTTCCTCCCAGAAACATAGCTTATAGGCAAGGTTAATCCAGTGTTGGCGGTCCATGTCCTAGCACAACATCTGTAAGTTAACACATAACAATTGCTTCCAAGGATGGATTTATCTATCATTCTGTTGATGTATTTTCTATTGTCTTATAGGAATTCTGGTCATAGGAACTGTTTCTAATTGAAAAAAAAGTGGCAATTTTGTACAATTTTTAGTAAATCTGTAGCAGGTAACCCTTTAGTTTCTGTGTTTCAAAAGAGCTATTTCCAACCTTTTTTTAACTCTCCATCTTGCAGTAGTGGAAGTTAAGGATTCCATTCTGCAGAGTCCAGTTCTTACCAATGAACTGTTAGAACATTTTTAGGGAGGGAAAAGGGGAAAGGTTGCAGCTTGTTTCACTGTATGATCACAAGTACCACGTGTAAGTGGATAAATTTCTTTACTCGAGTTTTCATGTAGGACTGTTTTGGTCTGCCAAGGCTTTTTGAGAAACAACTCGCTGTCCCAGTAAGCATTCCACTGAAAGATATTTTCCTAGTTGAACAGAATTAATTTTATCAGCTAGAAGTTCACTTTGCTTGTACCCAAGTGACTCTTAGGGCCAGTGGAATTCAAGGCCCACCTGACTTGTGACTGGCAGTGCACTGTGTATGTGCAGTTTAGTCAGCCTATAATACGAGGCCAGCCCTAGTCTGCTAAGGTTGGAGATTGCTGGTCTGTGTAGACCTATGCTTTTGCACGAAACTTAGTCTTGTGATTGCTGCATTTTGATTTCATACTTATGAGTTCCAAAAAATACCCACCAAACCCTATTTAATATTTTAAAATGAATGGCGGTTTTGGTATTTCCATTACCAGCCTTGTGTGTTGCGCCGGGAATATCCAGTTGCTATAGCTACAGAATTAACTATGAAAGTTCTCTTGTTGGTTTTTAGAAACTGGAGGAGGAAAAAGGCAAAAAGGAGAAAGAAAGACAGGAAATTGAAAAAGAACGCAGAGAAAGAGAAAGGGAACGGGAGCGTGAACGAGAAAGGAGGGAGCGTGAAAGAGAGAGGGAACGTGAACGAGAGAAGGAGAAGGAACGGGAGCGTGAACGAGAGCGAGATAGGGATCGCGATCGAACAAAGGACCGTGAACGAGACCGCGATCGAGACCGCGATCGTGACAGAGATCGTGAAAGGAGTTCAGATCGCAACAAGGATCGGAGCAGATCAAGGTAAATGCACTTGAGTTGCTATTTCTTTCAGTTGTTCCTAGCGCTATTTAATAAGCGTGTATAGTTCAGCAGATCAACTGCCACTGAAATAAAAATGGTTCTTTTGGAAGATCAGAGTTGAAACACAAAATGAAAATTCTAGAAAATGTTGTATTTACACAAGGTGAAAGACTCTTTGATTACCTCCACAGCACAGGAGTAGGATGGCAATGTGCAGTACTCAGTAAGGAACCACCCAAGCGTGGTTTAAGCATGCTGATTTTATCTCAAATCTCTCAATCTCTCTTACTTTTTCATGGGTACTTTAATTTCAGTTGGAGGTTCTTCTAAGTCTGCAGTATCTTTTAGCTGAAGTAGGTTTTACCTTTTCCTTTGCTATGTGGATTTTTCTTGTTGTCTCTTTTTTTTTTTTTTTTTTTATGAAAGCAAAGGGATTCCTTTGGATTCCTTTTCTAGTCTTGTGAATTGTGACTAGTCATGTCAGGCTCTAGATGCTGCTTTTTACCTCTTCACTGTAGAAAAAATAGCCATTTCATTTTAAATCATCTTATCAGTAGGGTTCTAGTTGTCTGTAAGCCATGTAAACGTGAAGGGTTTATTAAGTATATCCTTTATTGGTGTTTTTTTTAACTGACTTATTTATTGGAAACTTAACAACACAATCTGATAAGAATTGTCTTGTGCTCAAACTCTGTTTCTGTAGATATTGCTATTCAACAGCTAGTGCTCAAACAACTATGTTTATGTAAAAGGAGTTTTGAATATATTAGAAGTATTTATTTACACCCATTGCTGATCATCTATAATCATCTTGGACAAGGGCAGAAGAAAAACTTGCAAGATGCTACAAATACTGCAATATGCATTTGAAATGAAATTATTTGATTGAGTGGAAAGGAAGGCTCTGTACTTAACTTTGAATTTTTTTCCTTCCTTCAGAGAAAAAAGCAGAGACAGGGAACGCGAGCGGGAAAGAGAACGCGAGAGGGAACGGGAAAGAGAACGCGAGAGGGAACGGGAAAGAGAACGCGAGCGGGAACGAGAACGGGAGAAGGATAAGAAGAGAGACCGAGAAGAAGATGAAGAAGATGCCTATGAACGCCGAAAACTAGAGAGGAAACTGCGGGAAAAAGAAGCTGCATATCAAGAGGTAGATTGGGATTTTTAAGATTCCTTATGGAAAAAAGTGTTTCTGAGGGGTGATAATAAATCTACTATAAAATATGTTATTCTTTTTCCCTCTCCTTTTTGTAAATATATTTTGGATCCTCTGACTGTGTGAATTGGTGCAGAATATGTAAGTCACTGTAAGGACAACTTTGAACTTCTTATTCTGGTATTTTAAATAATAAATAAATAATTTGCTAAATTTTAATGCAGTTGGCTTTAAACAAAAATCAAGACTAATTTCAAAGTAGTACCACTGTTCTTAATGTTCTTGAGATTGGAGTGTGTTTTTACTTCTGTTGCAGCGTCTTAAAAACTGGGAAATCAGGGAACGGAAGAAAAGTCGGGAGTATGAAAAAGAGGCTGAAAGAGAAGAAGAAAGAAGAAGGGAAATGGTAAGTCTTTTGTTAAATAAACAGAAAAGGGAAGGGGTTATACTTAGAAGCCCTTTGAAATGCTAACAGCCCAACAGTAGCCTGCAAATCGGAGACATATTCCCAGTGGATCCGATGGATATAGTATTTGCTATTGAACGTATGATAGCAAGTTGGTACATCCCTGGAAGATGATACAATTCCAAAACACTTACATTTCCTGTCTAGAAAACTAGTTTGAAGCATAGTAGATATTAATTTACTAATCATATCACTAAATTTTAAACTCTTGGAAAGAAAACCAGAGATAATTTTACAACATTATTTATGTTTCAATTTCTTGCAGGCAAAAGAAGCCAAACGGTTAAAAGAGTTCTTAGAAGATTATGACGATGACAGAGATGATCCAAAATATTACAGGTATGGCTTTGTATTGATTCCTAATATTAAAATCTTTATGACTCATTTCAACATAATTGAGGTTTGTTTGCAGAGGCTCATGGAGTTTCTATTTGATGGATTATGTGGCGATGCAAGGGTCATATATAAATTACTCAGTTTCCCTTGATTAAGTGCCATAGGGAAAAGGAGAAATTCCTTGCTGCTACTTGTTATTGTTTGGGAGTAGCTGCTCCTTTCTATCACTTCACTTGTGGATAAGGCAGAGCAGACATAAGTATACTGCCAAAATAAGGAAGTGGTGGCAAGGAAGGGATCAAGCCTCTAAAAAGTTCACAAGGAGGCTGTAAACTGTATGAAGAACAAGCTTGTTAACTCTGTAAGGGATGGGGAAGATCCTTCAGCATGGGACTAACAAATTTACATCAAACAAATATAGCAGAACTGGTTCTTGTCAAGTTAAAACCTCCAAAATAATTTGATTCTTTTTCTGAGAATATCAGTAGTCACATTCTCTAAATCTGTTTACTGTGACAGGTAAGTTCTGTATAGTGATGTTGGGAACTGGTGTCTTAGATTCTTCTTGTGCAAAAATAAAGGACACCAGATGCTCTTATGAATCTGATTTTCGTTTAGTCGAAGATGCATCTGTATCCGGTATTTCTTGTATTGTGGTACAAGGTTCTCGCTGGAATGTTCTTTGAAGTACAAAATCCTTATCTCTTGTAGGGGTAGTGCTCTTCAGAAGAGGCTACGAGACAGAGAGAAAGAGATGGAAGCAGATGAACGGGATAGGAAAAGGGAAAAGGAAGAATTGGAAGAAATCAGGCAGCGCCTTCTGGCAGAAGGACACCCAGATCCCGATGCAGAACTCCAAAGGGTAAGTAGCTGTTGGTCTGACAGGAAAAAGGAGCCCTTGCTATTCTGGTGGTGTTGAGTAAAATTGCATAAGAGATCTGATGGTTAATGTTTGCTCTTTTGACTCTTTCTTAAAAATGAGCAGTAAGCAGTAAGGGCACTGGAAACGAAAAATAACTTCCAGGTCTATGTTTGGATGGTCTTTGAAAACAAGTTTGGATTCATCAATATTTCTGATTATAATGGCAGTAGTTGCATGTATTTGTTTCTGTGTAACAGAAATGTCTTCAGGAAACAAAGGATCTTTAGATTCTTTTCAAACAGTGATGGTTTTGAGAAAGTGTTTATTTTGCTACTTGTCTCTTTCATTGTAGATGGAGCAGGAAGCTGAGCGGCGTAGGCAGCCACAAATAAAACAAGAGCCAGAGTCTGAGGAAGAAGAGGAAGAAAAGGCAGAAAAGGAGGAAAAAAGAGAAGAGCCAGAGGAAGAGGAGGAGGAGCCTGAACAGAAGCCCTGCCTTAAACCAACTTTACGACCCATCAGTTCTGCGCCCTCTGTTTCTTCTGCTAGTGGAAATGCAACCCCTAACACACCTGGTGATGAATCTCCCTGTGGCATTATTATCCCTCATGAAAATTCACCTGATCAACAACAGCCGGAGGAGCATCGGCCCAGAATAGGACTTAGCCTCAAACTGGGCAAGTTTACATTCTATTTTAATTCTCCATATGGGATCAAAACAAAAAAAAAATGCCAAGCTGAGTAGCCACAGAGTTTTCCAACTATATTCTATGTTTTAACATACTTTGATCAAATTGTTGTTATTCAGATGCTGTGCTTGATTTCTTCTATCTAGAACATACCTTTTAATCTCTTCTTGCAAAAAGTGGAGGGGAAAAAGGGAGGGAAGTTTTGACATCCTCAAGGCTTATTTTTTCCTAGGAATGCTCTGAGCTGGGATTAGTTACTTTCACAGGCTTTTTCACCTTAATAGATATCTAAACAGCTCTTCTAAAATGTCATTGCTAATTTTCATATATATAAGTATATGTTAGATTTAAGCCCTAAATACTCCTTATGCTTATTCACAAAGAACCTCTTAAAAGAAGAAAACTGAAAATTAGATTTCTTTTTTTCCTCTTAGAATAGCACAATGAATTGATGACAATTCCGAGTGTGAGCATAGAGTTCCTTAGTACTTCAGCAGTTCCCTAGTGTTTTTCAAAATAACTTGGTTTGAGAAGGAGAACTAAGAATATTTGTATTCCAGAAGGTTTGTGCACTTATTATTTCAATAAAATCATAGTGAGTGGGGCAGCAATTTTAGCTAACGCTGTGTGAGATCTGGAATGAAGAGAGACTGTGTGCTATTAGGTTGACTGGTTGATTAACTTTTCCTACAGCTAGATTAATTCTAACTTTTCACTTCTGTCCTCTGCCTGTGTTAGGGTTTGAACTTATGCTATTGTTCACCCTCAGTGGGGATGTTAATTGGTTTCAGGGCAGAGAAAGAAGACCCCATTTATCAGAAACCTTCAATGAACTCCCTTCAGATCTTTACCTCTTTTGCTGGTTTTGTAACAGTTTGAGAGATTAAAACACTGTTGCTAGGCATTTGCAGACATTTATATAACATGCAAACTGATGTTCCTCAGTAAATTTGTGAAGAGCAAACTGGCTTTAGTTGCAGTTTATGAATATATTATTCTGTCTTTTGGGTTGTAGGTGCCTGCAATAGTCCTAATCAGCCCAATGCTGTAAAAAGGAAGAAGCTTGCTGTGGATAGTGTTTTCAATAAATTTGATGATGAAGACAGTGATGATGTGCCTCGGAAAAGGAAACTTGTCCCCCTGGATTATGGAGATGAAGATAAAAGCAATATCAAAGGCAGTGTCAATACAGAAGAAAAACGCAAACATATTAAAAGTCTCATTGAGAAGATACCCACAGCAAAACCAGAGCTCTTTGCTTATCCTCTTGACTGGTCAATTGTGGATTCAGTAAGTGGATTTCTTTTAACCAGTCATGAAAAAGCATAATTTTTCCAAACAAACCTTGGCATTGACTAGAGAAACAATGTTCCTGTAGCCTAGGAACTGGAGCATCATCAAGTAGAATCAAACTTGAGCACTGTAGTTCTTGTCCACATTAATCATCTAGCAGTTTTATGGAAGGGGGAAGAAAAGGTCATGTAAAAACACGTTTGAATGGCTGTCAGAAATACTTGCAGATGCTGAATCACTAAGGGTTATTTCATAGATAGCAAAATGTATTTTCTCAAAATAGTTGTTTAGGTCTCTAGCTGCCTATCTGGCAGTATAGTTTCAAGATAGTAAAGTTTATGGAAATTATGTTCTTTGTTTTTCCAGACACTAATGGAACGTCGAATTAGACCATGGATCAACAAGAAAATAATAGAATACATCGGTGAAGAAGAAGCCACGCTAGTTGACTTTGTTTGTTCTAAGGTTAATATCTTCCACTTCCTTTGTGAAATCTGGAGTTTGCTCCCTGTTTAAGCTGCGGTAGTGACTGCAGCGTCTGTATTCGAAGGCAGTCTGTTCTTAGCTTCTCTGTAGTCTATGATGTTTGTCAGCAGAGATGGTTGGTGTACTTGGAATCAATATGTACCCTAACGTTTCACAGGTTACCTCTTTTATGTACAATATGTACATGCTAGGTGCTCTCTGTTACCTTTTAGATAAACATATGGAACCGGATAAAGAAATGAGTAGTTGTTAAGAGCAGCTGTTTTAACTGCTAGTTTTATCTTCAGATTTCAGAGTTAATACCTCATTGGCCCTTAACTTTTTTAACTTAAAGATAAGATTTGTGTGAATTCAGGGGGATAAAAGCCAGTAGCTTGATTTTACATACATTTTGGATTAACTAGATGGATTTGTTAAAAAGCTATAGTAGTAAGCAAATACTAAGGTTTTAGAGTTCACATTAGAAGTCATTATTTTATACCTTTTAGCTGTTGCATGACTTGTTTAAACTAAACTCTTTGTAGCTTCAGCCATGAAATTACAAACTAAATCCTAATAACTTGCCTTTTAAAATCTGTCATAACAACGCTACGGCTTTTCATCAACAGTGAATTTCAAAAACGCCTTTTGATTTCCATGGTACTCACTTTCATAATGGCTTGTCTCTATTTATCTTTGGGCTACTGCATGGGAGGGAAAGCAAGTGACAGTGTTGTGGCTCAAGTGAAGGAAAAAGTGAAAAGCCGAAGCCAAATATTTGTTGAGCATAAATTTTTATATACATATATATATATATATATATATGTAAAAAGCCATTTTCTGGTATTGAAAGATGACTTGATTCTGAAAAAAATAAAATACTTAACTAGCAGGTGCAAAAAGCAGTTGTAAAGTGTGATACAGGGAGAATTTTACCTTCATTTCTTCCATTAGGAATTCATTGTTGAAGGAAAGGGATTTTATTCCTTAAATTAGGAGAGTTTAATTGAAGATGCAAGAATAGCCAGTAAATACAGGCCCTGTTGAATCTTTGGAACTTCGTAGTACTTGTCCTCAGTAACTAGCCATAAACCGGCACTCAGTATGATGGAATCTGATGTAGTTTAATACTGATTTTTGACTTGGCTAATACTGGGAACTAATGAACTGCAAATAGTTCTGCATGTGCAGAGCATTCAAAATCCTTGAAGCAATTGTTCTTTGTTCAAAGATGTTTGTGTGTTTTACTTCAAGTTTTCAGTCTGAAAATATTTCTTTCTTTCAGGTTATGGCTCACAGCTCACCACAGAGCATACTGGATGATGTTGCCATGGTAAGCAGAAATTATGTAACTGATAACACAACCTACATTGCACTGAGGCTAACAGTCAATTGTGCAAAATAGTATAAGTTCATAACAGAACTATTTGGCAATCATAGAACATGCACAGAAAATATGCATTAGATATGAAAGCTGTTTTGATTAAACAGATAGTGCTAGTATAGGTGTGATCTTGCAGTCACACCATCTAGATGGAAATTACTGATCCCTGCTGAATTTCTCAGTAATGAGCGATGTGGAACAAAAGATTCTGTCCCTAACAGTAGAGGCAAGAATAAAAAATAACAACTATATCAGAAATATCAACTTTTATTCCTTCTCATTCTTGTAGCTAGATTTTTATAATTAGTGGTTTAGTGGTTATATTCCTAATTAATGAGCAAAAACTGATTTTCTCTAGAAGAGTAAAAATCCTTTTTTGCCTGGTGTTGGAAGAGAGAAACTTGACTAAACGATGTTACTGTTTTGCCATGTTTTCATATACTGAAAGGTGAATAAAAACTAATTGTTCACCCTTCCAATAAGGAAACTTGGAGGCAAAGTTAAGAGCCCAGATTTGTAGTGGAAGTTAGTAGTCATATGGAGAACAACCTACTAGGTGACCTGAGAGGCTTCCTGAGAGATGTTGCTAGAAGTTTGCATTCAAAAAAAGCCTGGATAATAAGTTCAAGGAAGAGAAATCCCTTGAGGGATCACTTAATAAATATCCAAGGAAGTTCCAACCTGAAAAGGATCCATGATTGGGAGCGAATTAAGGGAAAATACCACGTGTATGTCCTGTTCTCGCATTCTTCCGAAGCCTGCCATTTCTTTGCCTCTTCCCAAGGCACGTTTGGACACTGGGATACTGATATTTCTATCTCTTAGTGCTCATCAGTTGCATTATAGAAGTATATAATTAGAGCCTAGTCAAGTTAGATTATAAATGCAGGACAGACAAACTTGCTGAAGTTTTATCCAGTGTCTCCTTCAAAGGCTTAACTTGGATGACACTACCTCTGCCTTATAGTTCTGATGTGTCTAAAATTAGTCTGCATAACTGGAATGCCTAACCTACAAAATAATCTATAAAATGTGTTTCCTACAGGTACTGGATGAAGAAGCTGAAGTTTTCATAGTCAAAATGTGGAGGTTGTTGATATATGAGACAGAAGCAAAGAAGATTGGTCTAGTGAAATAAAGTACTGTCCTTACTTCTAGGGTTCCATTTCAATTTTGGGCTTTTTTTCTTAATCCATCATTCAAAGACTTTGAATTTTCTCTGTTCTCAGAGACTTGAGACGTGTATTTTTTTATGTAGAAAATGTGAATTTTTTTGTCCACTGCTCTGAGGCCCCTTTACCCTTCTCAGTCAGTTATCTGAATCCTGCATTGGTTCTTTGTAATTCACAAGGTACAATTACCGGTATGTTTTATAAGCTGCAGCTACTGTACATGCTCTCTGGTAATTTTATGTTACTCTGATCCTTGTAAATAATCAGAAAAAGTGTGCTCCCCTGTTTTGCAAAACGTTTGCACTTAATGTGGAACTGTTATCAGTTACAGATGAAGACAAATTATTTTACTGCAAATTTATCGTTTTGATTAGGATTTTGGGGGTTTTCTTGGGTTTTTTTTTTTTTTTTTTTGGATACTCTCTTTATTTAAGGAATTATCAGAATACAACTTAAAAATAAGCGGCTTGAGCCGCTTTTACAGAACAGCTCTCTGTGTTCATTTGGTCCCCTCATCTGACTGGAAAAAGAGTTCCCTCAGACTTTCCATTCTGGTGTGAATCAGCTGTAGTCTTGGTACTTTGTTGCCCACTTAGAATTAATAATGGAGCTGGGAACTTAAATCTCATGCAGATGTGCTGCTTCTTTCCTAGGAAGTGCAAATTGCAGGGGTTTTTTTATTCTTTGCTCAGTTAAAACGAGCAAGATGGCAATTCAATAAGTGCTATTTAATAATTTAATTTTTTTTAAACCTAGGATATTTTCTGCTCAGTTTCATTTTAGCCCTTCTATATTATCCCTTCTGTCTCTAAAATAATCAGATGTATTTTTTTTTTAAAGAAATTATTTTTAAAAACTTTTTTTTAGTATTTAGAAAAAAATGCCTGTTTGGATGTAACTGACCATTACAACTGGCAAGAGCTAACCCATAAGTTTTCAAACAAAGCTGAAGTTTTGTTTTTACCCATACTGCTAAACAAGCCCTGACTTTTCTTTTCTACTATAAGCAGTCTGTTGCCCACAAAAAGAGGGTGATATTTTCCTGCCTTGTTTATATGGGTTTTTATAAATAGGCCGATATGGTATAAATGATGAGATGTACTGTAAACTGCATTTTTTATCTCATGCCTGGGTAAGTAGACAAATTGATAACATGCTGTAGGCCGTTTTGATTGCAGGAGGACTGTATTCCGGGGAGCAAACTGTCTCGAAACATTTTTAATTTTTAAACACAATTCTTAATAGCAAACAAATTAAGTAAAGATGTTCCAGTATCTCTATATTGTATTTAACTGAAGGATACAGGTTGACCTGTTCAGAAAACGTAACTGTGACCTTGAGTTACTAGTTCTTTGTATCTGGAAAGGACACTTGAAAACACTGTTCTTAACAAATGGGATCGTGTAAAGGTTCCACCATGTAAATATTTCAGATATTAAAAATGTATATATTTGATTTAAGGGCTGATATTCTTCTGGAGTCTTGTGCAGCATCTTGTGCAGCATGCAGTTACATTTAACACTGCTTTCTGAATCAACAAGTGTTCATGAATCAGGGGTGGGTGTCTTTAAAACTACCTCCTGCTTTGTCAGGTGACTAGAAGCCTGCAAATGCAGACGTGATCCCAGTATGTTCTTTCTCATCCCTGTAATACGAAACACCACAAAATGTGCTTTTTCAACAGTGTAATGCTCACATGTTACTTCAATGTTGTTTGAGTTTGCATGAGAATGTTTTGTTTTCCATACATATATGCTGCAACCTTCCTTTTTTTTTCTGCAACTTGATTTTAACCTAAGAAATTACTTCCCCATTCTCCCTACAGTTTTGCATCAGCATTTACCAAAAATTCTCCAAATTCTAAATAAATTCAAAACTTGCACTGTTTGTAGTAAGTACAGAGAAGAGAGAGAGTGAACATGAGCACTTTTTGTCCTGCTAATATGGCATTTTCGCTGTCAGCATTAGTAGTTATACAAGCCGAATCCATTGTAATGCCACTGTATGACAGATGCCTGGTGTCCATCCTTATTGAGATTCTTCAGTCAAAGCTCAAGTTGTGAAACAGCTTATTTTCATCTGCCCTAAACTAGAGCTGTATATTTAGCTATTGTATTATTTATGGATCGGACATAGGCTTGTACTCTTCCTAAGAGACTTGAAGGCGCCTGGGTGAGGAAGACATCTAAAACTTAAGCTGGAGTGTTAAATATCCAAGTAAATAAGTGTTTAGAAGCAGTTGTGACATATGAAAAAAAAAATTTTTGTGGAAGTTGAGGTTTTCTTCAGTGGAAGGAGGGAGTTGTGTTTACTATAGCATCTCTATAGCATCTCTGGCTTTGCTTATGCAAGTACTTGAACAGAATTTTCTCTTTCACAATGCAAAATGTTCTAGTGTTTACCTCTTGCTCAAGCTATTCTCAGTGATAACTATTTTTGTCTGTGATGCTGAGGGGGTAGAACAAATTACAGACTGCTGAGAGGTTCTTAATATAGAAAGTAACTTTTGCTTGATAGCTGTTCTTTCAGCATGCACCAACAGAATTATTTGAAGATAAACTTGGAAAATTTGGGGTAGAAAAAGCCTTTTTTTGCCAACATTACAATATTTTACTGTCTGAACATGCAACTTAATACACACTATGTATAATATGAGTGAATGCACAGATTAAGAGTATGCTGAGAAATGAGATCCATGAGCAAAGTCTGTGTGTTGCCACTGGGTGTTCAGTGCAGCATGCCATAGTATGATCCATTCTATGATGGAAGTGTACTTCAAAAGTTACACATTGAGCATAGAAGAGGAAAAAAAATATTAATATTTTTAGGACACAACTGGATATTCTAGTCACTGATCTAAACTTTACTGTGGAACAAGGCTTTACACCTTAACGTAACACATGCCATTAGTCTCCGAATAATCCTTCTCTGTTATTTGGAATATGTGAGTACAAAACATAATTTTTTTTCATTAGTATGTGCTGAGAGGAAATGGGAAATCATGAACAAGTACTATCCATTACCATGGATTATATATTCTTATATTGTTAATTTGATAAGAGACTTTTTAATGTTCGTGGAATATTTAACCTGTACATATTGATTTGGTCTTTCTAATCTTGGATGTTTCCTTTCTCCCTTCCCTTTAAACAGGAGCCTGCACTAAATATAAACATCTAGCTAGATGATTATGGCTCTAAACGTGGGCAGGGGCAAGGCCCAAATCAGTAAGTTTAGTTTCTTACTGAATTCCTATTTCTTGCTACTTGTGCTTTCCTATTACTGAGAGAAGCATTAGACCTTTTACTAAATGGAGTTGCTAGATAGCTACTTACAGTAGTAGTATTTTTAGATAGGGGTTAAACTTAAAGCTGGAAGCTGTTGGCTTTTATGTTATAATAAGGTCATACTTTTTCATATTCCATTCATTTTCCTATGTAGGATCATAGGATGTCATAGATGCAGACTTACAAATCAGTACACAGCTGTGTGAGCAGTGTAAGGTATTGTTAATAGGCATTTTGTGATTGACAAGGCTGATGCCCATAACAGAATAATCTGTTACAGCTGTATGTCCATGTTTGGTCTTGTTTTCTTTTTTTAAATGACAAATAGTTGTATTTGGTTAATGGTCAGGCATCACTTTTAGTCTAAAACTGAAAGTAGCAGTAACAAGTAGTGTTCTGCAGGGCTCGGTGCTGGGTCCAGTCCTGTTCGATGTCTTTATTAATGACTTGAATGAGGAGATTGAATGCACCCTCAGCAAGTTTGTAGATGAGACTAAACTGGGAGTAACTGTTGATCTGTTGGTAG